>NC_140739.1:16067500-16415000 GCF_050655825.1 Lonchura striata | reverse complement strand
GGAAAATGGAAAAAGGATGTGCCCAGGGGCCTCTGGCCCTGACTGCAAAAAATCCATATATCGAAGGATGGACCCCACACCGAAGTTGTCCCCACCTCAAACTTGTGCTGCCCTGATAGACCCAAGGGAGCCCTACAAACTGACATCAGGAACCTGGACTGCTGAGTTTTCTTTCCCAGGGAAAATGGAAAAAGGATGTGCCCAGGGGCCCCTGGCCCTGACTGCAAAAAATCCTTATATTGAAGGATGGACCCCACACCAAAGTTGTCCCCACCTCAAACTTGTGCTGCCCTGATACACCCAAGGGAGCCCTACAAACTGACATCAGGAACCTGGACTGCTGAGTTTTCTTTCCCAGGGAAAATAGAAAAAGGATGTGCCCAGGGGCCCCTGGGCCGGGGCTGTGGCCTCACTACAAAAAATCCTTATATAGAAGGATGGAGCCCACACCAAAGTTGTCCCCACCTCAAACTTGTGCTGCCCTGATATACCCAAGGGAGCCCTACAAACTGACATCAGGAACCTGGACTGCTGAGTTTTCTTTCCCAGGGAAAATGGCCAAAGGATGTGCCCGGGGGCCCCTGGCCCTGACTGCAAAAAATCCTTATATCGAAGGATGGACCCCACACCGAAGTTGTCCCCACCTCAAACTTGTGCTGCCCTGATAGACCCAAGGGAGCCCTACAAACTGACATCAGGAACCTGGACTACTGAGTTTTCTTTCCCAGGGAAAATGGAAAAAGGATGTGCCCAGGGGCCTCTGGCCCTGACTGCAAAAAATCCTTATATCGAAGGATGGACCCCACATCAAAGTTGTCCCCACCTCAAACTTGTGCTGCCCTGATAGACCCAAGGGAGCCCAACAAACTGACATCAGGAACCTGGACTGCTGAGTTTTCTTTCCCAGGGAAAATAGAAAAAGGACGTGCCCAGGGGCCCCTGGCCCTGGGCTGGAGACTCACTGCAAAATATCCTTATATCGAAAGATGGATCCCACACCGAAGTTGTCCCCACCTCAAACTTGTGCTGCCCTGATAGACCCAAGGGAGCCCTACAAACTGACATCAGGAACCTGGACTGCTGAGTTTTCTTTCCCAGGGAAAATGGAAAAAGGATGTGCCCAGGTGCCCTGGCCCTGACTGCAAAAAATCCTTATATCGAAGGATGGACCCCACACCGAAGTTGTCCCCACCTCAAACTTGTGCTGCCCTGATAGACCCAAGGGAGCTCTACAAACTGACATCAGGAACCTGGACTGCTGAGTTTTCTTTCCCAGGGAAAATGGAAAAGGATGTGCCCAGGGGCCCCTGGCCCTGGGCTGGAGACTCACTGCAAAAAATCCTTATATCGAAGGATGGACCCCACACCGAAGTTGTCCCCACCTCAAACTTGTGCTGCCCTGATACACCCAAGGGAGCCCTACAAACTGACATCAGGAACCTGGACTGCTGAGTTTTCTTTCCCAGGGAAAATGGAAAAAGGATATGCCCAGGGGCCCCTGGCCCTGACTGCAAAAAATCGTTATATTGAAGGATGGAGCCCACACCGAAGTTGTCCCCTCCTCAAACTTGTGCTGCCCTGATAGACCCAAGGGAGCCCTACAAACTGACATCAGGAACCTGGACTGCTGAGTTTTCTTTCCCAGGGAAAATGGCCAAAGGTTGTGCCCAGGGGCCCCTGGCCCTGACTGCAAAAAATCCTTATATCGAAGGATGGACCCCACACCGAAGTTGTCCCCACCTCAAACTTGTGCTGCCCTGATAGACCCAAGGGAGCCCTACAAACTGACATCAGGAACCTGGACTGCTGAGTTTTCTTTCCCAGGGAAAATGGAAAAAGGATGTGCCCAGGGGCCCCTGGCCCTGACTGCAAAAAATCCTTATATCGAAGGATGGACCCCACCCCGAAGTTGTCCCCACCTCAAACTTGTGCTGCCCTGATAGACCCAAGGGAGCCCTACAAACTGACATCAGGAACCTGGACTGCTGAGTTTTCTTTCCCAGGGAAAATGGCCAAAGGTTGTGCCCAGGGGCTCCTAGCCCTGACTGCAAAAAAATCCTTATATCGAAGGATGGACCCCACACCGAAGATGTCCCCACCTCAAACTTGTGCTGCCCTGATAGACCCAAGGGAGCCCTACAAACTGACATCAGGAACCTGGACTGCTGAGTTTTCTTTCCCAGGGAAAATGGCCAAGGTTGTGCCCATGGGCTCCTAGCCCTGACTGCAAAAAATCCTTATATCGAAGGATGGAGCCCACACCGAATTTGTCCCCACCTCAAACTTGTGCTGCCCTGATAGACCCAAGGGAGCCCTACAAACTGACATCAGGAACCTGGACTGCTGAGTTTTCTTTCCCAGGGAAAATGGAAAAAGGATGTGCCCAGGGGGCCCTGGCCCTGGGCTGGAGACTCACTGCAAAAAATCCTTATATCGAAGGATGGACCCCACACCGAAGTTGTCCCCACCTCAAACTTGTGCTGCCCTGATAGACCCTAGGGAGCCCTACAAACTGACATCAGGAACCTGGACTGCTGAGTTTTCTTTCCCAGGGAAAATGGAAAAAGGATGTGCCCAGGGGCCCCTTGCCCTGACTGTAAAAAATCCTTATATCGAAGGATGGAGCCCACACCGAAGTTGTCCCCACCTCAAACTTGTGCTGCCCTGATACACCCAAGGGAGCCCTACAAACTGACATCAGGAACCTGGACTGCTGAGTTTTCTTTCCCAGGGAAAATGGAAAAAGGATGTGCCCAGGGGCCCCTGGCCCTGACTGCAAAAAATCCTTATATCGAAGGATGGACCCCACACCGAATTTGTCCCCACCTCAAACTTTTGCTGCCCTGATAGCCCCAAGGGAACCCTACAAACTGACATCAGGAACCTGGACTGCTGAGTTTTCTTTACCAGGGAAAATGGAAAAAGGATGTGCCCAGGGGCCCCTGGCCCTGGGCTGGAGACTCACTGCAAAAAATCCTTATATCGAAGGATGGACCCCACACCGAAGTTGTCCCCACCTCAAACTTGTGCTGCCCTGATAGACCCAAGGGAGCCCTACAAACTGACATCAGGAACCTGGACTGCTGAGTTTTCTTTCCCAGGGAAAATGGAAAAAGGTTGTGCCCAGGGGCCCCTTGCCCTGACTGCACAAAATCCTTATATCGAAGAATGGACCCCACACCGAAGATGTCCCCACCTCAAACTTGTGCTGCCCTGATACACCCAAGGGAGCCGGACAAACTGACATCAGGAACCTGGACTGCTGAGTTTTCTTTCCCAGGGAAAATGGAAAAAGGATGTGCCCAGGGGCCCCTCGCCCTGACTACAAAAAATCCTTATATCGAAGGATGGACCCCACCCCGAAGTTGTCCCCACCTCAAACTTGTGCTGCCCTGATAGACCCAAGGGAGCCCTACAAACTGACATCAGGAACCTGGACTGCTGAGTTTTCTTTCCCAGGGAAAATGGCCAAAGGTTGTGCCCAGGGGCTCCTAGCCCTGACTGCAAAAAATCCTTATATCGAAGGATGGACCCCACACCGAAGTTGTCTCCACCTCAAACTTGTGCTGCCCTGATAGACCCAAGGGAGCCCTACAAACTGACATCAGGAACCTGGACTGCTGAGTTTTCTTTCCCAGGGAAAATGGAAAAAGGATGTGCCCAGGGGCCCCTGGCCCTGACTGCAAACAATCCATATATCAAAGGATGGACCCCACACCGAAGTTGTCCCCTCCTCAAATTTGTGCTGCCCTGATAGACCCAAGGGAGCCCTACAAACTGACATCAGGAACCTGGACTGCTGAGTTTTCTTTCCCAGGGAAAATGGAAAAAGGATGTGCCCAGGGGCCCCTGGCCCTGGGCTGGGGACTAACTGCAAAGAATCCTTATATATAAGGATGGACCCCACACCGAAGATGTCCCCACCTCAAACTTGTGCTGCCCTGATAGACCCAAGGGAGCCCTACAAACTGACATCAGGAACCTGGACTGCTGAGTTTTCTTTCCCAGGGAAAATGGATAAAGGATGTGCCCAAGGGCCCCTAGCCCTGACTGGAAAAAATCCTCATATCGAAGGATGGACCCCACACCGAAGTTGTCCCCACCTCAAACTTGTGCTGCCCTGATAGACCCCAGGGAGCCCAACAAACTGACATCAGGAACCTGGACTGCTGAGTTTTCTTTCCCAGGGAAAATGGAAAAAGTATGTACCCAGGGGCCCCTGGCACTGGGCCCCTGGCCCTGACTGCAAAAAATCCTTATATTGAAGGATGGAGCCCACACCGAAATTGTCCCCACCTCAAACTTGAGCTGCCCTGATAGACCCAAGGGAGCCCAACAAACTGACATCAGGAACCTGGACTGCTGAGTTTTCTTTCCCAGGGAAAATGGAAAAAGGATGTGCCCAGGGTCCCCTGGCCCTGACTGCAAAAAATCCATATATCGAAGGATGGACCCCACACCGAAGATGTCCCCACCTCAAACTTGTGCTGCCCTGATAGACCCAAGGGAGCCCTACAAACTGACATCAGGAACCTGGACTGCTGAGTTTTCTTTCCCAGGGAAAATGGAAAAAGGATGTGCCCGGGGGCCCCTGGCCCTGACTTCAAAAAATCCTTATATCGAAGGATGGACCCCACACCAAAGTTGTCCCCACCTCAAACTTGTGCTGCCCTGATAGACCCAAGGGAGCCCTACAGACTGACATCAGGAACCTGGACTGCTGAGTTTTCTTTCCCAGGGAAAATGGAAAAAGGATGTGCCCCGGGTCCCCTGGCCCTGGGCTGGAGCCTCACTGCAAAAAATCCTTATATCGAAGGATGGACCCCACACCGAAGATTTCCCCACATGAAACTTGTGCTGCCCTGATAGACCCAAGGGAGCCCTACAAACTGACATCAGGAACCTGGACTGCTGAGTTTTCTTTCCCAGGGAAAATGGAAAAAGGATGTGCCCAGGGGCCCCTGGCCCTGGGCTGGGGCCTCACTACAAAGAATCCTTATATCGAAGGATGGAGCCCACACCGAAGTTGTCCCCACATTAAAATTGTGCTGCCCTGATAGAGGCAAGGGAGCCCTACAAACTGATATCAGGAACCTGGACTGATGAGTTTCCTTTCCCAGGGAAAATGGGCAAAAGTTGTGCCCAGGGGCCCCTAGCCGTGACTGCAAAAAATCCTTATATCGAAGGATGGACCCCACACCGAAGTTGTCCCCACCTCAAACTTGTGCTGCCCTGATAGACCCAAGGGAGCCCTACAAACTGATATCAGGAACCTGGACTGCTGAGTTTTCTTTCCCAGGGAAAATGGAAAAAGGATGTGCCCAGGGGCCCCTGGCCCTGACTGCAAAAAATCCTTATATCGAAGGATGGAGCCCACACTGAATTTGTCCCCACCTCAAACTTGTGCTGCCCTGATAGACCCAAGGGAGCCCTACAAACTGACATCAGGAACCTGGACTGCTGAGTTTTCTTTCCCAGGGAAAATGGAAAAAGGATGTGTCCAGGGGCCCTGGCCCTGACTGCAAAAAATCCTTATATCGAAGGATGGAACCCACACCGAAGTTGTCCCCACCTCAAACTTGTGCTGCCCTGATAGACCCAAGGGAGCTCTACAAACTGACATCAGGAACCTGGACTGCTGAGTTTTCTTTCCCAGGGAAAATGGAAAAAGGATGTGCCCAGGGGGCCCTGGCCCTGGGCTGGAGACTCACTGCAAAAAATGCTTATATCGAAGGATGGAGCCCACACCGAAGTTGTCCCCACCTCAAACTTGTGCTGCCCTGATACACCCAAGGGAGCCCTACAAACTGACATCAGGAACCTGGACTGCTGAGTTTTCTTTCCCAGGGAAAATGGAAAAAGGATATGCCCAGGGGCCCCTGGCCCTGACTGCAAAAAATCCTTATATCGAAGGATGGAGCCCACACCGAAGTTGTCCCCTCCTCAAACTTGTGCTGCCCTGATAGACCCAAGGGAGCCCTACAAACTGACATCAGGAACCTGGACTGCTGAGTTTTCTTTCCCAGGGAAAATGGCCAAAGGTTGTGCCCGGGGCCCCTGGCCCTGACTGCAAAAAATCCTTATATCGAAGGATGGACCCCACACCAAAGTTGTCCCCACCTCAAACTTGTGCTGCCCTGATAGACCCAAGGGAGCCCTACAAACTGACATCAGGAACCTGGACTGCTGAGTTTTCTTTCCCAGGGAAAATGGAAAAAGGATGTGCCCAGGGGGCCCTGGCCCTGGGCTGGAGACTCACTGCAAAAAATCCTTATATCGAAGGATGGACCCCACACCGAAGTTGTCCCCACCTCAAACTTGTGCTGCCCTGATACACCCAAGGGAGCCCTACAAACTGACATCAGGAACCTGGACTGCTGAGTTTTCTTTCCCAGGGAAAATGGAAAAAGGATATGCCCAGGGGCCCCTGGCCCTGACTGCAAAAAATCGTTATATCGAAGGATGGAGCCCACCCCGAAGTTGTCCCCTCCTCAAACTTGTGCTGCCCTGATAGACCCAAGGGAGCCCTACAAACTGACATCAGGAACCTGGACTGCTGAGTTTTCTTTCCCAGGGAAAATGGAAAAAGGATGTGCCCAGGGGCCCCTGGCCCTGGGCTGGGGCCTCACTACAAAGAATCCTTATATCGAAGGATGGAGCCCACACCGAAGTTGTCCCCACATTAAAATTGTGCTGCCCTGATAGAGGCAAGGGAGCCCTACAAACTGATATCAGGAACCTGGACTGATGAGTTTCCTTTCCCAGGGAAAATGGGCAAAAGTTGTGCCCAGGGGCCCCTAGCCGTGACTGCAAAAAATCCTTATATCGAAGGATGGACCCCACACCGAAGTTGTCCCCACCTCAAACTTGTGCTGCCCTGATAGACCCAAGGGAGCCCTACAAACTGATATCAGGAACCTGGACTGCTGAGTTTTCTTTCCCAGGGAAAATGGAAAAAGGATGTGCCCAGGGGCCCCTGGCCCTGACTGCAAAAAATCCTTATATCGAAGGATGGAGCCCACACTGAATTTGTCCCCACCTCAAACTTGTGCTGCCCTGATAGACCCAAGGGAGCCCTACAAACTGACATCAGGAACCTGGACTGCTGAGTTTTCTTTCCCAGGGAAAATGGAAAAAGGATGTGTCCAGGGGCCCTGGCCCTGACTGCAAAAAATCCTTATATCGAAGGATGGAACCCACACCGAAGTTGTCCCCACCTCAAACTTGTGCTGCCCTGATAGACCCAAGGGAGCTCTACAAACTGACATCAGGAACCTGGACTGCTGAGTTTTCTTTCCCAGGGAAAATGGAAAAAGGATGTGCCCAGGGGGCCCTGGCCCTGGGCTGGAGACTCACTGCAAAAAATGCTTATATCGAAGGATGGAGCCCACACCGAAGTTGTCCCCACCTCAAACTTGTGCTGCCCTGATACACCCAAGGGAGCCCTACAAACTGACATCAGGAACCTGGACTGCTGAGTTTTCTTTCCCAGGGAAAATGGAAAAAGGATATGCCCAGGGGCCCCTGGCCCTGACTGCAAAAAATCCTTATATCGAAGGATGGAGCCCACACCGAAGTTGTCCCCTCCTCAAACTTGTGCTGCCCTGATAGACCCAAGGGAGCCCTACAAACTGACATCAGGAACCTGGACTGCTGAGTTTTCTTTCCCAGGGAAAATGGCCAAAGGTTGTGCCCGGGGCCCCTGGCCCTGACTGCAAAAAATCCTTATATCGAAGGATGGACCCCACACCAAAGTTGTCCCCACCTCAAACTTGTGCTGCCCTGATAGACCCAAGGGAGCCCTACAAACTGACATCAGGAACCTGGACTGCTGAGTTTTCTTTCCCAGGGAAAATGGAAAAAGGATGTGCCCAGGGGGCCCTGGCCCTGGGCTGGAGACTCACTGCAAAAAATCCTTATATCGAAGGATGGACCCCACACCGAAGTTGTCCCCACCTCAAACTTGTGCTGCCCTGATACACCCAAGGGAGCCCTACAAACTGACATCAGGAACCTGGACTGCTGAGTTTTCTTTCCCAGGGAAAATGGAAAAAGGATATGCCCAGGGGCCCCTGGCCCTGACTGCAAAAAATCGTTATATCGAAGGATGGAGCCCACCCCGAAGTTGTCCCCTCCTCAAACTTGTGCTGCCCTGATAGACCCAAGGGAGCCCTACAAACTGACATCAGGAACCTGGACTGCTGAGTTTTCTTTCCCAGGGAAAATGGCCAAAGGTTGTGCCCAGGGGCCCCTGGCCCTGACTGCAAAAAATCCTTATATCGAAGGATGGACCCCACACCGAAGTTGTCCCCACCTCAAACTTGTGCTGCCCTGATAGACCCAAGGGAGCCCTACAAACTGACATCAGGAACCTGGACTGCTGAGTTTTCTTTCCCAGGGAAAATGGAAAAAGGATGTGCCCAGGGGCCCCTGGCCCTGACTGCAAAAAATCCTTATATCGAAGGATGGACCCCACCCCGAAGTTGTCCCCACCTCAAACTTGTGCTGCCCTGATAGACCCAAGGGAGCCCTACAAACTGACATCAGGAACCTGGACTGCTGAGTTTTCTTTCCCAGGGAAAATGGCCAAAGGTTGTGCCCAGGGGCTCCTAGCCCTGACTGCAAAAAATCCTTATATCGAAGGATGGACCCCACACCGAAGATGTCCCCACCTCAAACTTGTGCTGCCCTGATAGACCCAAGGGAGCCCTACAAACTGACATCAGGAACCTGGACTGCTGAGTTTTCTTTCCCAGGGAAAATGGCCAAGGTTGTGCCCATGGGCTCCTAGCCCTGACTGCAAAAAATCCTTATATCGAAGGATGGAGCCCACACCGAATTTGTCCCCACCTCAAACTTGTGCTGCCCTGATAGACCCAAGGGAGCCCTACAAACTGACATCAGGAACCTGGACTGCTGAGTTTTCTTTCCCAGGGAAAATGGAAAAAGGATGTGCCCAGGGGCCCCTGGCCCTGGGCTGGAGACTCACTGCAAAAAATCCTTATATCGAAGGATGGACCCCACACCGAAGTTGTCCCCACCTCAAACTTGTGCTGCCCTGATAGACCCTAGGGAGCCCTACAAACTGACATCAGGAACCTGGACTGCTGAGTTTTCTTTCCCAGGGAAAATGGAAAAAGGATGTGCCCAGGGGCCCCTTGCCCTGACTGTAAAAAATCCTTATATCGAAGGATGGAGCCCACACCGAAGTTGTCCCCACCTCAAACTTGTGCTGCCCTGATACACCCAAGGGAGCCCTACAAACTGACATCAGGAACCTGGACTGCTGAGTTTTCTTTCCCAGGGAAAATGGAAAAAGGATGTGCCCAGGGGCCCCTGGCCCTGACTGCAAAAAATCCTTATATCGAAGGATGGACCCCACACCGAATTTGTCCCCACCTCAAACTTTTGCTGCCCTGATAGCCCCAAGGGAACCCTACAAACTGACATCAGGAACCTGGACTGCTGAGTTTTCTTTACCAGGGAAAATGGAAAAAGGATGTGCCCAGGGGCCCCTGGCCCTGGGCTGGAGACTCACTGCAAAAAATCCTTATATCGAAGGATGGACCCCACACCGAAGTTGTCCCCACCTCAAACTTGTGCTGCCCTGATAGACCCAAGGGAGCCCTACAAACTGACATCAGGAACCTGGACTGCTGAGTTTTCTTTCCCAGGGAAAATGGAAAAAGGTTGTGCCCAGGGGCCCCTTGCCCTGACTGCACAAAATCCTTATATCGAAGAATGGACCCCACACCGAAGATGTCCCCACCTCAAACTTGTGCTGCCCTGATACACCCAAGGGAGCCGGACAAACTGACATCAGGAACCTGGACTGCTGAGTTTTCTTTCCCAGGGAAAATGGAAAAAGGATGTGCCCAGGGGCCCCTGGCCCTGACTACAAAAAATCCTTATATCGAAGGATGGACCCCACCCCGAAGTTGTCCCCACCTCAAACTTGTGCTGCCCTGATAGACCCAAGGGAGCCCTACAAACTGACATCAGGAACCTGGACTGCTGAGTTTTCTTTCCCAGGGAAAATGGCCAAAGGTTGTGCCCAGGGGCTCCTAGCCCTGACTGCAAAAAATCCTTATATCGAAGGATGGACCCCACACCGAAGTTGTCTCCACCTCAAACTTGTGCTGCCCTGATAGACCCAAGGGAGCCCTACAAACTGACATCAGGAACCTGGACTGCTGAGTTTTCTTTCCCAGGGAAAATGGAAAAAGGATGTGCCCAGGGGCCCCTGGCCCTGACTGCAAACAATCCATATATCAAAGGATGGACCCCACACCGAAGTTGTCCCCTCCTCAAATTTGTGCTGCCCTGATAGACCCAAGGGAGCCCTACAAACTGACATCAGGAACCTGGACTGCTGAGTTTTCTTTCCCAGGGAAAATGGAAAAAGGATGTGCCCAGGGGCCCCTGGCCCTGGGCTGGGGACTAACTGCAAAGAATCCTTATATATAAGGATGGACCCCACACCGAAGATGTCCCCACCTCAAACTTGTGCTGCCCTGATAGACCCAAGGGAGCCCTACAAACTGACATCAGGAACCTGGACTGCTGAGTTTTCTTTCCCAGGGAAAATGGATAAAGGATGTGCCCAAGGGCCCCTAGCCCTGACTGGAAAAAATCCTTATATCGAAGGATGGACCCCACACCGAAGTTGTCCCCACCACAAACTTGTGCTGCCCTGATAGACCCCAGGGAGCCCAACAAACTGACATCAGGAACCTGGACTGCTGAGTTTTCTTTCCCAGGGAAAATGGAAAAAGTATGTACCCAGGGGCCCCTGGCCCTTGGCCCCTGGCCCTGACTGCAAAAAATCCTTATATTGAAGGATGGAGCCCACACCGAAATTGTCCCCACCTCAAACTTGAGCTGCCCTGATAGACCCAAGGGAGCCCAACAAACTGACATCAGGAACCTGGACTGCTGAGTTTTCTTTCCCAGGGAAAATGGAAAAAGGATGTGCCCAGGGTCCCCTGGCCCTGACTGCAAAAAATCCATATATCGAAGGATGGACCCCACACCGAAGTTGTCCCCACCTCAAACTTGTGCTGCCCTGATAGACCCAAGGGAGCCCTACAAACTGACATCAGGAACCTGGACTGCTGAGTTTTCTTTCCCAGGGAAAATGGAAAAAGGATGTGCCCGGGGGCCCCTGGCCCTGACTTCAAAAAATCCTTATATCGAAGGATGGACCCCACACCAAAGTTGTCCCCACCTCAAACTTGTGCTGCCCTGATAGACCCAAGGGAGCCCTACAGACTGACATCAGGAACCTGGACTGCTGAGTTTTCTTTCCCAGGGAAAATGGAAAAAGGATGTGCCCCGGGTCCCCTGGCCCTGGGCTGGGGCCTCACTGCAAAAAATCCTTATATCGAAGGATGGACCCCACACCGAAGATTTCCCCACATGAAACTTGTGCTGCCCTGATAGACCCAAGGGAGCCCTACAAACTGACATCAGGAACCTGGACTGCTGAGTTTTCTTTCCCAGGGAAAATGGAAAAAGGATGTGCCCAGGGGCCCCTGGCCCTGGGCTGGGGCCTCACTGCAAAGAATCCTTATATCGAAGGATGGAGCCCACACCGAAGTTGTCCCCGCATTAAAATTGTGCTGCCCTGATAGAGGCAAGGGAGCCCTACAAACTGATATCAGGAACCTGGACTGATGAGTTTCCTTTCCCAGGGAAAATGGGCAAAAGTTGTGCCCAGGGGCCCCTAGCCGTGACTGCAAAAAATCCTTATATCGAAGGATGGACCCCACACCGAAGTTGTCCCCACCTCAAACTTGTGCTGCCCTGATAGACCCAAGGGAGCCCTACAAACTGATATCAGGAACCTGGACTGCTGAGTTTTCTTTCCCAGGGAAAATGGAAAAAGGATGTGCCCAGGGGCCCCTGGCCCTGACTGCAAAAAATCCTTATATCGAAGGATGGAGCCCACACTGAATTTGTCCCCACCTCAAACTTGTGCTGCCCTGATAGACCCAAGGGAGCCCTACAAACTGACATCAGGAACCTGGACTGCTGAGTTTTCTTTCCCAGGGAAAATGGAAAAAGGATGTGTCCAGGGGCCCCTGGCCCTGTGCGTGGGCCTCACTACAAAAAATCCTTATATCGAAGGATGGACCCCACACCGAAGTTGTCCCCACCTCAAACTTGTGCTGCCCTGATACACCCAAGGGAGCCCTACAAACTGACATCAGGAACCTGGACTGCTGAGTTTTCTTTCCCAGGGCAAATGGAAAAAGGATGTGCCCAGGGGGCCCTGGCCCTGACTGCAAAAAATCCTTATATCGAAGGATGGAGCCCACACCAAAGTTG
This sequence comes from Lonchura striata, assembly GCF_050655825.1. Taxonomy (NCBI): domain Eukaryota; kingdom Metazoa; phylum Chordata; class Aves; order Passeriformes; family Estrildidae; genus Lonchura; species Lonchura striata. Next base: position 16,402,670 of record NC_140739.1, on the reverse strand, counting down.
TCCCCACCTCAAACTTGTGCTGCCCTGATAGACCCAAGGGAGCCCTAAAAACTGACATCAGGAACCTGGACTGCTGAGCTTTCTTTCCCAGGGAAAATGGAAAAAGGATGTGCCCAGGGGCCCCTGGTCCTGGCCTGGGGCCTCACTAAAAATAATCCTCATATCGAAGGATGGATCCCACACCGAAATTGTCCCCACCTCAATCTTCTGCTGCCCTGATAGACCCAAGGGAACCCTACAGACTGACATCAGGAACCTGGACTGCTGAATTTTCTTTCCCAGGGAAAATGGAAAAAGGATGTACCCAGGGGCCCCTGGCCCTGACTGCAAAAAATCCTTATATCGAAGGATGGACCCCACACCGAAGTTGTCCCCACCTCAAACTTGTGCTGCCCTGATAGACCCAAGGGAGCCCTACAAACTGACATCAGGAACCTGGACTGCTGAGTTTTCTTTCCCAGGGAAAATGGAAAAAGGATGTGCCCAGGGGCCCCCGGACCTGACTGCAAAAAATCCTTATATCGAAGGATGGAGCCCAGACCGAAGTTCTCCCCACCTCAAACTTGTGCTGCCCTGATAGACCCAAGGGAGCCCTACAAACTGACATCAGGAACCTGGACTGCTGAGTTTTCTTTCCCAGGGAAAATGGAAAAAGGATGTGCCCAGGGGCCCCTGGCCATGACTGCAAAAAATCCTTATATCGAAGGATGGACCCCACACCGAAGTTGTCCCCACCTCAAACTTGTGCTGCCCTGATACACCCAAGGGAGCCCTACAAACTGACATCAGGAACCTGGACTGCTGAGTTTTCTTTCCCAGAGAAAACGGCCAAAGGATGTGCCCAGGGGGCCCTGGCCCTGGGCTGGGGCCTCACTACAAAAAATCCTTATATCGAAGGATGGAGCCCACACCGAAGTTGTCCCCACCTCAAACTTGTGCTGCCCTGATAGACCCAAGGGAGCCCTACAAACTGACATCAGGAACCTGGACTGCTGAGTTTTCTTTCCCAGGGAAAATGGATAAAGGATGTGCCCAGGGGCCCGTGGCGCTGGGCTGGGACCGGACTGCAAAGAATCCTTATATCGAAGGATGGAGCCCAGACCAAAATTGTCCCCACCTCAAACTTGTGCTGCCCTGATAGACCCAAGGGAGCCCTACAAAATGACATCAGGAACCTGGACTGCTGAGTTTTCTTTCCCAGGGAAAATGGAAAAAGGATGTGCCCAGGGGCCTCTGGACCTGGGGTGGGGCCTCACTGCAAAGAATCCTTATATCGAAGGATGGACCCCACACCGAAGTTGTCCCCACCTCAAACTTGTGCTGCCCTGATAGACCCAAGGGAGCCCTACAAACTGACATCAGGAACCTGGACTGCTGAGTTTTCTTTCCCAGGGAAAATGGAAAAAGGATGTGCCCAGGGGCCCCTGGCCCTGGGCTGGGGCGTCACTGCAAAGAATCTTTATATCGAAGGATGGACCCCACACCAACGTTGTCCCCACCTTAAAATTGTGCTGCCCTGATAGACCAAAGGGAGCCCTACAAACTGACATCAGGAACCTGGACTGCTGAGTTTTCTTTCCCAGGGAAAATGGAAAAAGGATGTGCCCAGGGGCCCCTGGTCCTGGGCTGGGACCTCACTAAAAAAAATCCTCATATCGAAGGATGGATCCCACACCGAAATTGTCCCCACCTCAATCTTGTGCTGCCCTGATAGACCCAAGGGAACCCTACAAACTGACATCAGGAACCTGGACTGCTGAATTTTCTTTCCCAGGGAAAATGGAAAAAGGATGTACCCAGGGGCCCCTGGCCCTGACTGCAAAAAATCCTTATATCGAAGGATGCACCCCACACCGAAGTTGTCCCCACCTCAAACTTGTGCTGCCCTGATAGACCCAAGGGAGCCCTACAAACTGACATCAGGAACCTGGACTGCTGAGTTTTCTTTCCCAGGGAAAATGGAAAAAGGATGTGCCCAGGGGCCCCTGGCCCTGACTGCAAAAAATCCTTATATCGAAGGATGGAGCCCAGACCGAAGTTCTCCCCACCTCAAACTTGTGCTGCCCTGATAGACCCAAGGGAGCCCTACAAACTGACATCAGGAACCTGGACTGCTGAGTTTTCTTTCCCAGGGAAAATGGCCAAAGGTTGTGCCCAGGGGCCCCTGGCCCTGACTGCAATAAATCCTTATATCGAAGGATGGACCCCACACCGAAGTTGTCCCCACCTCAAACTTGTGCTGCCCTGATACACCCAAGGGAGCCCTACAAACTGACATCAGGAACCTGGACTGCTGAGTTTTCTTTCCCAGAGAAAACGGCCAAAGGATGTGCCCAGGGGGCCCTGGCCCTGGGCTGGGGCCTCACTACAAAAAATCCTTATATCGAAGGATGGAGCCCACACCGAAGTTGTCCCCACCTCAAACTTGTGCTGCCCTGATAGACCCAAGGGAGCCCTACAAACTGACATCAGGAACCTGGACTGCTGAGTTTTCTTTCCCAGGGAAAATGGAAAAAGGATGTGCCCAGGGGCCCGTGGCGCTGGGCTGGGACCGGACTGCAAAGAATCCTTATATCGAAGGATGGAGCCCAGACCAAAGTTGTCCCCACCTCAAACTTGTGCTGCCCTGATAGACCCAAGGGAGCCCTACAAAATGACATCAGGAACCTGGACTGCTGAGTTTTCTTTCCCAGGGAAAATGGAAAAAGGATGTGCCCAGGGGCCCCTGGACCAGGGCTGGGGCCTCACTGCAAAGAATCCTTATATCGAAGGATGGACCCCACAACAAAGTTGTCCCCACCTCAAACTTGTGCTGCCCTGATAGACCCAAGGGAGCCCTACAAACTGACATCAGGAACCTGGACTGCTGAGTTTTCTTTCCCAGGGAAAATGGAAAAAGGATGTGCCCAGGGGCCCCTGGCCCTGGGCTGGGGCCTCACTGCAAAGAATCTTTATATCGAAGGCTGGAGCCCACACCAACGTTGTCCCCACCTTAAAATTGTGCTGCCCTGATAGACCCAAGGGAGCCCTACAAACTGACATCAGGAACCTGGACTGCTGAGTTTTCTTTCCCAGGGAAAATGGAAAAAGGATGTGCCCAGGGGCCCCTGGCCCTGACTGCAAAGAATCCTTATATCGAAGGATGGAGCCCACACCGAAGTTGTCCCCACCTCAATCTTGTGCTGCCCTGATAGACCCAAGGGAGCACTACAAACTGACATCAGGAACCTGGACTGCTGAGTTTTCTTTCCCAGGGATAATGGAAAAAGGATGTGCCCAGGGGCCCCTGGCCCTGACTGCAAAAAATCCATATATCGAAGGATGGACCCCACACCGAAGTTGTCCCCACCTCAAACTTGTGCTGCCCTGATAGACCCAAGGGAGCCCTACAAACTGACATCAGGAACCTGGACTGCTGAGTTTTCTTTCCCAGGGAAAATGGAAAAAGGATGTGCCCAGGGGCCCCTGGCCCTGACTGCAAAAAATCCATATATCGAAGGATGGACCCCACACCGAAGTTGTCCCCACCTCAAACTTGTGCTGCCCTGATAGACCCAAGGGAGCCCTACAAACTGACATCAGGAACCTGGACTGCTGAGTTTTCTTTCCCAGGGAAAATGGAAAAAGGATGTGCCCAGGGGCCCCTGACCCTAGGCCCCGGGGCCTCACTGCAAATTATCCTTATATCGAAGGATGGAGCCCACACCGAAATTGTCCCCACCTCAAACTTGTGCTGCCCTGATAGACCCAAGGGAGCCCTACAAACTGACATCAGGAACCTGGACTGCTGAGTTTTCTTTCCCAGGGAAAATGGAAAAAGGATGTGCCCAGGGGCCCCTAGCCCTGACTGCAAAAAATCCTTATATCAAAGGATGGAGCCCACACCGAAGTTGTCCCCACCTCAAACTTTTGCTGCCCTGATAGACCCAAGGGAGCCCTACAAACTGACATCAGGAACCTGGACTGCTGAGTTTTCTTTCCCAGGGAAAATGGAAAAAGGATGTGCCCAGGGGCCCCTGGACCTGGGCTGGGGCCTCACTGCAAAGAATCCTTATATCGAAGGATGGACCCCACACCGAAGATGTCCCCACATGAAACTTGTGCTGCCCTGATAAACCCAAGGGAGCCCTACAAACTGACATCAGGAACCTGGACTGCTGAGTTTTCTTTCCCAGGGAAAATGGAAAAAGGATGTGCCCAGGGGCCCCTGGCCCTGGGCTGGGGCCTCACTGCAAAGAATCCTTATATCGAAGGATGGAGCCCACACCGAAGTTGTCCCCACATTAAAATTGTGCTGCCCTGATAGAGGCAAGGGAGCCCTACAAACTGACATCAGGAACTTGGACTGATGAGTTTCCTTTCCCAGGGAAAATGGGCAAAAGTTGTGCCCAGGGGCCCCTAGCCGTGACTGCAAAAAATCCTTATATCGAAGGATGGACCCCACACCGAAGTTGTCCCCACCTCAAACTTGTGCTGCCCTGATAGACCCAAGGGAGCCCTACAAACTGATATCAGGAACCTGGACTGCTGAGTTTTCTTTCCCAGGGAAAATGGAAAAAGGCTGTGCCCAGGGGCCCCTGGCCCTCACTGCAAAAAATCCTTATATCGAAGGATGGAGCCCACACCGAATTTGTCCCCACCTCAAACTTGTGCTGCCCTGATAGAACCAAGGGAGCCCAACAAACTGACATCAGGAACCTGGACTGCTGAGTTTTCTTTCCCAGGGAAAATGGAAAAAGGATGTGTCCAGGGGCCCCTGGCCCTGTGCGTGGGCCTCACTACAAAAAATCCTTATATCGAAGGATGGACCCCACACCGAAGATGTCCCCACCTCAAACTTGTGCTGCCCTGATAGACCCAAGGGAACCCTACAAACTGACATCAGGAACCTGGACTGCTGAATTTTCTTTCCCAGGGAAAATGGAAAAAGGATGTACCAAGGGGCCCCTGGCCCTGACTGCAAAAAATCCTTATATCGAATGATGGACCCCACACCGAAGTTGTCCCCACCTCAAACTTGTGCTGCCCTGATAGACCCAAGGGAGCCCTACAAACTGATATCAGGAACCTGGACTGCTGAGTTTTCTTTCCCAGGGAAAATGGAAAAAGGCTGTGCCCAGGGGCCCCTGGCCCTCACTGCAAAAAATCCTTATATCGAAGGATGGAGCCCACACCGAATTTGTCCCCACCTCAAACTTGTGCTGCCCTGATAGAACCAAGGGAGCCCAACAAACTGACATCAGGAACCTGGACTGCTGAGTTTTCTTTCCCAGAGAAAACGGCCAAAGGATGTGCCCAGGGGGCCCTGGCCCTGGGCTGGGGCCTCACTACAAAAAATCCTTATATCGAAGGATGGACCCCACACCAAAGTGGTCCCCACCTCAAACTTGTGCTGCCCTGATAGACCAAAGGGAGCCCTACAAACTGACATCAGGAACCTGGACTGCTGAGTTTTCTTTCCCAGGGAAAATGGAAAAAGCATGTGCCCAGGGGCCCGTGGCGCTGGGCTGGGACCGGACTGCAAAGAATCCTTATATCGAAGGATGGAGCCCAGACCAAAGTTGTCCCCACCTCAAACTTGTGCTGCCCTGATAGACCCAAGGGAGCCCTACAAACTGACATCAGGAACCTGGACTGCTGAGTTTTCTTTCCCAGGGAAAATGGCCAAAGGATGTGCCCAGGGGCCCCTAGCCCTGGGCTGGGGCCTCACTGCAAAAAATCCTTATATCAAAGGATGGAGGCCAGACCGAATTTGTCCCCACCTCAAAATTGTGCTGCCCTGATAGACCCAAGGGAGCCCTACAAACTGACATCAGGAACCTGGACTGCTGAGTTTTCTTTCCCAGAGAAAACGGCCAAAGGATGTGCCCAGGGGGCCCTGGCCATGAGCTGGGCCAGCACTGCAAAAAGTCCTTATATCGAAGGATGGAGCCCAGACCAAAGTTGTCCCCACCTCAAACTTGTGCTGCCCTGATAGACCCAAGGGAGCCCTACAAACTGACATCAGGAACCTGGACTGCTGAGTTTTCTTTCCCAGGGAAAATGGCCAAAGGATGTGCCCAAGGGCCCCTGGCCCTAGGCTCAGACCTGACTGCAAATAATCCTTCTATAGAAGAATGGAGCCCACACCGAAGTTGTCCCCACCTCAAACTTGTGCTGCCCTGATAGACCCAAGGGAGCCCTACAAACTGACATCAGGAACCTGGACTGCTGAGTTTTTTTTCCCAGGGAAAATGGCCAAAGGATGTGCCAACGGGCTTGTGGCCCTGGGCTGGGCCCTGACTGCAAAAAATCCTTAAATCGAAGGATGGACCCCACACCGAAGTTGTCCCCACCTCAATCTTGTGCTGCCCTGATAGACCCAAGGGAGCCCTACAAACTGACATCAGGAACCTGGACTGCTGAGTTTTCTTTCCCAGAGAAAATGGCCAAAGGATGTGCCCAGGGGCCCCTAGCCCTGACTGCAAAAAATCCTTATATCGAAGGATGCACCCCACACCGAAGTTGTCCCCACCTCAAACTTGTGCTGCCCTGATAGACCCAAGGGAGCCCTACAAACTGACATCAGGAACCTGGACTGCTGAGTTTTCTTTCCCAGGGAAAATGGAAAAAGGATGTGCCCAGGGGCCCCTGGCCCTCACTGCAAAGAATCCTTATATCGAAGGATGGACCCCACACTGAAGTTCTCTCCACCTCAAACTTGTGCTGCCCTGATAGACCCAAGGGAGCCCTACAAACTGACATCAGGAACCTGGACTGCTGAGTTTTCTTTCCCAGGGAAAATGGAAAAAGGATGTGCCCAGGGGCCCCTAGCCCTGACTGCAAAAAATCCTTATATCAAAGGATGGAGCCCACACGGAAGTTGTCCCCACCTCAAACTTTTGCTGCCCTGATAGACCCAAGGGAGCCCTACAAACTGACATCAGGAACCTGGACTGCTGAGTTTTCTTTCCCAGGGAAAATGGAAAAAGGATGTGCCCAGGGGCCCCTGGACCTGGGCTGGGGCCTCACTGCAAAGAATCCTTATATCGAAGGATGGACCCCACACCGAAGATGTCCCCACATGAAACTTGTGCTGCCCTGATAGACCCAAGGGAGCCCTACAAACTGACATCAGGAACCTGGACTGCTGAGTTTTCTTTCCCAGGGAAAATGGAAAAAGGATGTGCCCAGGGGCCCCTGGACCTGGGCTGGGGCCTCACTACAAAGAATCCTTATATCGAAGGATGGACCCCACACCGAAGATGTCCCCACATGAAACTTGTGCTGCCCTGATAGACCCAAGGGAGCCCTACAAACTGACATCAGGAACTTGGACTGATGAGTTTCCTTTCCCAGGGAAAATGGGCAAAAGTTGTGCCCAGGGGCCCCTAGCCGTGACTGCAAAAAATCCTTATATCGAAGGATGGACCCCACACCGAAGTTGTCCCCACCTCAAACTTGTGCTGCCCTGATAGACCCAAGGGAGCCCTACAAACTGATATCAGGAACCTGGACTGCTGAGTTTTCTTTCCCAGGGAAAATGGAAAAAGGATGTGCCCAGGGGCCCCTGGCCCTCACTGCAAAAAATCCTTATATCGTAGGATGGAGCCCACACCGAATTTGTCCCCACCTCAAACTTGTGCTGCCCTGATAGAACCAAGGGAGCCCAACAAACTGACATCAGGAACCTGGACTGCTGAGCTTTCTTTCCCAGGGAAAATGGAAAAAGGATGTGTCCAGGGGCCCCTGGCCCTGTGCGGGGGCCTCACTACAAAAAATCCTTATATCGAAGGATGGACCCCACACCGAAGATGTCCCCACCTCAAACTTGTGCTGCCCTGATACACCCAAGGGAGCCCTACAAACTGACATCTGGAACCTGGACTGCTGAGTTTTCTTTCCCAGGGAAAATGGAAAAAGGATGTGCCCAGGGGCCCCTGGCCCTGACTGCAAAAAATCCTTATATCGAAGGATGGACCCCACACCGAAGTTGTCCCCACCTCAAACTTGTGCTGCCCTGATAGACCCAAGGGAGCCCTACAAACTGACATCAGGAACCTGGACTGCTGAGTTTTCTTTCCCAGGGAAAACGGCCAAAGGATGTGCCCAGGGGCCCCTGACCCTGGTCCCCTGGCCCTGACTGCAAAAAATCCTTATATCGAAGGATGGAGCCCACACCAAAGTTGTCCCCACCTCAAACTTGTGCTGCCCTGATAGACCCAAGGGAGCCCTACAAACTGACATCAGGAACCTGGACTGCTGAGTTTTCTTTCCCAGGGAAAATGGAAAAAGGATGTGCCCAGGGGCCCCCGGACCTGACTGCAAAAAATCCTTATATCGAAGGATGGAGCCCAGACCGAAGTTCTCCCCACCTCAAACTTGTGCTGCCCTGATAGACCCAAGGGAGCCCTACAAACTGACATCAGGAACCTGGACTGCTGAGTTTTCTTTCCCAGGGAAAATGGAAAAAGGATGTGCCCAGGGGCCCCTGGCCCTGACTGCAAAAAATCCTTATATCGAAGGATGGACCCCACACGGAAGTTGTCCCCACCTCAAACTTGTGCTGCCCTGATACACCCAAGGGAGCCCTACAAACTGACATCAGGAACCTGGACTGCTGAGTTTTCTTTCCCAGAGAAAAGGGCCAAAGGATGTGCCCAGGGGGCCCTGGCCCTGGGCTGGGGCCTCACTACAAAAAATCCTTATATCGAAGGATGGACCCCACACCGAAGTGGTCCCCACCTCAAACTTGTGCTGCCCTGATAGACCAAAGGGAGCCCTACAAACTGACATCAGGAACCTGGACTGCTGAGTTTTCTTTCCCAGGGAAAATGGAAAAAGGATGTGCCCAGGGGCCCGTGGCGCTGGGCTGGGACCGGACTGCAAAGAATCCTTATATCGAAGGATGGAGCCCAGACCAAAGTTGTCCCCACCTCAAACTTGTGCTGCCCTGATAGACCCAAGGGAGCCCTACAAACTGACATCAGGAACCTGGACTGCTGAGTTTTCTTTCCCAGGGAAAATGGCCAAAGGATGTGCCCAGGGGCCCCTAGCCCTGGGCTGGGGCCTCACTGCAAAAAATCCTTATATCAAAGGATGGAGGCCAGACCGAATTTGTCCCCACCTCAAACTTGTGCTGCCCTGATAGACCCAAGGGAGCCCTACAAACTGACATCAGGAACCTGGACTGCTGAGTTTTCTTTCCCAGGGAAAATGGAAAAAGGATGTGCCCAGGGGCCCCTGGCCATGAGCTGGGCCAGCACTGCAAAAAGTCCTTATATCGAAAGATGGACCCCAGACCGAAGTTGTCCCCACCTCAAACTTGTGCTGCCCTGATAGACCCAAGGGAGCCCTACAAACTGACATCAGGAACCTGGACTGCTGAGTTTTCTTTCCCAGGGAAAATGGCCAAAGGATGTGCCCAAGGGCCCCTGGCCCTAGGCTCAGACCTGACTGCAAATAATCCTTATATAGAAGAATGGAGCCCAGACCGAAGTTGTCCCCACCTCAAACTTGTGCTGCCCTGATAGACCCAAGGGAGCCCTACAAATTGACATCAGGAACCTGGACTGCTGAGTTTTTTTTCCCAGGGAAAATGGCCAAAAGAATGTGCCCACGGGCTTGTGGCCCTGGGCTGGGCCCTGACTGCAAAAAATCCTTAAATCGAAGGATGGACCCCACACCGAAGTTGTCCCCACCTCAATCTTGTGCTGCCCTGATAGACCCAAGGGAGTCCTACAAACTGACATCAGGAACCTGGACTGCTGAGTTTTCTTTCCCAGAGAAAATGGCCAAAGGATGTGCCCAGGGGCCCCTAGCCCTGACTGCAAAAAATCCTTATATCGAAGGATGCACCCCACACCGAAGTTGTCCCCACCTCAAACTTGTGCTGCCCTGATAGACCCAAGGGAGCCCTACAAACTGACATCAGGAACCTGGACTGCTGAGTTTTCTTTCCCAGGGAAAATTGCTGCAGGTCCTTAAGGGAACCAAAAGGGCTCCCGGCCTTTGCCTCTGTTCTCTAACATTCCCCAAATGGCATCGCAGTCCTGGAAGAGGTGTTTGTCATCCAGCCTGCCAAAATAAATTCTTGTAAAATTCTAGCTCTGCCTTTTTTTTAACGTGTTCTTACTTCCTATTTATGTAATCGCAGAAAGCAAGGAAAGAATAAATGTGTCTGGTTCCCACTATTGCTCTGTGCACGCATTTTTAAAGCCTGCTGTAGTTCTATCCTCTTTTTCCACTCCAAGCTTGACTTTTCCCCTCCTTTTTCAAGGTCTGCTGCTTTGGGTTTCCCAGGCAGGGCTGGGTTCCTCGGCAGGGGTCTTAGGAGTTGGTGCAGATTCTGCTTTTTCCAAAGGTGTATCAAAGTGTGCCGGCAAAAGGATTGTTTTCTCCAGGAAAAAGCTTTCTCTCAATGACCATCAATGCATGTATGTGTTTTAATCGTGTAACCAGGTGGATTAAGAAAAGCCGACACCTGTAGCAGAGTTTTGTTGGATCTGAGTCCGTGAGAAGTGGGCTGTGTGCTGGAGAGGGAGAGACCAAGAGATGCTGTTGGAGAGTGGCAACAGTGGCAGGTGTGAGCTGCTAACTTGATGAGGGCTCAGAGCAGACACAGGTGTGAGCTGTTAAGATGATGAGGAAGAGGGGCGGATCCCTCTGGGGGGAGGTTATTTAAAGGCGAGGCTTTGCCTCGTCCTGCTTTTGCATGGAGCTGCTGGAGAAGAGGAGTTTATGGGGGGCTCCCAGGGCTGTCTCATGGAAGGACGGTGAGTACTTTGAACAGGGTTTGGGGGATCACCTGGGCACATCCTTTGGCCATTTTCCCTAGGAAAGAAAACTCAGCAGTCCAGGTTCCTGATGTCAGTTTGTAGACCTCCCTTCGGTCTATCAGGGCAGCACAAGTTTGAGTTGACGACAACTTCGGTCTGGGCTCCATCCTTCCATATAAGGATTTTTAGCAGTCAGGGCCAGGGGCCCCTGGGCACATCCTTTGGCCATTTTCCCTGGGAAAGAAAACTCAGCAGTCCAGGTTCCTGATGTCAGTTTGTAGGGCTTCCTTGGGTCTATCAGGGCAGCACAACTTAGAGTTGGGGACAACATTGCTCTGGGCTCCATCATTCGATATAAGGATTTTTTGCAGTGAGGCCCCAGCCCAGGACCAGGGGCCCCAGGTCATATCCTTTGGCCATTTTCCCTGGGAAAGAAAACTCAGCAGTCCAGGTTCCTGATGTCAGTTTGTAGGGCTCCCTTGGGTGTATCAGGGCAGCACAAGTTTGAGGTGGGGACAACTTTGGTGTGGGGTCCATCCTTCGATATAAGGATTTTTTGCAGTCATGTGCTAGCCCAGGGCCAGGGGCCCCTGTGCACATCCTTTGGCCATTTTCCCTGGGAAAGAAAACTCAGAAGTCCAGGTTCCTGATGTCAGTTTGTAGGGCTTCCTTGGGTCTATCAAGGCAGCACAAGTTTGAGGTGGGGACAGCATTGGTCTGGGGTCCATCCTTCGATATAAGGATTTTTTGCAGTCAGGGCCAGGGTCCCAGGGCCAGGGGCCCCAGGGCACATCCTTTGGCCATCTTCCCTGGGAAAGAAAACTCAGCAGTCCAGGTTCCTGATGTCAGTTTGTAGGGCTCCCTTGGGTCTATCAGGGCAGCACAAGATTGAGGTGGGGACAACTTTGGTGTGGGATGCATCCTTCGATATAAGGATTTTTGGCAGTCAGGGCCCAGCCCAGGGCCTGGGGCCCCTGGGCACATCCTTTTTCCATTTTCCCTGAGAAAGAAAACTCAGCAGTCCAGGTTGCTGATGTCAGTTTGTAGGGCTTCCTTGGGTCTATCAGGGCAGCACAAATTTGATGTGGGGACAACTTTGGTCTGGGCTCAATCCTTCGATAGAAGGATTCCTGGCAGTCAGGTCCCAGCCCAGGGCCCGGGGCCCCTGGGCACATCCTTTGGCCATTTTCCCTGGGAAAAAAAACTCAGCAGTCCAGGTTCGTGATGTCAGTTTGTAGGGCTCCCTTGGGTCTATCAGAGCAGCACAAGTTTGAGGTGGGGACAACTTTGGTCTGGGCTCTATCCTTCGATATAAGGATTCTTTGCAGTCCGGTCCCAGCCCAGCGCCACGGGCCCCTGGGCACATCCTTTTTCATTCTTCCCTGGGAAAGAAAACTCAGCAGTCCAGGTTGCTGATGTCAGTTTGTAGGGCCCCCTTGGGTCTATCAGGGCAGCACAAGTTTGAGGTGGGGACAACTTCGGTGTGGGCTCCATCCTTCGATATATGGATTTTTTGCAGTGAGGTCTCAGCCCAGGGCCAGGGGCTCCTGGGCACATTCTTTTTCAATCTTCCCTGGGAAAGAAAACTCAGCAGTCCAGGTTCCTGATGTCAGTTTGTAGGGCTCCCTTGGGTCTATCAGGGCAGCACAAGTTTGAGGTGGGGACAACTTCGGTGTGGGCTCCATCCTTCGATATAAGGATTCTTTGCAGTCAGGGCCAGGGGCCCCTGGGCACGTCCCTTTTCCATTTGACCTGGGAAAGAAAGCTTACCAGTCCAGGTTCCTGATGTCAGTTTGTAGGGCTCCCTTGGGTGTATCAGGGCAGCACAAGTTTGAGGTGGGGACAACTTCGGTGTGGGGTCCATCCTTCGATATAAGGATTCTTTGCTGTCAGGCCCCAACCCAGGGCCAGGGGCCCCTGGGCACATCCTTTGGCCATTTTCCCTGGGAAAGAAAACTCAGCAGTCCAGGTTCCTGATGTCTGTTTGTAGGGCTGCCTTGGGTGTATCAGGGCAGCACAAGTTTGAGGTGGGGACAAATTCGGTGTGGGGTCCATCCTTCGATATAAGGATTTTTTGCAGTCAGGGCTAGGGGCCCCTGGGCACATCCTTTTTCCATTTTCCCTGGGAAAGAAAACTCAGCAGTCCAGGTTCCTGATGTCAGTTTGTAGGGCTCCCTTGGGTCTATCAGGGCAGCACAAGTTTGAGATGGGGACAACTACGGTGTGGGCTCCATCCTTCGATATAAGGATTTTTTGTAGTGAGGTCTCTGCCCAGGGCCAGGGGCCCCTGGGCTCAGCCTTTTTCCATTTTCCGTGGAAAAGAAAACTCAGCAGTCCAGGTTCCTGATGTCAGTTTGTAGGGATCCCTTGGGTCTATCAGGGCAGCACAAGATTGAGGTGGGGACAACTTCGGTGTGGGATCCATCCTTCGATATAAGGATTTCTTGTAGTGAGGCCCCAGCCCAGGGCCAGGGGCCCCTGGGCACATCCTTTTTCCATTTTCCCTGGGAAAGAAAACTCAGCAGTCCAGGTTCCTGATGTCAGTTTGTAGGGCTCCCTTGGGTCTATCAGGGCAGCACAAGTTTGAGGTGGGGACAACTTCGGTGTGGGGTCCATCCTTCGATATAAGGATTTTTTACAGTCAGGGCCAGGGGCCCCTGGGCACATCCTTTTTCCATTTTCCCTGGGAAAGAAAACTCAGCAGTCCAGGTTCCTGATGTCACTTTGTAGGGCTCCCTTGGGTCTATCAGGGCAGCACAAGTTTGAGGTGGGGACAACTTGGGTGTGGGCTCCATCCTTCGATATAAGGAATTTTTGCAGTGAGGCCCCAGCCCAGGGCCGGGGGCCCCTGGGCACATCCTTTGGCCATTTTCCCTGGGAAAGAAAACTCAGCAGTCCAGGTTCCTGATGTCAGTTTGTAGGGCTCCCTTGGGTCTATCAGGGCAGCACAAGTTTGAGGTGGGGACAACTTCGGTGTGGGGTTCATCCTTCGATATAAGGATTTTTTGCAGTCAGGGCCAGGGGCCCCTGGGCACATCCTTTTTCCATTTTCCCTGGGAAAGAAAACTCAGCAGTCCAGGTTCCTGATGTCACTTTGTAGGGCTCCCTTGGGTCTATCAGGGCAGCACAAGTTTGAGGTGGGGACAACTTTGGTGTGGGGTCCATCCTTCGATATAATGATTCTTTGAAGTGTGGCCGCAGCCCATGGCCAGGGGCCCCTGGGCACATCCTTTTTCCATTTTCCCTGGGAAAGAAAACTCAGCAGTCCAGGTTCCTGATGTCAGTTTGTAGGGCTCCCTTGGGTCTATCAGGGCAGCACAAGTTTGAGGTGGGGACAACTTTGATGTGGGGTCCATCCTTCGATATAAGGATTTTTTGCAGTCAGGGCCAGGGGCCCCTGGGCACATCCTTTTTCCATTTTCCCTGGGAAAGAAAACTCAGCAGTCCAGGTTCCTGATGTCAGTTTGTAGGGTTCCCTTGGGTCTATCAGGGCAGCACAAGTTTGAGGTGGGGACAACTTTGATGTGGGGTCCATCCTTCGATATAAGGATTTTTTGCAGTCAGGGCCAGGGGCCCCTGGGCACATCCTTTTTCCATTTTCCCTGGGAAAGAAAACTCAGCAGTCCAGGTTCCTGATGTCAGTTTGTCGGGCTCCCTTGGGTCTATCAGGGCAGCACAAGTTTGAGGTGGGGACAACTTCGGTGTGGGGTCTATCCTTCGATATAAGGATTTTTTGCAGTCAGGGCCAGGGGCCCCTGGGCACATCCTTTGGCCATTTTCCCTGGGAAAGAAAACTCAGCAGTCCAGGTTCCTGATGTCAGTTTGTACGGCTCCCTTGGGTCTATCAGGGCAGCACAAGTTTGAGGTGGGGACAACTTCGGTGTGGGCTCCATCCTTCGATATATGGATTTTTTGAAGTGAGGCCCCAGCCCAGGGCGAGGGGCCCCTGGGCACATCCTTTGGCCATTTTCCGTGGGAAAGAAAACTCAGCAGTCCAGGTTCCTGATGTCAGTTTGTAGGGCTCCCTTGGGTCTATCAGGGCAGCACAAGTTTGAGGTGGGGACAACTTCGGTGTGGGGTCCATCCTTCGATATAAGGATTTTTTGCAGTCAGGGCCAGGGGCCCCTGGGCATAACCTTTTTCCATTTTCCCTGGGAAAGAAAACTCAGCAGTCCAGGTTCCTGATGTCTGTTTGTAGGGCTCCCTTGGGTCTATCAGGGCAGCACAAGTTTGAGGTGGGGACAACTTCGGTGTGGGGTCCATCCTTCGATATAAGGATTTTTTGCAGTCAGGGCTAGGGGCCCCCTGGGCACAACCTTTTTCCATTTTCCCTGGGAAAGAAAACTCAGCAGTCCAGGTTCCTGATGTCAGTTTGTAGGGCTCCCTTGGGTCTATCAGGGCAGCACAAGTTTGAGGTGGGGACAACTTCGGTGTGGGCTCCATCCTTCGATATATGGATTCTTTGCAGTCAGGCACCAACCCAAAGCCAGGGGCCCCTGGGCACATCCTTTTTCCATTTTCCCTGGGAAAGAAAACTCAGCAGTCCAGGTTCCTGATGTCTGTTTGTAGGGCTGCCTTGGGTGTATCAGGGCAGCACAAGTTTGAGGTGGGGACAAATTCGGTGTGGGCTCCATCCTTCGATATAAGGATTTTTTGCAGTCAGGGCTAGGGGCCCCTGGGCACATCCATTGCCCATTTTCCCTGGGAAAGAAAACTCAGCAGTCCAGGTTCCTGATGTCAGTTTGTAGGGCTCCCTTGGGTCTATCAGGGCAGCACAAGTTTGAGATGGGGACAACTTCGGTGTGGGCTCCATCCTTCGATATAAGGATTTTTTGTAGTGAGGTCTCTGCCCAGGGCCAGGGGCCCCTCGGCACAGCCTTTTTCCATTTTCCCTGGAAAAGAAAACTCAGCAGTCCAGGTTGCTGATGTCAGTTTGTAGGGCTCCCTTGGGTCTATCAGGTCAGCACAAGATTGAGGTGGGGACAACTTCGGTGTGGGATCCATCCTTCGATATAAGGATTTCTTGTAGTGAGGCCCCAGCCCAGGGCCAGGGGCCCCTGGGCACATCCTTTTTCCATTTTCCCTGGGAAAGAAAACTCAGCAGTCCAGGTTCCTGATGTCAGTTTGTAGGGCTCCCTTGGGTCTATCAGGGCAGCACAAGTTTGAGGTGGGGACAACTTCGGTGTGGGGTCCATCCTTCGATATAAAGATTTTTGCAGTCAGGGCCAGGGTCCCCCGGGCATAACCTTTTTCCATTTTCCCTGGGAAAGAAAACTCAGCAGTCCAGGTTCCTGATGTCAGTCTGTAGGGCTCCCTTGGGTCTATCAGGGCAGCACAAGTTTGAGGTGGGGACAACTTCGGTGTGGGGTCCATCCTTCGATATAAGGATTCTTTGCAGTCAGGGCCTGGGCCCCCTGGGCACAACCTTTTTCCATTTTCCCTGGGAAAGAAAACTCTGCAGTCCAGGTTCCTGATGTCAGTTTGTAGGGCTCCCTTGGGTCTATCAGGGCAGCACAAGTTTGAGGTGGGGACAACTTTGGTGTGGGCTCCATCCTTCGATATAAGGATTTTTTGCAGTCAGGGCCAGGGTCCCCAGGGCACATCCTTTTTCCATTTTCCCTGGGAAAGAAAACTCAGCAGTCCAGGTTCCTGATGTCAGTTTGTAGGGCTCCCTTGGGTCTATCAGGGCAGCACAAGTTTGAGGTGGGGACAACTTCGGTGTGGGGTCCATCCTTCGATATAAGGATTTTTACAGTCAGGGCCAGGGGCCCCTGGGCACATCCTTTTTCCATTTTCCCTGGTAAAGAAAACTCAGAAGTCCAGGTTCCTGATGTCAGTTTGTAGGGCTCCCTTGGGTCTATCAGGGCAGCACAAGTTTGAGGTGGGGACAACTTCGGTGTGGGATCCATCCTTCGATATAAGGATTTCTTGTAGTGAGGCTCCAGCCCAGGGCCAGGGGCCCCTGGGCACATCCTTTTTCCATTTTCCCTGGGAAAGAAAACTCAGCAGTCCAGGTTCCTGATGTCAGTTTGTAGGGCTCCCTTGGGTCTATCAGGGCAGCACAAGTTTGAGGTGGGGACAACTTCGGTGTGGGGTCCATCCTTCGATATAAGGATTTTTTACAGTCAGGGCCAGGGGCCCCTGGGCACATCCTTTTTCCATTTTCCCTGGGAAAGAAAACTCAGCAGTCCAGGTTCCTGATGTCAGTTTGTAGGGCTCCCTTGGGTCTATCAGGGCAGCACAAGTTTGAGGTGGGGACAACTTCGGTGTGGGATCCATCCTTCGATATGAGGATTTTTTGTAGTGAGGCCCCAGCCCAGGGCCAGGGGCCCCTGGGCACATCCTTTTTCCATTTTCCCTGGGAAAGAAAACTCAGCAGTCCAGGTTCCTGATGTCAGTTTGTAGGGCTCCCTTGGGTCTATCAGGGCAGCACAAGTTTGAGGTTGGGACAACTTTGATGTGGGGTCCATCCTTAGATATAAGGATTTTTTGCAGTCAGGGCCAGGGGCCCCTGGGCACATCCTTTGGCCATTTTCCCTGGGAAAGAAAACTCAGCAGTCCAGGTTCCTGATGTCAGTTTGTAGGGCTCCCTTGGGTCTATCAG
Organism: Lonchura striata; assembly: GCF_050655825.1. Taxonomy (NCBI): domain Eukaryota; kingdom Metazoa; phylum Chordata; class Aves; order Passeriformes; family Estrildidae; genus Lonchura; species Lonchura striata. The sequence continues at coordinate 16,385,309 of NC_140739.1, read as the reverse complement.
GGCAGCACAAGTTTGAGGTGGGGACAACGTCGGTGTGGGGTCCATCCTTCGATATAAGGATTCTTTTCAGTGTGGCCCCAGCCCATGGCCAGAGGCCCCTGGGCACATCTTTTTTCCATTTTCCCTGGGAAAGAAAACTCAGCAGTCCAGGTTCCTGATATCAGTTTGTAGGGCTCCCTTGGGTCTATCAGGGCAGCACAAGTTTGAGGTGGGGACAACTTTGATGTGGGGTCCATCCTTCGATATAAGGATTTTTTGCAGTCAGGGCCAGGGGCCCCGGGGCACATCGTTTTTCCATTTTCCCTGGTAAAGAAAACTCAGAAGTCCAGGTTCCTGATGTCAGTTTGTAGGGCTCCCTTGGGTCTATCAGGGCAGCACAAGTTTGAGGTGGGGACAACTTCGGTGTGGGATCCATCCTTCGATATGAGGATTTTTTGTAGTGAGGCCCCAGCCCAGGGCCAGGGGCCCCTGGGCACATCCTTTTTCCATTTTCCCTGGGAAAGAAAACTCAGCAGTCCAGGTTCCTGATGTCAGTTTGTAGGGCTCCCTTGGGTCTATCAAGGCAGCACAAGTTTGAGGTGGGGACAGCATTGGTCTGGGGTCCATCCTTCGATATAAGGATTTTTTGCAGTCAGGGCCAGGGTCCCAGGGCCAGGGGCCCCAGGGCACATCCTTTGGCCATCTTCCCTGGGAAAGAAAACTCAGCAGTCCAGGTTCCTGATGTCAGTTTGTAGGGCTCCCTTGGGTCTATCAGGGCAGCACAAGATTGAGGTGGGGACAACTTTGGTGTGGGATGCATCCTTCGATATAAGGATTTTTGGCAGTCAGGGCCCAGCCCAGGGCCCGGGGCCCCTGGGCACATCCTTTGGCCATTTTCCCTGGGAAAGAAAACTCAGCAGTCCAGGTTCCTGATGTCAGTTTGTAGGGCTCCCTTGGGTCTATCAGAGCAGCACAAGTTTGAGGTGGGGACAACTTTGGTCTGGGCTCTATCCTTCGATATAAGGATTCTTTGCAGTCTGGTCCCAGCCCAGGGCCAGGGGCCCCTGGGCACGTCCTTTTTCATTCTTCCCTATGAAAGAAAACTCAGCAGTCCAGGTTCCTGATGTCAGTTTGTAGGGCCCCCTTGGGTCTATCAGGGCACCACAAGTTTGAGGTGGGGACAACTTCGGTGTGGGCTCCATCCTTCGATATATGGATTCTTTGCAGTCAGGCACCAACCCAAAGCCAGGGGCCCCTGGGCACATCCTTTTTCCATTTTCCCTGGGAAAGAAAACTCAGCAGTCCAGGTTCCTGATGTCTGTTTGTAGGGCTGCCTTGGGTGTATCAGGGCAGCACAAGTTTGAGGTGGGGACAAATTCGGTGTGGGCTCCATCCTTCGATATAAGGATTTTTTGCAGTCAGGGCTAGGGGCCCCTGGGCACATCCTTTGCCCATTTTCCCTGGGAAAGAAAACTCAGCAGTCCAGGTTCCTGATGTCAGTTTGTAGGGCTCCCTTGGGTCTATCAGGGCAGCACAAGTTTGAGATGGGGACAACTTCGGTGTGGGCTCCATCCTTCGATATAAGGATTTTTTGTAGTGAGGTCTCTGCCCAGGGCCAGGGGCCCCTCGGCACAGCCTTTTTCCATTTTCCCTGGAAAAGAAAACTCAGCAGTCCAGGTTGCTGATGTCAGTTTGTAGGGCTCCCTTGGGTCTATCAGGTCAGCACAAGATTGAGGTGGGGACAACTTCGGTGTGGGATCCATCCTTCGATATAAGGATTTCTTGTAGTGAGGCCCCAGCCCAGGGCCAGGGGCCCCTGGGCACATCCTTTTTCCATTTTCCCTGGGAAAGAAAACTCAGCAGTCCAGGTTCCTGATGTCAGTTTGTAGGGCTCCCTTGGGTCTATCAGGGCAGCACAAGTTTGAGGTGGGGACAACTTCGGTGTGGGGTCCATCCTTCGATATAAGGATTTTTTGCAGTCAGGGCCAGGGGCCCCTGGGCACATCCTTTTTCCATTTTCCCTGGGAAAGAAAACTCAGCAGTCCAGGTTCCTGATGTCAGTTTGTAGGGCTCCCTTGGGTCTATCAGGGCAGCACAAGTTTGAGGTGGGGACAACTTCGGTGTGGGGTCCATCCTTCGATATAAAGATTTTTGCAGTCAGGGCCAGGGTCCCCCGGGCATAACCTTTTTCCATTTTCCCTGGGAAAGAAAACTCAGCAGTCCAGGTTCCTGATGTCAGTCTGTAGGGCTCCCTTGGGTCTATCAGGGCAGCACAAGTTTGAGGTGGGGACAACTTCGGTGTGGGGTCCATCCTTCGATATAAGGATTCTTTGCAGTCAGGGCCTGGGCCCCCTGGGCACAACCTTTTTCCATTTTCCCTGGGAAAGAAAACTCTGCAGTCCAGGTTCCTGATGTCAGTTTGTAGGGCTCCCTTGGGTCTATCAGGGCAGCACAAGTTTGAGGTGGGGACAACTTTGGTGTGGGCTCCATCCTTCGATATAAGGATTTTTTGCAGTCAGGGCCAGGGTCCCCAGGGCACATCCTTTTTCCATTTTCCCTGGGAAAGAAAACTCAGCAGTCCAGGTTCCTGATGTCAGTTTGTAGGGCTCCCTTGGGTCTATCAGGGCAGCACAAGTTTGAGGTGGGGACAACTTCGGTGTGGGGTCCATCCTTCGATATAAGGATTTTTACAGTCAGGGCCAGGGGCCCCTGGGCACATCCTTTTTCCATTTTCCCTGGTAAAGAAAACTCAGAAGTCCAGGTTCCTGATGTCAGTTTGTAGGGCTCCCTTGGGTCTATCAGGGCAGCACAAGTTTGAGGTGGGGACAACTTCGGTGTGGGATCCATCCTTCGATATAAGGATTTCTTGTAGTGAGGCTCCAGCCCAGGGCCAGGGGCCCCTGGGCACATCCTTTTTCCATTTTCCCTGGGAAAGAAAACTCAGCAGTCCAGGTTCCTGATGTCAGTTTGTAGGGCTCCCTTGGGTCTATCAGGGCAGCACAAGTTTGAGGTGGGGACAACTTCGGTGTGGGGTCCATCCTTCGATATAAGGATTTTTTACAGTCAGGGCCAGGGGCCCCTGGGCACATCCTTTTTCCATTTTCCCTGGGAAAGAAAACTCAGCAGTCCAGGTTCCTGATGTCAGTTTGTAGGGCTCCCTTGGGTCTATCAGGGCAGCACAAGTTTGAGGTGGGGACAACTTCGGTGTGGGATCCATCCTTCGATATGAGGATTTTTTGTAGTGAGGCCCCAGCCCAGGGCCAGGGGCCCCTGGGCACATCCTTTTTCCATTTTCCCTGGGAAAGAAAACTCAGCAGTCCAGGTTCCTGATGTCAGTTTGTAGGGCTCCCTTGGGTCTATCAGGGCAGCACAAGTTTGAGGTTGGGACAACTTTGATGTGGGGTCCATCCTTAGATATAAGGATTTTTTGCAGTCAGGGCCAGGGGCCCCTGGGCACATCCTTTGGCCATTTTCCCTGGTAAAGAAAACTCAGCAGTCCAGGTTCCTGATGTCAGTTTGTAGGGCTCCCTTGGGTCTATCAGGGCAGCACAAGTTTGAGGTGGGGACAACGTCGGTGTGGGGTCCATCCTTCGATATAAGGATTCTTTTCAGTGTGGCCCCAGCCCATGGCCAGAGGCCCCTGGGCACATCTTTTTTCCATTTTCCCTGGGAAAGAAAACTCAGCAGTCCAGGTTCCTGATATCAGTTTGTAGGGCTCCCTTGGGTCTATCAGGGCAGCACAAGTTTGAGGTGGGGACAACTTTGATGTGGGGTCCATCCTTCGATATAAGGATTTTTTGCAGTCAGGGCCAGGGGCCCCGGGGCACATCCTTTTTCCATTTTCCCTGGGAAAAAAAACTCAGCAGTCCAGGTTCCTGATGTCAGTTTGTAGGGTTCCCTTGGGTCTATCAGGGCAGCACAAGTTTGAGGTGGGGACAACTTCGGTGTGGGCTCCATCCTTCGATATAAGGATTTTTTGCAGTCAGGGCCAGGGGCCCCTGGGCACAACCTTTTTCCATTTTCCCTGGGAAAGAAAACTCAGCAGTCCAGGTTCCTGATGTCAGTTTGTAGGGCTCCCTTGGGTCTATCAGGGCAGCACAAGTTTGAGGTGGGGACAACTTCGGTGTGGGGTCCATCCTTCGATATAAGGATTTTTTGCAGTCAGGGCCAGGGGCCCCTGGGCACATCCTTTGGCCATTTTCCCTGGGAAAGAAAACTCAGCAGTCCAGGTTCCTGATGTCAGTTTGTAGGGCTCCCTTGGGTCTATCAGGGCAGCACAAGTTTGAGGTGGGGACAACTTCGGTGTGGGGTGCATCCTTCGATATAAGGAATTTTTGCAGTGAGGCCCCAGCCCAGGGCCGGGGGCCCCTGGGCACATCCTTTGGCCATTTTCCCTGGGAAAGAAAACTCAGCAGTCCAGGTTCCTGATGTCAGTTTGTAGGGCTCCCTTGGGTCTATCAGGGCAACACAAGTTTGAGGTGGGAACAACTTCGGTGTGGGGTCCATCCTTCGATATAAGGATTTTTTGCAGTCAGGGCCAGGGGCCCCTGGGCACATCCTTTTTCCATTTTCCCTGGGAAAGAAAACTCAGCAGTCCAGGTTCCTGATGTCAGTTTGTAGGGCTCCCTTGGGTCTATCAGGGCAGCACAAGTTTGAGGTGGGGACAACTTCGGTGTGGGGTCCATCCTTCGATATAAGGATTCTTTGCAGTGCGGCCCCAGCCCAGGGCCAGGGGCCCCTGGGCACATCCTTTTTCCATTTTCCCTGGTAAAGAAAACTCAGAAGTCCAGGTTCCTGATGTCAGTTTGTAGGGCTCCCTTGGGTCTATCAGGGCAGCACAAGTTTGAGGTGGGGACAACTTCGGTGTGGGGTCCATCCTTCGATATAAGGATTTTTTACAGTCAAGGCCAGGGGCCCCTGTGCACATCCTTTTTCCATTTTCCCTGGGAAAGAAAACTCAGCAGTCCAAGTTCCTGATGTCAGTTTGTAGGGCTCCCTTGGGTCTATCAGGGCAGCACAAATTTGAGGAGGGGACAACTTCGGTGTGGGGTCCACCCTTCGATATAAGGATTTTTTGTAGTGAGGCCCCAGCCCAGGGCCAGGGGCCCCTGGGCACGTCCTTTTTCCATTTTCCCTGGGAAAGAAAACTCAGCAGTCCAGGTTCCTGATGTCAGTTTGTCGGGCTCCCTTGGGTCTATCAGGGCAGCACAAGTTTGAGATGGGGACAAATTCGGTGTGGGCTCCATCCTTCGATATAAGGATTTTTTGCAGTCAGGGCCAGGGGCCCCTGGGCACATCCTTTTTCCATTTTCCCTGGGAAAGAAAGCTCAGCAGTCCAGGTTCCTGATGTCAGTTTGTAGGGCTCCCTTGAGTCTATCAGGGCAGCACAAGTTTGAGGTGGGGACAACTTCGGTGTGGGGTCCATCCTTCGATATAAGGATTCTTTGCAGTCAGGGCCTGGGCCCCCTGGGCACAACCTTTTTCCATTTTCCCTGGGAAAGAAAACTCAGCAGTCCAGGTTCCTGATGTCAGTTTGTAGGGCTCCCTTGGGTCTATCAGGGCAGCACAAGTTTGAGGTGGGGACAACTTCGGTGTGGGGTCCATCCTTCGATATAAGGATTTTTTACAGTCAAGGCCAGGGGCCCCTGGGCACATCCTTTTTCCATTTTCCCTGGGAAAGAAAACTCAGCAGTCCAGGTTCCTGATGTCAGTTTGTCGGGCTCCCTTGGGTCTATCAGGGCAGCACAAGTTTGAGATGGGGACAAATTCGGTGTGGGCTCCATCCTTCGATATAAGGATTTTTTGAAGTCAGGGCCAGGGGCCCCTGGGCACATCCTTTTTCCATTTTCCCTGGGAAAGAAAACTCAGCAGTCCAGGTTCCTGATGTCAGTTTGTAGGGCTCCCTTGGGTCTATCAGGGCAGCACAAGTTTGAGGTGGGGACAACTTCGGTGTGGGGTCCATCCTTCGATATAAGGATTCTTTGCAGTCAGGGCCTGGGCCCCCTGGGCACAACCTTTTTCCATTTTCCCTGGGAAAGAAAACTCTGCAGTCCAGGTTCCTGATGTCAGTTTGTAGGGCTCCCTTGGGTCTATCAGGGCAGCACAAGTTTGAGGTGGGGACAACTTTGGTGTGGGGTCCATCCTTCGATATAAGGATTTTTTGCATTCAGGGCCAGGGGCCCCTGGGCACATCCTTTTTCCATTTTCCCTGGGAAAGAAAACTCAGCAGTCCAGGTTCCTGATGTCAGTTTGTAGGGCTCCCTTGGGTCTATCAGGGCAGCACAAGTTTGAGGTGGGGACAACTTTGGTGTGGGGTCCATCCTTCGATATAAGGATTCTTTTCAGTGTGGCCCCAGCCCATGGCCAGGGGCCCCTGGGCACATCTTTTTTCCATTTTCCCTGGGAAAGAAAACTCAGCAGTCCAGGTTCCTGATGTCAGTTTGTAGGGCTCCCTTGGGTCTATCAGGGCAGCACAAGTTTGAGGTGGGGACAACTTTGATGTGGGGTCCATCCTTCGATATAAGGATTTTTTGCAGTCAGGGCCAGGGGCCCCTGGGCACATCCTTTTTCCATTTTCCCTGGGAAAGAAAACTCAGCAGTCCAGGTTCCTGATGTCAGTTTGTAGGGTTCCCTTGGGTCTATCAGGGCAGCACAAGTTTGAGGTGGGGACAAATTCAGTGTGGGCTCCATCCTTCGATATAAGGATTTTTTGCAGTCAAGGCCAGGGGCCCCTGGGCACAACCTTTTTCCATTTTCCCTGGGAAAGAAAACTCAGCAGTCCAGGTTCCTGATGTCAGTTTGTAGGGCTCCCTTGGGTCTATCAGGGCAGCACAAGTTTGAGGTGGGGACAACTTCGGTGTGGGGTCCATCCTTCGATATAAGGATTCTTTGCAGTCAGGGCCTGGGCCCCCTGGGCACAACCTTTTTCCATTTTCCCTGGGAAAGAAAACTCTGCAGTCCAGGTTCCTGATGTCAGTTTGTAGGGCTCCCTTGGGTCTATCAGGGCAGCACAAGTTTGAGGTGGGGACAACTTTGGTGTGGGGTCCATCCTTCGATATAAGGATTTTTTGCAGTCAGGGCCAGGGTCCCCTGGGCACATCCTTTTTCCATTTTCCCTGGGAAAGAAAACTCAGCAGTCCAGGTTCCTGATGTCAGTTTGTAGGGCTCCCTTGGGTCTATCAGGGCAGCACAAGTTTGAGGTGGGGACAACTTCGGTGTGGGGTCCATCCTTCGATATAAGGATTTTTTACAGTCAGGGCCAGGGGCCCCTGGGCACATCCTTTTTCCATTTTCCCTGGTAAAGAAAACTCAGAAGTCCAGGTTCCTGATGTCAGTTTGTAGGGCTCCCTTGGGTCTATCAGGGCAGCACAAGTTTGAGGTGGGGACAACTTTGGTGTGGGATCCATCCTTCGATATAAGGATTTCTTGTAGTGAGGCTCCAGCCCAGGGCCAGGGGCCCCTGGGCACATCCTTTTTCCATTTTCCCTGGGAAAGAAAACTCAGCAGTCCAGGTTCCTGATGTCAGTTTGTAGGGCTCCCTTGGGTCTATCAGGGCAGCACAAGTTTGAGGTGGGGACAACTTCGGTGTGGGGTCCATCCTTCGATATAAGGATTTTTTACAGTCAGGGCCAGGGGCCCCTGGGCACATCCTTTTTCCATTTTCCCTGGGAAAGAAAACTCAGCAGTCCAGGTTGCTGATGTCAGTTTGTAGGGCTCCCTTGGGTCTATCAGGGCAGCACAAGTTTGAGGTGGGGACAACTTCGGTGTGGGATCCATCCTTCGATATGTGGTTTTTTTGTAGTGAGGCCCCAGCCCAGGGCCAGGGGCCCCTGGGCACATCCTTTTTCCATTTTCCCTGGGAAAGAAAACTCAGCAGTCCAGGTTCCTGATGTCAGTTTGTAGGGCTCCCTTGGGTCTATCAGGGCAGCACAAGTTTGAGGTGGGGACAACTTCGGTGTGGGCTCCATCCTTCGATATAAGGATTTTTTGCAGTCAGGGCCAGGGGCCCCTGGGCACATCCTTTTTCCATTTTCCCTGGGAAAGAAAACTCAGCAGTCCAGGTTCCTGATGTCAGTTTGTAGGGCTCCCTTGGGTCTATCAGGACAGCACAAGTTTGAGGTGGGGACAACTTCGGTGTGGGGTCCATCCTTCGATATAAGGATTCTTTACAGTGCGGCCCCAGCCCAGGGCCAGGGGCCCCTGGGCACATCCTTTTTCCATTTTCCCTGGTAAAGAAAACTCAGCAGTCCAGGTTCCTGATGTCAGTTTGTAGGGCTCCCTTGGCTCTATCAGGGCAGCACAAGTTTGAGTTGGGGACAACTTCGGTGTGGGGTCCATCCTTCGATATAAGGATTTTTTACAGTCAAGGCCAGGGGCCCCTGGGCACATCCTTTTTCCATTTTCCCTGGGAAAGAAAACTCACCAGTCCAGGTTCCTGATGTCAGTTTGTAGGGCTCCCTTGGGTCTATCAGGGCAGCACAAGTTTGAGGAGGGGACAACTTCGGTGTGGGGTCCACCCTTCGATATAAGGATTTTTTGTAGTGAGGCCCCAGCCCAGGGCCAGGGGCCCCTGGGCACATCCTTTTTCCATTTTCCCTGGGAAAGAAAACTCAGCAGTCCAGGTTACTGATGTCAGTTTGTCGGGCTCCCTTGGGTCTATCAGGGCAGCACAAGTTTGAGATGGGGACAAATTCGGTGTGGGCTCCATCCTTCGATATAAGGATTTTTTGAAGACAGGGCCAGGGGCCCCTGGGCACATCCTTTTTCCATTTTCCCTGGGAAAGAAAACTCAGCAGTCCAGGTTCCTGATGTCAGTTTGTAGGGCTCCCTTGGGTCTATCAGGGCAGCACAAGTTTGAGGTGGGGACAACTTCGGTGTGGGGTCCATCCTTCGATATAAGGATTCTTTGCAGTCAGGGCCTGGGCCCCCTGGGCACATCCTTTTTCCATTTTCCCTGGGAAAGAAAACTCAGCAGTCCAGGTTGCTGATGTCAGTTTGTAGGGCTCCCTTGGGTCTATCAGGGCAGCACAAGTTTGAGGTGGGGACAACTTTGGTGTGGGGTCCATCCTTCGATATAAGGATTTTTTACAGTCAGGGCCAGGGGCCCCTGGGCACATCCTTTTTCCATTTTCCCTGGTAAAGAAAACTCAGAAGTCCAGGTTCCTGATGTCAGTTTGTAGGGCTCCCTTGGGTCTATCAGGGCAGCACAAGTTTGAGGTGGGGACAACTTCGGTGTGGGGTCCATCCTTCGATATAAGGATTTTTTACAGTCAAGGCCAGGGGCCCCTGGGCACATCCTTTTTCCATTTTCCCTGGGAAAGAAAACTCAGCAGTCCAGGTTCCTGATGTCAGTTTGTAGGGCTCCCTTGGGTCTATCAGGGCAGCACAAGTTTGAGGTGGGGACAACTTTGGTGTGGGGTCCATCCTTCGATATAAGGATTTTTTGCAGTCAGGGCCAGGGGCCCCTGGGCACATCCTTTTTCCATTTTCCCTGGGAAAGAAAACTCAGCATTCCAGGTTCCTGATGTCAGTTTGTAGGGCTCCCTTGGGTCTATCAGGGCAGCACAAGTTTGAGGTGGGGACAACTTCGGTGTGGGATCCATCCTTCGATATGAGGATTTTTTGTAGTGAGGCCCCAGCCCAGGGCCAGGGGCCCCTGGGCACATCCTTTTTCCATTTTCCCTGGGAAAGAAAACTCAGCAGTCCAGGTTCCTGATGTCAGTTTGTAGGGCTCCCTTGGGTCTATCAGGGCAGCACAAGTTTGAGGTGGGGACAACTTTGATGTGGGCTCCATCCTTCGATATAAAGATTTTTTGCAGTCAGGGCCAGGGGCCCCTGGGCACATCCTTTGGCCATTTTCCCTGGGAAAGAAAACTCAGCAGTCCAGGTTCCTGATGTCAGTTTGTAGGGCTCCCTTGGGTCTATCAGGGCAGCACAAGTTTGAGGTGGGGACATCTTCGGTGTGGGCTCCATCCTTCGATATAAGGAATTTTTGCAGAGAGGCCCCAGCCCAGGGCCAGGGGCCCCTGGGCACATCCTTTGGCCATTTTCCCTGGGAAAGAAAACTCAGCAGTCCAGGTTCCTGATGTCAGTTTGTAGGGCTCCCTTGGGTCTATCAGGGCAGCACAAGTTTGAGGTGGGGACAACTTCGGTGTGGGGTCCATCCTTCGATATAAGGATTTTTTGCAGTCAGGGCCAGGGGCCCCTGGGCACATCCTTTTTCCATTTTCCCTGGGAAAGAAAACTCAGCAGTCCAGGTTCCTGATGTCAGTTTGTAGGGCTCCCTTGGGTCTATCAGGGCAGCACAAGTTTGAGGTGGGGACAACTTTGGTGTGGGGTCCATCCTTCGATATAAGGATTCTTTGCAGTGTGGCCCCAGCCCATGGCCAGGGGCCCCTGGGCACATCTTTTTTCCATTTTCCCTGGGAAAGAAAACTCAGCAGTCCAGGTTCCTGATGTCAGTTTGTAGGGCTCCCTTGGGTCTATCAGGGCAGCACAAGTTTGAGGTGGGGACAACTTTGATGTGGGGTCCATCCTTCGATATAAGGATTTTTTGCATTCAGGGCCAGGGGCCCCTGGGCACATCCTTTTTCCATTTTCCCTGGGAAAAAAAACTCAGCAGTCCAGGTTCCTGATGTCAGTTTGTAGGGTTCCCTTGGGTCTATCAGGGCAGCACAAGTTTGAGGTGGGGACAAATTCAGTGTGGGCTCCATCCTTCGATATAAGGATTTTTTGCAGTCAGGGCCAGGGGCCCCTGGGCACAACCTTTGGCCATTTTCCCTGGGAAAGAAAACTCAGCAGTCCAGGTTCCTGATGTCAGTTTGTAGGGCTCCCTTGGGTCTATCAGGGCAGCACAAGTTTGAGGTGGGGACAACTTTGGTGTGGGGTCCATCCTTCGATATAAGCATTTTTTACAGTCAGGGCCAGGGGCCCCTGGGCACATCCTTTTTCCATTTTCCCTGGTAAAGAAAACTCAGAAGTCCAGGTTCCTGATGTCAGTTTGTAGGGCTCCCTTGGGTCTATCAGGGCAGCACAAGTTTGAGGTGGGGACAACTTCGGTGTGGGGTCCATCCTTCGATATAAGGATTTTTTACAGTCAAGGCCAGGGGCCTCTGGGCACATCCTTTTTCCATTTTCCCTGGGAAAGAAAACTCAGCAGTCCAGGTTCCTGATGTCAGTTTGTAGGGTTCCCTTGGGTCTATCAGGGCAGCACAAATTTGAGGAGGGGACAACTTCGGTGTGGGGTCCACCCTTCGATATAAGGATTTTTTGTAGTGAGGCCCCAGCCCAGGGCCAGGGGCCCCTGGGCACATCCTTTTTCCATTTTCCCTGGGAAAGAAAACTCAGCAGTCCAGGTTCCTGATGTCAGTTTGTAGGGCTCCCTTGGGTCTATCAGGGCAGCACAAGTTTGAGATGGGGACAAATTCGGTGTGGGCTCCATCCTTCGATAAAAGGATTTTTTGAAGTCAGGGCCAGGGGCCCCTGGGCACATCCTTTTTCCATTTTCCCTGGGAAAGAAAACTCAGCAGTCCAGGTTCCTGATGTCAGTTTGTAGGGCTCCCTTGGGTCTATCAGGGCAGCACAAGTTTGAGGTGGGGACAACTTCGGTGTGGGGTCCATCCTTCGATATAAGGATTCTTTGCAGTCAGGGCCTGGGCCCCCTGGGCACATCCTTTTTCCATTTTCCCTGGGAAAGAAAACTCAGCAGTCCAGGTTCCTGATGTCAGTTTGTAGGGCTCCCTTGGGTCTATCAGGGCAGCACAAGTTTGAGGTGGGGACAACTTCGGTGTGGGGTCCATCCTTCGATATAAGGATTTTTTGCAGTCAGGGCCAGGGGCCCCTGGGCACATCCTTTTTCCATTTTCCCTGGGAAAGAAAACTCAGCAGTCCAGGTTCCTGATGTCAGTTTGTAGGGCTCCCTTGGGTCTATCAGGGCAGCACAAGTTTGAGGTGGGGACAACTTTGGTGTGGGGTCCATCCTTCGATATAAGGATTCTTTGCAGTGTGGCCCCAGCCCATGGCCAGGGGCCCCTGGGCACATCTTTTTTCCATTTTCCCTGGGAAAGAAAACTCAGCAGTCCAGGTTCCTGATGTCAGTTTGTAGGGCTCCCTTGGGTCTATCAGGGCAGCACAAGTTTGAGGTGGGGACAACTTTGATGTGGGGTCCATCCTTCGATATAAGGATTTTTTGCATTCAGGGCCAGGGGCCCCTGGGCACATCCTTTTTCCATTTTCCCTGGGAAAAAAAACTCAGCAGTCCAGGTTCCTGATGTCAGTTTGTAGGGTTCCCTTGGGTCTATCAGGGCAGCACAAGTTTGAGGTGGGGACAAATTCAGTGTGGGCTCCATCCTTCGATATAAGGATTTTTTGCAGTCAGGGCCAGGGGCCCCTGGGCACAACCTTTGGCCATTTTCCCTGGGAAAGAAAACTCAGCAGTCCAGGTTCCTGATGTCAGTTTGTAGGGCTCCCTTGGGTCTATCAGGGCAGCACAAGTTTGAGGTGGGGACAACTTTGGTGTGGGGTCCATCCTTCGATATAAGCATTTTTTACAGTCAGGGCCAGGGGCCCCTGGGCACATCCTTTTTCCATTTTCCCTGGTAAAGAAAACTCAGAAGTCCAGGTTCCTGATGTCAGTTTGTAGGGCTCCCTTGGGTCTATCAGGGCAGCACAAGTTTGAGGTGGGGACAACTTCGGTGTGGGGTCCATCCTTCGATATAAGGATTTTTTACAGTCAAGGCCAGGGGCCTCTGGGCACATCCTTTTTCCATTTTCCCTGGGAAAGAAAACTCAGCAGTCCAGGTTCCTGATGTCAGTTTGTAGGGCTCCCTTGGGTCTATCAGGGCAGCACAAATTTGAGGAGGGGACAACTTCGGTGTGGGGTCCACCCTTCGATATATGGATTTTTTGTAGTGAGGCCCCAGCCCAGGGCCAGGGGCCCCTGGGCACATCCTTTTTCCATTTTCCCTGGGAAAGAAAACTCAGCAGTCCAGGTTCCTGATGTCAGTTTGTAGGGCTCCCTTGGGTCTATCAGGGCAGCACAAGTTTGAGATGGGGACAAATTCGGTGTGGGCTCCATCCTTCGATAAAAGGATTTTTTGAAGTCAGGGCCAGGGGCCCCTGGGCACATCCTTTTTCCATTTTCCCTGGGAAAGAAAACTCAGCAGTCCAGGTTCCTGATGTCAGTTTGTAGGGCTCCCTTGGGTCTATCAGGGCAGCACAAGTTTGAGGAGGGGACAACTTCGGTGTGGGGTCCATCCTTCGATATAAGGATTCTTTGCAGTCAGGGCCTGGGCCCCCTGAGCACATCCTTTTTCCATTTTCCCTGGGAAAGAAAACTCAGCAGTCCAGGTTCCTGATGTCAGTTTGTAGGGCTCCCTTGGGTCTATCAGGGCAGCACAAGTTTGAGGTGGGGACAACTTTGGTGTGGGGTCCATCCTTCGATATAAGGATTTTTTGCAGTCAGGGCCAGGGGCCCCTGGGCACATCCTTTTTCCATTTTCCCTGGGAAAGAAAACTCAGCAGTCCAGGTTCCTGATGTCAGTTTGTAGGGCTCCCTTGGGTCTATCAGGGCAGCACAAGTTTGAGGTGGGGACAACTTCGGTGTGGGGTCCATCCTTCGATATAAGGATTTTTTACAGTCAGGGCCAGGGGCCCCTGGGCACATCCTTTTTCCATTTTCCCTGGTAAAGTAAACTCAGAAGTCCAGGTTCCTGATGTCAGTTTGTAGGGCTCCCTTGGGTCTATCAGGGCAGCACAAGTTTGAGGTGGGGACAATTTTGGTGTGGGATCCATCCTTCGATATAAGGATTTCTTGTAGTGAGGCTCCAGCCCAGGGCCAGGGGCCCCTGGGCACATCCTTTTTCCATTTTCCCTGGGAAAGAAAACTCAGCAGTCCAGGTTCCTGATGTCAGTTTGTAGGGCTCCCTTGGGTCTATCAGGGCAGCACAATTTTGAGGTGGGGACAACTTCGGTGTGGGCTCCATCCTTCGATATAAGGAATTTTTGCAGTGAGGCCCCAGCCCAGGGCCGGGGGCCCCTAGGCACATCCTTTGGCCATTTTCCCTGGGAAAGAAAACTCAGCAGTCCAGGTTCCTGATGTCAGTTTGTAGGGTTCCCTTGGGTCTATCAGGGCAGCACAAGTTTGAGGTGGGGACAAATTCAGTGTGGGCTCCATCCTTCGATATAAGGATTTTTTGCAGTCAGGGCCAGGGGCCCCTGGGCACATCCTTTTTCCATTTTCCCTGGGAAAAAAAACTCAGCAGTCCAGGTTCCTGATGTCAGTTTGTAGGGTTCCCTTGGGTCTATCAGGGCAGCACAAGTTTCAGGTGGGGACAAATTCAGTGTGGGCTCCATCCTTCGATATAAGGATTTTTTGCAGTCAGGGCCAGGGGCCCCTGGGCACATCCTTTGGCCATTTTCCCTGGGAAAGAAAACTCAGCAGTCCAGGTTCCTGATGTCAGTTTGTAGGGCTCCCTTGGGTCTATCAGGGCAGCACAAGTTTGAGGTGGGGACAACTTCGGTGTGGGGTCCATCCTTCGATATAAGGATTTTTTGCAGTCAGGGCCAGGGGCCCCTGGGCACATCCTTTTTCCATTTTCCCTGGGAAAGAAAACGCAGCAGTCCAGGTTCCTGATGTCAGTTTGTAGGGCTCCCTTGGGTCTATCAGGGCAGCACAAGTTTGAGGTGGGGACAAATTCGGTGTGGGCTCCATCCTTCGATATAAGGATTTTTTGCAGTCAGGGCCAGGGGCCCCTGGGCACATCCTTTGGCCATTTTCCCTGGGAAAGAAAACTCAGCAGTCCAGGTTCCTGATGTCAGTTTGTAGGGCTCCCTTGGGTCTATCAGGGCAGCACAAGTTTGAGGTGGGGACAACTTTGGTGTGGGCTCCATCCTTCGATATAAGGAATTTTTTCAGTGAGGCCCCAGCCCAAGGCCGGGGGCCCCTGGGCACCTCCTTTGGCCATTTTCCCTGGGAAAGAAAACTCAGCAGTCCAGGTTCCTGATGTCAGTTTGTAGGGCTCCCTTGGGTCTATCAGGGCAGCACAAGTTTGAGGTGGGGACAACTTCGGTGTGGGGTTCATCCTTCGATATAAGGATTTTTTGCAGTCAGGGCCAGGGGCCCCTGGGCACATCCTTTTTCCATTTTCCCTGGGAAAGAAAACTCAGCAGTCCAGGTTCCTGATGTCAGTTTGTAGGGCTCCCTTGGGTCTATCAGGGCAGCACAAGTTTGAGGTGGGGACAACTTCGGTGTGGGGTCCATCCTTCGATATAAGGATTCTTTGCAGTGTGGCCCCAGCCCATGGCCAGGGGCCCCTGGGCACAACTTTTTTCCATTTTCCCTGGGAAAGAAAACTCAGCAGTCCAGGTTCCTGATGTCAGTTTGTAGGGCTCCCTTGGGTCTATCAGGGCAGCACAAGTTTGAGGTGGGGACAACTTTGATGTGGGGTCCATCCTTCGATATAAGGATTTTTTGCAGTCAGGGCCAGGGGCCCCGGGGCACATCCTTTTTCCATTTTCCCTGGGAAAAAAAACTCAGCAGTCCAGGTTCCTGATGTCAGTTTGTAGGGTTCCCTTGGGTCTATCAGGGCAGCACAAGTTTGAGGTGGGGACAAATTCAGTGTGGGCTCCATCCTTCGATATAAGGGTTTTTTGCAGTCACGGCCAGGGGCCCCTGGGCACATCCTTTTTCCATTTTCCCTGGGAAAGAAAACTCAGCAGTCCAGGTTCCTGATGTCAGTTTGTAGTGCTCCCTTGGGTCTATCAGGGCAGCACAAGTTTGAGTTGAGGACAATTTTGGTCTGGGCTCCATCCTTCGATATAAGGACTCTTTGAAGTCAGGCCCAAGCCCAGGGGCAGGGGCCCCTGGGCACATCCTTTTTCCATTTTCCCTGGGAAAGAAAACTCAGCAGTCCAGGTTCCTGATGTCAGTTTGTAGGGCTCCCTTGGGTCTATCAGGGCAGCACAAGTTTGAGGTGGGGACAACTTCGGTGTGGGGTCCATCCTTTGATATAAGGATTTTTTACAGTCAGGGCCAGGGGCCCCTGGGCACATCCTTTTTCCATTTTCCCTGGGAAAGAAAACTCAGCAGTCCAGGTTCCTGATGTCAGTTTGTAGGGCTCCCTTGGGTCTATCAGGGCAGCACAAGTTTGAGGTGGGGACAACTTCGGTGTGGGCTCCATCCTTCGATATAAGGATTTTTTGCTGTCAGGGCTAGGGGCCCCGGGGCACACCCTTTGGCCATTTTCCCTGGGAAAGAAAACTCAGCAGTCCAGGTTCCTGATGTCAGTTTGTAGGGCTCCCTTGGGTCTATCAGGGCAGCACAAGTTTGAGGTGGGGACAACTTCGGTGTGGGGTCCATCCTTCGATATAAGGATTCTTTGCAGTCAGGGCCTGGGCCCCCTGGGCACAACCTTTGGCCATTTTCCCTGGGAAAGAAAACTCAGCAGTCCAGGTTCCTGATGTCAGTTTGTAGGGCTCCCTTGGGTCTATCAGGGCAGCACAAGTTTGAGGTGGGGACAACTTCGGTGTGGGCTCCATCCTTCGATATAAGGAATTTTTGCAGTGAGGCCCGAGCCCAGGGCCGGGGGCCCCTGGGCACATCCTTTGGCCATTTTCCCTGGGAAAGAAAACTCAGCAGTCCAGGTTCCTGATGTCAGTTTGTAGGGCTCCCTTGGGTCTATCAGGGCAGCACAAGTTTGAGGTGGGGACAACTTTGGTGTGGGGTCCATCCTTCGATATAAGGATTCTTTGCAGTGTGGCCCCAGCCCATGGCCAGGGGCCCCTGGGCACATCTTTTTTCCATTTTCCCTGGGAAAGAAAACTCAGCAGTCCAGGTTCCTGATGTCAGTTTGTAGGGCTCCCTTGGGTCTATCAGGGCAGCACAAATTTGAGGTGGGGACAACTTTGATGTGGGGTCCATCCTTCGATATAAGGATTTTTTGCATTCAGGGCCAGGGGCCCCTGGGCACATCCTTTTTCCATTTTCCCTGGGAAAAAAAACTCAGCAGTCCAGGTTCCTGATGTCAGTTTGTAGGGTTCCCTTGGGTCTATCAGGGCAGCACAAGTTTGAGGTGGGGACAAATTCAGTGTGGGCTCCATCCTTCGATATAAGGATTTTTTGCAGTCAGGGCCAGGGGCCCCTGGGCACATCCTTTGGCCATTTTCCCTGGGAAAGGAAACGCAGCAGTCCAGGTTGCTGATGTCAGTTTGTAGGGCTCCCTTGGGTCTATCAGGGCAGCACAAGTTTGAGGTGGGGACAACTTCGGTGTGGGCTCCATCCTTCGATATAAGGATTTTTTGCAGTGAGGCCCCACCCCAGGGCCAGGGGCCCCTGGGCACATCCTTTTTCCATTTTCCCTGGGAAAGAAAACTCAGCAGTCCAGGTTCCTGATGTCAGTTTGTAGGGCTCCCTTGGGTCTATCAGGGCAGCACAAGTTTGAGGTGGGGAACACTTTGGTGTGGGGTCCATCCTTCGATATAAGTATTCTTTGCAGTCAGGGCCAGGGGCCCCTGGGCACATCCTTTTTCCATTTTCCCTGGGAAAGAAAACTCAGCAGTCCAGGTTCCTGATGTCAGTTTGTAGGGCTCCCTTGGGTCTATCAGGGCAGCACAAGTTTGAGGTGGGGACAACTTCGGTGTGGGGTCCACCCTTCGATATAAGGATTTTTTGCAGTCAGGGTCAGGGGCCCCTGGGCATATCCTTTTTCCATTTTCCCTGGGAAAGAAAACTCAGCAGTCCAGGTTCCTGATGTCTGTTTGTAGGGCTGCCTTGGGTGTATCAGGGCAGCACAAGTTTGAGGTGGGGACAAATTCGGTGTGGGCTCCATCCTTCGATATAAGGATTTTTTGCAGTCAGGGCTAGGGGCCCCTGGGCACATCCTTTGGCCATTTTCCCTGGGAAAGAAAACTCAGCAGTCCAGGTTCCTGATGTCAGTTTGTAGGGCTCCCTTGGGTCTATCAGGGCAGCACAAGTTTGAGATGGGGACAGCTTCGGTGTGGGCTCCATCCTTCGATATAAGGATTTTTTGTAGTGAGGTCTCTGCCCAGGGCCAGGGGCCCCTGGGCACAGCCTTTTTCCATTTTCCCTGGAAAAGAAAACTCAGCAGTCCAGGTTGCTGATGTCAGTTTGTCGGGCTCCCTTGGGTCTATCAGGGCAGCACAAGTTTGAGATGGGGACAAATTCGGTGTGGGCTCCATCCTTCGATATAAGGATTTTTTGAAGACAGGGCCAGGGGCCCCAGGGCACATCCTTTTTCCATTTTCCCTGGGAAAGAAAACTCAGCAGTCCAGGTTCCTGATGTCAGTTTGTAGGGCTCCCTTGGGTCTATCAGGGCAGCACAAGTTTGAGGTGGGGACAACTTCGGTGTGGGGTCCATCCTTCGATATAAGGATTCTTTGCAGTCAGGGCCTGGGCCCCCTGGGCACATCCTTTTTCCATTTTCCCTGGGAAAGAAAACTCTGCAGTCCAGGTTCCTGATGTCAGTTTGTAGGGCTCCCTTGGGTCTATCAGGGCAGCACAAGTTTGAGGTGGCGACAACTTCGGTGTGGGGTCCATCCTTCGATATAAGGATTTTTTACAGTCAGGGCCAGGGGCCCCTGGGCACATCCTTTTTCCATTTTCCCTGGGAAAGAAAACTCAGAAGTCCAGGTTCCTGATGTCAGTTTGTAGCGCTCCCTTGGGTCTATCAGGGCAGCACAAGTTTGAGGTGGGGACAACTTCGGTGTGGGGTCCATCCTTCGATATAAGGATTTTTTACAGTCAAGGCCAGGGGCCCCTGGGCACATCCTTTTTCCATTTTCCCTGGGAAAGAAAACTCAGCAGTCCAGGTTCCTGATGTCAGTTTGTAGGGCTCCCTTGGGTCTATCAGGGCAGCACAAATTTGAGGAGGGGACAACTTCGGTGTGGGGTCCATCCTTCGATATAAGGATTTTTTGTAGTGAGGCCCCAGCCCAGGGCCAGGGGCCCCTGGGCACATCCTTTTTCCATTTTCCCTGGGAAAGAAAACTCAGCAGTCCAGGTTCCTGATGTCAGTTTGTAGGGCTCCCTTGGGTCTATCAGGGCAGCACAAGTTTGAGGTGGGGACAACTTCGGTGTGGGATCCATCCTTCGATATAAGGATTCTTTGCAGTCAGGGCCTGGGCCCCCTGGGCACAACCTTTTTCCATTTTCCCTGGGAAAGAAAACTCAGCAGTCCAGGTTCCTGATGTCAGTTTGTAGGGCTCCCTTGGGTCTATCAGGGCAGCACAAGTTTGAGGTGGGGACAACTTCGGTGTGGGGTCCATCCTTCAATATAAGGATTTTTTGCAGTCAGGGCCAGGGGCCCCTGGGCACATCCTTTTTCCATTTTCCCTGGGAAAGAAAACTCAGCAGTCCAGGTTCCTGATGTCAGTTTGTAGGGCTCCCTTGGGTCTATCAGGGCAGCACAAGTTTGAGGTGGGGACAACTTTGGTGTGGGGTCCATCCTTCGATATAAGGATTTTTTGCAGTCAGGGCCAGGGGCCCCTGGGCACATCCTTTTTCCATTTTCCCTGGGAAAGAAAACTCAGCATTCCAGGTTCCTGATGTCAGTTTGTAGGGCTCCCTTGGGTCTATCAGGGCAGCACAAGTTTGAGGTGGGGACAACTTCGGTGTGGGATCCATCCTTCGATATGAGGATTTTTTGTAGTGAGGCCCCAGCCCAGGGCCAGGGGCCCCTGGGCACATCCTTTTTCCATTTTCCCTGGGAAAGAAAACTCAGCAGTCCAGGTTCCTGATGTCAGTTTGTAGGGCTCCCTTGGGTCTATCAGGGCAGCACAAGTTTGAGGTGGGGACAACTTTGATGTGGGCTCCATCCTTCGATATAAAGATTTTTTGCAGTCAGGGCCAGGGGCCCCTGGGCACATCCTTTGGCCATTTTCCCTGGGAAAGAAAACTCAGCAGTCCAGGTTCCTGATGTCAGTTTGTAGGGCTCCCTTGGGTCTATCAGGGCAGCACAAGTTTGAGGTGGGGACAACTTCGGTGTGGGGTCCATCCTTCGATATAAGGATTTTTTGCAGTCAGGGCCAGGGGCCCCTGGGCACATCCTTTTTCCATTTTCCCTGGGAAAGAAAACTCAGCAGTCCAGGTTCCTGATGTCAGTTTGTAGGGCTCCCTTGGGTCTATCAGGGCAGCACAAGTTTGAGGTGGGGACAACTTTGGTGTGGGGTCCATCCTTCGATATAAGGATTCTTTGCAGTGTGGCCCCAGCCCATGGCCAGGGGCCCCTGGGCACATCTTTTTTCCATTTTCCCTGGGAAAGAAAACTCAGCAGTCCAGGTTCCTGATGTCAGTTTGTAGGGCTCCCTTGGGTCTATCAGGGCAGCACAAGTTTGAGGTGGGGACAACTTTGATGTGGGGTCCATCCTTCGATATAAGGATTTTTTGCATTCAGGGCCAGGGGCCCCTGGGCACATCCTTTTTCCATTTTCCCTGGGAAAAAAAACTCAGCAGTCCAGGTTCCTGATGTCAGTTTGTAGGGTTCCCTTGGGTCTATCAGGGCAGCACAAGTTTGAGGTGGGGACAAATTCAGTGTGGGCTCCATCCTTCGATATAAGGATTTTTTGCAGTCAGGGCCAGGGGCCCCTGGGCACAACCTTTGGCCATTTTCCCTGGGAAAGAAAACTCAGCAGTCCAGGTTCCTGATGTCAGTTTGTAGGGCTCCCTTGGGTCTATCAGGGCAGCACAAGTTTGAGGTGGGGACAACTTTGGTGTGGGGTCCATCCTTCGATATAAGGATTTTTTACAGTCAGGGCCAGGGGCCCCTGGGCACATCCTTTTTCCATTTTCCCTGGTAAAGAAAACTCAGAAGTCCAGGTT
Organism: Lonchura striata; assembly: GCF_050655825.1. Lineage (NCBI taxonomy): Eukaryota > Metazoa > Chordata > Aves > Passeriformes > Estrildidae > Lonchura > Lonchura striata. The sequence continues at coordinate 16,364,497 of NC_140739.1, read as the reverse complement.
CCTGATGTCAGTTTGTAGGGCTCCCTTGGGTCTATCAGGGCAGCACAAGTTTGAGGTGGGGACAACTTCGGTGTGGGGTCCATCCTTCGATATAAGGATTTTTTACAGTCAAGGCCAGGGGCCTCTGGGCACATCCTTTTTCCATTTTCCCTGGGAAAGAAAACTCAGCAGTCCAGGTTCCTGATGTCAGTTTGTAGGGCTCCCTTGGGTCTATCAGGGCAGCACAAATTTGAGGAGGGGACAACTTCAGTGTGGGGTCCACCCTTCGATATAAGGATTTTTTGTAGTGAGGCCCCAGCCCAGGGCCAGGGGCCCCTGGGCACATCCTTTTTCCATTTTCCCTGGGAAAGAAAACTCAGCAGTCCAGGTTCCTGATGTCAGTTTGTAGGGCTCCCTTGGGTCTATCAGGGCAGCACAAGTTTGAGATGGGGACAAATTCGGTGTGGGCTCCATCCTTCGATAAAAGGATTTTTTGAAGTCAGGGCCAGGGGCCCCTGGGCACATCCTTTTTCCATTTTCCCTGGGAAAGAAAACTCAGCAGTCCAGGTTCCTGATGTCAGTTTGTAGGGCTCCCTTGGGTCTATCAGGGCAGCACAAGTTTGAGGTGGGGACAACTTCGGTGTGGGGTCCATCCTTCGATATAAGGATTCTTTGCAGTCAGGGCCTGGGCCCCCTGGGCACATCCTTTTTCCATTTTCCCTGGGAAAGAAAACTCAGCAGTCCAGGTTCCTGATGTCAGTTTGTAGGGCTCCCTTGGGTCTATCAGGGCAGCACAAGTTTGAGGTGGGGACAACTTTGGTGTGGGGTCCATCCTTCGATATAAGGATTTTTTGCAGTCAGGGCCAGGGGCCCCTGGGCACATCCTTTTTCCATTTTCCCTGGGAAAGAAAACTCAGCAGTCCAGGTTCCTGATGTCAGTTTGTAGGGCTCCCTTGGGTCTATCAGGGCAGCACAAGTTTGAGGTGGGGACAACTTCGGTGTGGGGTCCATCCTTCGATATAAGGATTTTTTACAGTCAGGGCCAGGGGCCCCTGGGCACATCCTTTTTCCATTTTCCCTGGTAAAGAAAACTCAGAAGTCCAGGTTCCTGATGTCAGTTTGTAGGGTTCCCTTGGGTCTATCAGGGCAGCACAAGTTTGAGGTGGGGACAAATTCAGTGTGGGCTCCATCCTTCGATATAAGGGTTTTTTGCAGTCACGGCCAGGGGCCCCTGGGCACATCCTTTTTCCATTTTCCCTGGGAAAGAAAACTCAGCAGTCCAGGTTCCTGATGTCAGTTTGTAGTGCTCCCTTGGGTCTATCAGGGCAGCACAAGTTTGAGTTGAGGACAATTTTGGTCTGGGCTCCATCCTTCGATATAAGGACTCTTTGAAGTCAGGCCCAAGCCCAGGGGCAGGGGCCCCTGGGCACATCCTTTTTCCATTTTCCCTGGGAAAGAAAACTCAGCAGTCCAGGTTCCTGATGTCAGTTTGTAGGGCTCCCTTGGGTCTATCAGGGCAGCACAAGTTTGAGGTGGGGACAACTTCGGTGTGGGGTCCATCCTTTGATATAAGGATTTTTTACAGTCAGGGCCAGGGGCCCCTGGGCACATCCTTTTTCCATTTTCCCTGGGAAAGAAAACTCAGCAGTCCAGGTTCCTGATGTCAGTTTGTAGGGCTCCCTTGGGTCTATCAGGGCAGCACAAGTTTGAGGTGGGGACAACTTCGGTGTGGGCTCCATCCTTCGATATAAGGATTTTTTGCTGTCAGGGCTAGGGGCCCCGGGGCACACCCTTTGGCCATTTTCCCTGGGAAAGAAAACTCAGCAGTCCAGGTTCCTGATGTCAGTTTGTAGGGCTCCCTTGGGTCTATCAGGGCAGCACAAGTTTGAGGTGGGGACAACTTCGGTGTGGGGTCCATCCTTCGATATAAGGATTCTTTGCAGTCAGGGCCTGGGCCCCCTGGGCACAACCTTTTTCCATTTTCCCTGGGAAAGAAAACTCAGCAGTCCAGGTTCCTGATGTCAGTTTGTAGGGCTCCCTTGGGTCTATCAGGGCAGCACAAGTTTGAGGTGGGGACAACTTCGGTGTGGGCTCCATCCTTCGATATAAGGAATTTTTGCAGTGAGGCCCGAGCCCAGGGCCGGGGGCCCCTGGGCACATCCTTTGGCCATTTTCCCTGGGAAAGAAAACTCAGCAGTCCAGGTTCCTGATGTCAGTTTGTAGGGCTCCCTTGGGTCTATCAGGGCAGCACAAGTTTGAGGTGGGGACAACTTTGGTGTGGGGTCCATCCTTCGATATAAGGATTCTTTGCAGTGTGGCCCCAGCCCATGGCCAGGGGCCCCTGGGCACATCTTTTTTCCATTTTCCCTGGGAAAGAAAACTCAGCAGTCCAGGTTCCTGATGTCAGTTTGTAGGGCTCCCTTGGGTCTATCAGGGCAGCACAAATTTGAGGTGGGGACAACTTTGATGTGGGGTCCATCCTTCGATATAAGGATTTTTTGCATTCAGGGCCAGGGGCCCCTGGGCACATCCTTTTTCCATTTTCCCTGGGAAAAAAAACTCAGCAGTCCAGGTTCCTGATGTCAGTTTGTAGGGTTCCCTTGGGTCTATCAGGGCAGCACAAGTTTGAGGTGGGGACAAATTCAGTGTGGGCTCCATCCTTCGATATAAGGATTTTTTGCAGTCAGGGCCAGGGGCCCCTGGGCACATCCTTTGGCCATTTTCCCTGTTAAAGGAAACGCAGCAGTCCAGGTTGCTGATGTCAGTTTGTAGGGCTCCCTTGGGTCTATCAGGGCAGCACAAGTTTGAGGTGGGGACAACTTCGGTGTGGGCTCCATCCTTCGATATAAGGATTTTTTGCAGTGAGGCCCCACCCCAGGGCCAGGGGCCCCTGGGCACATCCTTTTTCCATTTTCCCTGGGAAAGAAAACTCAGCAGTCCAGGTTCCTGATGTCAGTTTGTAGGGCTCCCTTGGGTCTATCAGGGCAGCACAAGTTTGAGGTGGGGAACACTTTGGTGTGGGGTCCATCCTTCGATATAAGTATTCTTTGCAGTCAGGGCCAGGGGCCCCTGGGCACATCCTTTTTCCATTTTCCCTGGGAAAGAAAACTCAGCAGTCCAGGTTCCTGATGTCAGTTTGTAGGGCTCCCTTGGGTCTATCAGGGCAGCACAAGTTTGAGGTGGGGACAACTTCGGTGTGGGGTCCACCCTTCGATATAAGGATTTTTTGCAGTCAGGGTCAGGGGCCCCTGGGCATATCCTTTTTCCATTTTCCCTGGGAAAGAAAACTCAGCAGTCCAGGTTCCTGATGTCTGTTTGTAGGGCTGCCTTGGGTGTATCAGGGCAGCACAAGTTTGAGGTGGGGACAAATTCGGTGTGGGCTCCATCCTTCGATATAAGGATTTTTTGCAGTCAGGGCTAGGGGCCCCTGGGCACATCCTTTGGCCATTTTCCCTGGGAAAGAAAACTCAGCAGTCCAGGTTCCTGATGTCAGTTTGTAGGGCTCCCTTGGGTCTATCAGGGCAGCACAAGTTTGAGATGGGGACAGCTTCGGTGTGGGCTCCATCCTTCGATATAAGGATTTTTTGTAGTGAGGTCTCTGCCCAGGGCCAGGGGCCCCTGGGCACAGCCTTTTTCCATTTTCCCTGGAAAAGAAAACTCAGCAGTCCAGGTTGCTGATGTCAGTTTGTCGGGCTCCCTTGGGTCTATCAGGGCAGCACAAGTTTGAGATGGGGACAAATTCGGTGTGGGCTCCATCCTTCGATATAAGGATTTTTTGAAGACAGGGCCAGGGGCCCCTGGGCACATCCTTTTTCCATTTTCCCTGGGAAAGAAAACTCAGCAGTCCAGGTTCCTGATGTCAGTTTGTAGGGCTCCCTTGGGTCTATCAGGGCAGCACAAGTTTGAGGTGGGGACAACTTCGGTGTGGGGTCCATCCTTCGATATAAGGATTCTTTGCAGTCAGGGCCTGGGCCCCCTGGGCACATCCTTTTTCCATTTTCCCTGGGAAAGAAAACTCTGCAGTCCAGGTTCCTGATGTCAGTTTGTAGGGCTCCCTTGGGTCTATCAGGGCAGCACAAGTTTGAGGTGGCGACAACTTCGGTGTGGGGTCCATCCTTCGATATAAGGATTTTTTACAGTCAGGGCCAGGGGCCCCTGGGCACATCCTTTTTCCATTTTCCCTGGTAAAGAAAACTCAGAAGTCCAGGTTCCTGATGTCAGTTTGTAGGGCTCCCTTGGGTCTATCAGGGCAGCACAAGTTTGAGGTGGGGACAACTTCGGTGTGGGGTCCATCCTTCGATATAAGGATTTTTTACAGTCAAGGCCAGGGGCCCCTGGGCACATCCTTTTTCCATTTTCCCTGGGAAAGAAAACTCAGCAGTCCAGGTTCCTGATGTCAGTTTGTAGGGCTCCCTTGGGTCTATCAGGGCAGCACAAATTTGAGGAGGGGACAACTTCGGTGTGGGGTCCATCCTTCGATATAAGGATTTTTTGTAGTGAGGCCCCAGCCCAGGGCCAGGGGCCCCTGGGCACATCCTTTTTCCATTTTCCCTGGGAAAGAAAACTCAGCAGTCCAGGTTCCTGATGTCAGTTTGTAGGGCTCCCTTGGGTCTATCAGGGCAGCACAAGTTTGAGGTGGGGACAACTTCGGTGTGGGATCCATCCTTCGATATAAGGATTCTTTGCAGTCAGGGCCTGGGCCCCCTGGGCACAACCTTTTTCCATTTTCCCTGGGAAAGAAAACTCTGCAGTCCAGGTTCCTGATGTCAGTTTGTAGGGCTCCCTTGGGTCTATCAGGGCAGCACAAGTTTGAGGTGGGGACAACTTCGGTGTGGGGTCCATCCTTCAATATAAGGATTTTTTGCAGTCAGGGCCAGGGGCCCCTGGGCACATCCTTTTTCCATTTTCCCTGGGAAAGAAAACTCAGCAGTCCAGGTTCCTGATGTCAGTTTGTAGGGCTCCCTTGGGTCTATCAGGGCAGCACAAGTTTGAGGTGGGGACAACTTTGGTGTGGGGTCCATCCTTCGATATAAGGATTTTTTGCAGTCAGGGCCAGGGGCCCCTGGGCACATCCTTTTTCCATTTTCCCTGGGAAAGAAAACTCAGCATTCCAGGTTCCTGATGTCAGTTTGTAGGGCTCCCTTGGGTCTATCAGGGCAGCACAAGTTTGAGGTGGGGACAACTTCGGTGTGGGATCCATCCTTCGATATGAGGATTTTTTGTAGTGAGGCCCCAGCCCAGGGCCAGGGGCCCCTGGGCACATCCTTTTTCCATTTTCCCTGGGAAAGAAAACTCAGCAGTCCAGGTTCCTGATGTCAGTTTGTAGGGCTCCCTTGGGTCTATCAGGGCAGCACAAGTTTGAGGTGGGGACAACTTTGATGTGGGCTCCATCCTTCGATATAAAGATTTTTTGCAGTCAGGGCCAGGGGCCCCTGGGCACATCCTTTGGCCATTTTCCCTGGGAAAGAAAACTCAGCAGTCCAGGTTCCTGATGTCAGTTTGTAGGGCTCCCTTGGGTCTATCAGGGCAGCACAAGTTTGAGGTGGGGACAACTTCGGTGTGGGGTCCATCCTTCGATATAAGGATTTTTTGCAGTCAGGGCCAGGGGCCCCTGGGCACATCCTTTTTCCATTTTCCCTGGGAAAGAAAACTCAGCAGTCCAGGTTCCTGATGTCAGTTTGTAGGGCTCCCTTGGGTCTATCAGGGCAGCACAAGTTTGAGGTGGGGACAACTTTGGTGTGGGGTCCATCCTTCGATATAAGGATTCTTTGCAGTGTGGCCCCAGCCCATGGCCAGGGGCCCCTGGGCACATCTTTTTTCCATTTTCCCTGGGAAAGAAAACTCAGCAGTCCAGGTTCCTGATGTCAGTTTGTAGGGCTCCCTTGGGTCTATCAGGGCAGCACAAGTTTGAGGTGGGGACAACTTTGATGTGGGGTCCATCCTTCGATATAAGGATTTTTTGCATTCAGGGCCAGGGGCCCCTGGGCACATCCTTTTTCCATTTTCCCTGGGAAAAAAAACTCAGCAGTCCAGGTTCCTGATGTCAGTTTGTAGGGTTCCCTTGGGTCTATCAGGGCAGCACAAGTTTGAGGTGGGGACAAATTCAGTGTGGGCTCCATCCTTCGATATAAGGATTTTTTGCAGTCAGGGCCAGGGGCCCCTGGGCACAACCTTTGGCCATTTTCCCTGGGAAAGAAAACTCAGCAGTCCAGGTTCCTGATGTCAGTTTGTAGGGCTCCCTTGGGTCTATCAGGGCAGCACAAGTTTGAGGTGGGGACAACTTTGGTGTGGGGTCCATCCTTCGATATAAGGATTTTTTACAGTCAGGGCCAGGGGCCCCTGGGCACATCCTTTTTCCATTTTCCCTGGTAAAGAAAACTCAGAAGTCCAGGTTCCTGATGTCAGTTTGTAGGGCTCCCTTGGGTCTATCAGGGCAGCACAAGTTTGAGGTGGGGACAACTTCGGTGTGGGGTCCATCCTTCGATATAAGGATTTTTTACAGTCAAGGCCAGGGGCCTCTGGGCACATCCTTTTTCCATTTTCCCTGGGAAAGAAAACTCAGCAGTCCAGGTTCCTGATGTCAGTTTGTAGGGCTCCCTTGGGTCTATCAGGGCAGCACAAATTTGAGGAGGGGACAACTTCAGTGTGGGGTCCACCCTTCGATATAAGGATTTTTTGTAGTGAGGCCCCAGCCCAGGGCCAGGGGCCCCTGGGCACATCCTTTTTCCATTTTCCCTGGGAAAGAAAACTCAGCAGTCCAGGTTCCTGATGTCAGTTTGTAGGGCTCCCTTGGGTCTATCAGGGCAGCACAAGTTTGAGGTGGGGACAAATTCGGTGTGGGCTCCATCCTTCGATAAAAGGATTTTTTGAAGTCAGGGCCAGGGGCCCCTGGGCACATCCTTTTTCCATTTTCCCTGGGAAAGAAAACTCAGCAGTCCAGGTTCCTGATGTCAGTTTGTAGGGCTCCCTTGGGTCTATCAGGGCAGCACAAGTTTGAGGTGGGGACAACTTCGGTGTGGGGTCCATCCTTCGATATAAGGATTCTTTGCAGTCAGGGCCTGGGCCCCCTGGGCACATCCTTTTTCCATTTTCCCTGGGAAAGAAAACTCAGCAGTCCAGGTTCCTGATGTCAGTTTGTAGGGCTCCCTTGGGTCTATCAGGGCAGCACAAGTTTGAGGTGGGGACAACTTTGGTGTGGGGTCCATCCTTCGATATAAGGATTTTTTTCAGTCAGGGCCAGGGGCCCCTGGGCACACCCTTTTTCCATTTTCCCTGGGAAAGAAAACTCAGCAGTCCAGGTTCCTGATGTCAGTTTGTAGGGCTCCCTTGGGTCTATCAGGGCAGCACAAGTTTGAGGTGGGGACAACTTCGGTGTGGGGTCCATCCTTCGATATAAGGATTTTTTACAGTCAGGGCCAGGGGCCCCTGGGCACATCCTTTTTCCATTTTCCCTGGTAAAGAAAACTCAGAAGTCCAGGTTCCTGATGTCAGTTTGTAGGGCTCCCTTGGGTCTATCAGGGCAGCACAAGTTTGAGGTGGGGACAATTTTGCTGTGGGATCCATCCTTCGATATAAGGATTTCTTGTAGTGAGGCTCCAGCCCAGGGCCAGGGGCCCCTGGGCACATCCTTTTTCCATTTTCCCTGGGAAAGAAAACTCAGCAGTCCAGGTTCCTGATGTCAGTTTGTAGGGCTCCCTTGGGTCTATCAGGGCAGCACAATTTTGAGGTGGGGACAACTTCGGTGTGGGCTCCATCCTTCGATATAAGGAATTTTTGCAGTGAGGCCCCAGCCCAGGGCCGGGGGCCCCTAGGCGCATCCTTTGGCCATTTTCCCTGGGAAAGAAAACTCAGCAGTCCAGGTTCCTGATGTCAGTTTGTAGGGTTCCCTTGGGTCTATCAGGGCAGCACAAGTTTGAGGTGGGGACAAATTCAGTGTGGGCTCCATCCTTCGATATAAGGATTTTTTGCAGTCAGGGCCAGGGGCCCCTGGGCACATCCTTTTTCCATTTTCCCTGGGAAAAAAAACTCAGCAGTCCAGGTTCCTGATGTCAGTTTGTAGGGTTCCCTTGGGTCTATCAGGGCAGCACAAGTTTGAGGTGGGGACAAATTCAGTGTGGGCTCCATCCTTCGATATAAGGATTTTTTGCAGTCAGGGCCAGGGGCCCCTGGGCACATCCTTTGGCCATTTTCCCTGGGAAAGAAAACTCAGCAGTCCAGGTTCCTGATGTCAGTTTGTAGGGCTCCCTTGGGTCTATCAGGGCAGCACAATTTTGAGGTGGGGACAACTTCGGTGTGGGGTCCATCCTTCGATATAAGGATTTTTTGCAGTCAGGGCCAGGGGCCCCTGGGCACATCCTTTTTCCATTTTCCCTGGGAAAGAAAACTCAGCAGTCCAGGTTCCTGATGTCAGTTTGTAGGGCTCCCTTGGGTCTATCAGGGCAGCACAAGTTTGAGGTGGGGACAAATTCGGTGTGGGCTCCATCCTTCGATATAAGGATTTTTTGCAGTCAGGGCCAGGGGCCCCTGGGCACATCCTTTGGCCATTTTCCCTGGGAAAGAAAACTCAGCAGTCCAGGTTCCTGATGTCAGTTTGTAGGGCTCCCTTGGGTCTATCAGGGCAGCACAAGTTTGAGGTGGGGACAACTTTGGTGTGGGCTCCATCCTTCGATATAAGGAATTTTTTCAGTGAGGCCCCAGCCCAAGGCCGGGGGCCCCTGGGCACCTCCTTTGGCCATTTTCCCTGGGAAAGAAAACTCAGCAGTCCAGGTTCCTGATGTCAGTTTGTAGGGCTCCCTTGGGTCTATCAGGGCAGCACAAGTTTGAGGTGGGGACAACTTCGGTGTGGGGTTCATCCTTCGATATAAGGATTTTTTGCAGTCAGGGCCAGGGGCCCCTGGGCACATCCTTTTTCCATTTTCCCTGGGAAAGAAAACTCAGCAGTCCAGGTTCCTGATGTCAGTTTGTAGGGCTCCCTTGGGTCTATCAGGGCAGCACAAGTTTGAGGTGGGGACAACTTCGGTGTGGGGTCCATCCTTCGATATAAGGATTCTTTGCAGTGTGGCCCCAGCCCATGGCCAGGGGCCCCTGGGCACATCTTTTTTCCATTTTCCCTGGGAAAGAAAACTCAGCAGTCCAGGTTCCTGATGTCAGTTTGTAGGGCTCCCTTGGGTCTATCAGGGCAGCACAAGTTTGAGGTGGGGACAACTTTGATGTGGGGTCCATCCTTCGATATAAGGATTTTTTGCAGTCAGGGCCAGGGGCCCCGGGGCACATCCTTTTTCCATTTTCCCTGGGAAAAAAAACTCAGCAGTCCAGGTTCCTGATGTCAGTTTGTAGGGTTCCCTTGGGTCTATCAGGGCAGCACAAGTTTGAGGTGGGGACAAATTCAGTGTGGGCTCCATCCTTCGATATAAGGGTTTTTTGCAGTCAGGGCCAGGGGCCCCTGGGCACATCCTTTTTCCATTTTCCCTGGGAAAGAAAACTCAGCAGTCCAGGTTCCTGATGTCAGTTTGTAGTGCTCCCTTGGGTCTATCAGGGCAGCACAAGTTTGAGTTGAGGACAATTTTGGTCTGGGCTCCATCCTTCGATATAAGGACTCTTTGAAGTCAGGCCCAAGCCCAGGGCCAGGGGCCCCTGGGCACATCCTTTTTCCATTTTCCCTGGGAAAGAAAACTCAGCAGTCCAGGTTCCTGATGTCAGTTTGTAGGGCTCCCTTGGGTCTATCAGGGCAGCACAAGTTTGAGGTGGGGACAACTTCGGTGTGGGGTCCATCCTTCGATATAAGGATTCTTTGCAGTCAGGGCCTGGGCCCCCTGGGCACATCCTTTTTCCATTTTCCCTGGGAAAGAAAACTCAGCAGTCCAGGTTCCTGATGTCAGTTTGTAGGGCTCCCTTGGGTCTATCAGGGCAGCACAAGTTTGAGGTGGGGACAACTTCGGTGTGGGGTCCATCCTTCGATATAAGGATTTTTTGCAGTCAGGGCCAGGGGCCCCTGGGCACATCCTTTTTCCATTTTCCCTGGGAAAGAAAACTCAGCAGTCCAGGTTCCTGATGTCAGTTTGTAGGGCTCCCTTGGGTCTATCAGGGCAGCACAAGTTTGAGGTGGGGACAACTTTGGTGTGGGGTCCATCCTTCGATATAAGGATTCTTTGCAGTGTGGCCCCAGCCCATGGCCAGGGGCCCCTGGGCACAACTTTTTTCCATTTTCCCTGGGAAAGAAAACTCAGCAGTCCAGGTTCCTGATGTCAGTTTGTAGGGCTCCCTTGGGTCTATCAGGGCAGCACAAGTTTGAGGTGGGGACAACTTTGATGTGGGGTCCATCCTTCGATATAAGGATTTTTTGCATTCAGGGCCAGGGGCCCCTGGGCACATCCTTTTTCCATTTTCCCTGGGAAAAAAAACTCAGCAGTCCAGGTTCCTGATGTCAGTTTGTAGGGTTCCCTTGGGTCTATCAGGGCAGCACAAGTTTGAGGTGGGGACAAATTCAGTGTGGGCTCCATCCTTCGATATAAGGATTTTTTGCAGTCAGGGCCAGGGGCCCCTGGGCACAACCTTTGGCCATTTTCCCTGGGAAAGAAAACTCAGCAGTCCAGGTTCCTGATGTCAGTTTGTAGGGCTCCCTTGGGTCTATCAGGGCAGCACAAGTTTGAGGTGGGGACAACTTTGGTGTGGGGTCCATCCTTCGATATAAGCATTTTTTACAGTCAGGGCCAGGGGCCCCTGGGCACATCCTTTTTCCATTTTCCCTGGTAAAGAAAACTCAGAAGTCCAGGTTCCTGATGTCAGTTTGTAGGGCTCCCTTGGGTCTATCAGGGCAGCACAAGTTTGAGGTGGGGACAACTTCGGTGTGGGGTCCATCCTTCGATATAAGGATTTTTTACAGTCAAGGCCAGGGGCCTCTGGGCACATCCTTTTTCCATTTTCCCTGGGAAAGAAAACTCAGCAGTCCAGGTTCCTGATGTCAGTTTGTAGGGCTCCCTTGGGTCTATCAGGGCAGCACAAATTTGAGGAGGGGACAACTTCGGTGTGGGGTCCACCCTTCGATATAAGGATTTTTTGTAGTGAGGCCCCAGCCCAGGGCCAGGGGCCCCTGGGCACATCCTTTTTCCATTTTCCCTGGGAAAGAAAACTCAGCAGTCCAGGTTCCTGATGTCAGTTTGTAGGGCTCCCTTGGGTCTATCAGGGCAGCACAAGTTTGAGATGGGGACAAATTCGGTGTGGGCTCCATCCTTCGATAAAAGGATTTTTTGAAGTCAGGGCCAGGGGCCCCTGGGCACATCCTTTTTCCATTTTCCCTGGGAAAGAAAACTCAGCAGTCCAGGTTCCTGATGTCAGTTTGTAGGGCTCCCTTGGGTCTATCAGGGCAGCACAAGTTTGAGGAGGGGACAACTTCGGTGTGGGGTCCATCCTTCGATATAAGGATTCTTTGCAGTCAGGGCCTGGGCCCCCTGGGCACATCCTTTTTCCATTTTCCCTGGGAAAGAAAACTCAGCAGTCCAGGTTCCTGATGTCAGTTTGTAGGGCTCCCTTGGGTCTATCAGGGCAGCACAAGTTTGAGGTGGGGACAACTTTGGTGTGGGGTCCATCCTTCGATATAAGGATTTTTTGCAGTCAGGGCCAGGGGCCCCTGGGCACATCCTTTTTCCATTTTCCCTGGGAAAGAAAACTCAGCAGTCCAGGTTCCTGATGTCAGTTTGTAGGGCTCCCTTGGGTCTATCAGGGCAGCACAAGTTTGAGGTGGGGACAACTTCGGTGTGGGGTCCATCCTTCGATATAAGGATTTTTTACAGTCAGGGCCAGGGGCCCCTGGGCACATCCTTTTTCCATTTTCCCTGGTAAAGTAAACTCAGAAGTCCAGGTTCCTGATGTCAGTTTGTAGGGCTCCCTTGGGTCTATCAGGGCAGCACAAGTTTGAGGTGGGGACAATTTTGGTGTGGGATCCATCCTTCGATATAAGGATTTCTTGTAGTGAGGCCCCAGCCCAGGGCCAGGGGCCCCTGGGCACATCCTTTTTCCATTTTCCCTGGGAAAGAAAACTCAGCAGTCCAGGTTCCTGATGTCAGTTTGTAGGGCTCCCTTGGGTCTATCAGGGCAGCACAATTTTGAGGTGGGGACAACTTCGGTGTGGGCTCCATCCTTCGATATAAGGAATTTTTGCAGTGAGGCCCCAGCCCAGGGCCGGGGGCCCCTAGGCACATCCTTTGGCCATTTTCCCTGGGAAAGAAAACTCAGCAGTCCAGGTTCCTGATGTCAGTTTGTAGGGTTCCCTTGGGTCTATCAGGGCAGCACAAGTTTGAGGTGGGGACAAATTCAGTGTGGGCTCCATCCTTCGATATAAGGATTTTTTGCAGTCAGGGCCAGGGGCCCCTGGGCACATCCTTTTTCCATTTTCCCTGGGAAAAAAAACTCAGCAGTCCAGGTTCCTGATGTCAGTTTGTAGGGTTCCCTTGGGTCTATCAGGGCAGCACAAGTTTCAGGTGGGGACAAATTCAGTGTGGGCTCCATCCTTCGATATAAGGACTCTTTGAAGTCAGGCCCAAGCCCAGGGGCAGGGGCCCCTGGGCACATCCTTTTTCCATTTTCCCTGGGAAAGAAAACTCAGCAGTCCAGGTTCCTGATGTCAGTTTGTAGGGCTCCCTTGGGTCTATCAGGGCAGCACAAGTTTGAGGTGGGGACAACTTCGGTGTGGGGTCCATCCTTTGATATAAGGATTTTTTACAGTCAGGGCCAGGGGCCCCTGGGCACATCCTTTTTCCATTTTCCCTGGGAAAGAAAACTCAGCAGTCCAGGTTCCTGATGTCAGTTTGTAGGGCTCCCTTGGGTCTATCAGGGCAGCACAAGTTTGAGGTGGGGACAACTTCGGTGTGGGCTCCATCCTTCGATATAAGGATTTTTTGCTGTCAGGGCTAGGGGCCCCGGGGCACATCCTTTTTCCATTTTCCCTGGGAAAGAAAACTCTGCAGTCCAGGTTCCTGATGTCAGTTTGTAGGGCTCCCTTGGGTCTATCAGGGCAGCACAAGTTTGAGGTGGGGACAACTTCGGTGTGGGGTCCATCCTTCGATATAAGGATTCTTTGCAGTCAGGGCCTGGGCCCCCTGGGCACAACCTTTTTCCATTTTCCCTGGGAAAGAAAACTCAGCAGTCCAGGTTCCTGATGTCAGTTTGTAGGGCTCCCTTGGGTCTATCAGGGCAGCACAAGTTTGAGGTGGGGACAACTTCGGTGTGGGCTCCATCCTTCGATATAAGGAATTTTTGCAGTGAGGCCCGAGCCCAGGGCCGGGGGCCCCTGGGCACATCCTTTGGCCATTTTCCCTGGGAAAGAAAACTCAGCAGTCCAGGTTCCTGATGTCAGTTTGTAGGGCTCCCTTGGGTCTATCAGGGCAGCACAAGTTTGAGGTGGGGACAACTTTGGTGTGGGGTCCATCCTTCGATATAAGGATTCTTTGCAGTGTGGCCCCAGCCCATGGCCAGGGGCTCCTGGGCACATCTTTTTTCCATTTTCCCTGGGAAAGAAAACTCAGCAGTCCAGGTTCCTGATGTCAGTTTGTAGGGCTCCCTTGGGTCTATCAGGGCAGCACAAATTTGAGGTGGGGACAACTTTGATGTGGGGTCCATCCTTCGATATAAGGATTTTTTGCATTCAGGGCCAGGGGCCCCTGGGCACATCCTTTTTCCATTTTCCCTGGGAAAAAAAACTCAGCAGTCCAGGTTCCTGATGTCAGTTTGTAGGGTTCCCTTGGGTCTATCAGGGCAGCACAAATTTGAGGTGGGGACAAATTCAGTGTGGGCTCCATCCTTCGATATAAGGATTTTTTGCAGTCAGGGCCAGGGGCCCCTGGGCACATCCTTTGGCCATTTTCCCTGTGAAAGGAAACGCAGCAGTCCAGGTTGCTGATGTCAGTTTGTAGGGCTCCCTTGGGTCTATCAGGGCAGCACAAGTTTGAGGTGGGGACAACTTCGGTGTGGGCTCCATCCTTCGATATAAGGATTTTTTGCAGTGAGGCCCCACCCCAGGGCCAGGGGCCCCTGGGCACATCCTTTTTCCATTTTCCCTGGGAAAGAAAACTCAGCAGTCCAGGTTCCTGATGTCAGTTTGTAGGGCTCCCTTGGGTCTATCAGGGCAGCACAAGTTTGAGGTGGGGAACACTTTGGTGTGGGGTCCATCCTTCGATATAAGTATTCTTTGCAGTCAGGGCCAGGGGCCCCTGGGCACATCCTTTTTCCATTTTCCCTGGGAAAGAAAACTCAGCAGTCCAGGTTCCTGATGTCAGTTTGTAGGGCTCCCTTGGGTCTATCAGGGCAGCACAAGTTTGAGGTGGGGACAACTTCGGTGTGGGGTCCACCCTTCGATATAAGGATTTTTTGCAGTCAGGGTCAGGGGCCCCTGGGCATATCCTTTTTCCATTTTCCCTGGGAAAGAAAACTCAGCAGTCCAGGTTCCTGATGTCTGTTTGTAGGGCTGCCTTGGGTGTATCAGGGCAGCACAAGTTTGAGGTGGGGACAAATTCGGTGTGGGCTCCATCCTTCGATATAAGGATTTTTTGCAGTCAGGGCTAGGGGCCCCTGGGCACATCCTTTGGCCATTTTCCCTGGGAAAGAAAACTCAGCAGTCCAGGTTCCTGATGTCAGTTTGTAGGGCTCCCTTGGGTCTATCAGGGCAGCACAAGTTTGAGATGGGGACAGCTTCGGTGTGGGCTCCATCCTTCGATATAAGGATTTTTTGTAGTGAGGTCTCTGCCCAGGGCCAGGGGCCCCTGGGCACAGCCTTTTTCCATTTTCCCTGGAAAAGAAAACTCAGCAGTCCAGGTTGCTGATGTCAGTTTGTCGGGCTCCCTTGGGTCTATCAGGGCAGCACAAGTTTGAGATGGGGACAAATTCGGTGTGGGCTCCATCCTTCGATATAAGGATTTTTTGAAGACAGGGCCAGGGGCCCCTGGGCACATCCTTTTTCCATTTTCCCTGGGAAAGAAAACTCAGCAGTCCAGGTTCCTGATGTCAGTTTGTAGGGCTCCCTTGGGTCTATCAGGGCAGCACAAGTTTGAGGTGGGGACAACTTCGGTGTGGGGTCCATCCTTCGATATAAGGATTCTTTGCAGTCAGGGCCTGGGCCCCCTGGGCACATCCTTTTTCCATTTTCCCTGGGAAAGAAAACTCTGCAGTCCAGGTTCCTGATGTCAGTTTGTAGGGCTCCCTTGGGTCTATCAGGGCAGCACAAGTTTGAGGTGGCGACAACTTCGGTGTGGGGTCCATCCTTCGATATAAGGATTTTTTACAGTCAGGGCCAGGGGCCCCTGGGCACATCCTTTTTCCATTTTCCCTGGTAAAGAAAACTCAGAAGTCCAGGTTCCTGATGTCAGTTTGTAGGGCTCCCTTGGGTCTATCAGGGCAGCACAAGTTTGAGGTGGGGACAACTTCGGTGTGGGGTCCATCCTTCGATATAAGGATTTTTTACAGTCAAGGCCAGGGGCCCCTGGGCACATCCTTTTTCCATTTTCCCTGGGAAAGAAAACTCAGCAGTCCAGGTTCCTGATGTCAGTTTGTAGGGCTCCCTTGGGTCTATCAGGGCAGCACAAATTTGAGGAGGGGACAACTTCGGTGTGGGGTCCATCCTTCGATATAAGGATTTTTTGTAGTGAGGCCCCAGCCCAGGGCCAGGGGCCCCTGGGCACATCCTTTTTCCATTTTCCCTGGGAAAGAAAACTCAGCAGTCCAGGTTCCTGATGTCAGTTTGTAGGGCTCCCTTGGGTCTATCAGGGCAGCACAAGTTTGAGGTGGGGACAACTTCGGTGTGGGATCCATCCTTCGATATAAGGATTCTTTGCAGTCAGGGCCTGGGCCCCCTGGGCACAACCTTTTTCCATTTTCCCTGGGAAAGAAAACTCTGCAGTCCAGGTTCCTGATGTCAGTTTGTAGGGCTCCCTTGGGTCTATCAGGGCAGCACAAGTTTGAGGTGGGGACAACTTCGGTGTGGGGTCCATCCTTCAATATAAGGATTTTTTGCAGTCAGGGCCAGGGGCCCCTGGGCACATCCTTTTTCCATTTTCCCTGGGAAAGAAAACTCAGCAGTCCAGGTTCCTGATGTCAGTTTGTAGGGCTCCCTTGGGTCTATCAGGGCAGCACAAGTTTGAGGTGGGGACAACTTTGGTGTGGGGTCCATCCTTCGATATAAGGATTTTTTGCAGTCAGGGCCAGGGGCCCCTGGGCACATCCTTTTTCCATTTTCCCTGGGAAAGAAAACTCAGCATTCCAGGTTCCTGATGTCAGTTTGTAGGGCTCCCTTGGGTCTATCAGGGCAGCACAAGTTTGAGGTGGGGACAACTTCGGTGTGGGATCCATCCTTCGATATGAGGATTTTTTGTAGTGAGGCCCCAGCCCAGGGCCAGGGGCCCCTGGGCACATCCTTTTTCCATTTTCCCTGGGAAAGAAAACTCAGCAGTCCAGGTTCCTGATGTCAGTTTGTAGGGCTCCCTTGGGTCTATCAGGGCAGCACAAGTTTGAGGTGGGGACAACTTTGATGTGGGCTCCATCCTTCGATATAAAGATTTTTTGCAGTCAGGGCCAGGGGCCCCTGGGCACATCCTTTGGCCATTTTCCCTGGGAAAGAAAACTCAGCAGTCCAGGTTCCTGATGTCAGTTTGTAGGGCTCCCTTGGGTCTATCAGGGCAGCACAAGTTTGAGGTGGGGACAACTTCGGTGTGGGGTCCATCCTTCGATATAAGGATTTTTTGCAGTCAGGGCCAGGGGCCCCTGGGCACATCCTTTTTCCATTTTCCCTGGGAAAGAAAACTCAGCAGTCCAGGTTCCTGATGTCAGTTTGTAGGGCTCCCTTGGGTCTATCAGGGCAGCACAAGTTTGAGGTGGGGACAACTTTGGTGTGGGGTCCATCCTTCGATATAAGGATTCTTTGCAGTGTGGCCCCAGCCCATGGCCAGGGGCCCCTGGGCACATCTTTTTTCCATTTTCCCTGGGAAAGAAAACTCAGCAGTCCAGGTTCCTGATGTCAGTTTGTAGGGCTCCCTTGGGTCTATCAGGGCAGCACAAGTTTGAGGTGGGGACAACTTTGATGTGGGGTCCATCCTTCGATATAAGGATTTTTTGCATTCAGGGCCAGGGGCCCCTGGGCACATCCTTTTTCCATTTTCCCTGGGAAAAAAAACTCAGCAGTCCAGGTTCCTGATGTCAGTTTGTAGGGTTCCCTTGGGTCTATCAGGGCAGCACAAGTTTGAGGTGGGGACAAATTCAGTGTGGGCTCCATCCTTCGATATAAGGATTTTTTGCAGTCAGGGCCAGGGGCCCCTGGGCACAACCTTTGGCCATTTTCCCTGGGAAAGAAAACTCAGCAGTCCAGGTTCCTGATGTCAGTTTGTAGGGCTCCCTTGGGTCTATCAGGGCAGCACAAGTTTGAGGTGGGGACAACTTTGGTGTGGGGTCCATCCTTCGATATAAGGATTTTTTACAGTCAGGGCCAGGGGCCCCTGGGCACATCCTTTTTCCATTTTCCCTGGTAAAGAAAACTCAGAAGTCCAGGTTCCTGATGTCAGTTTGTAGGGCTCCCTTGGGTCTATCAGGGCAGCACAAGTTTGAGGTGGGGACAACTTCGGTGTGGGGTCCATCCTTCGATATAAGGATTTTTTACAGTCAAGGCCAGGGGCCTCTGGGCACATCCTTTTTCCATTTTCCCTGGGAAAGAAAACTCAGCAGTCCAGGTTCCTGATGTCAGTTTGTAGGGCTCCCTTGGGTCTATCAGGGCAGCACAAATTTGAGGAGGGGACAACTTCAGTGTGGGGTCCACCCTTCGATATAAGGATTTTTTGTACTGAGGCCCCAGCCCAGGGCCAGGGGCCCCTGGGCACATCCTTTTTCCATTTTCCCTGGGAAAGAAAACTCAGCAGTCCAGGTTCCTGATGTCAGTTTGTAGGGCTCCCTTGGGTCTATCAGGGCAGCACAAGTTTGAGATGGGGACAAATTCGGTGTGGGCTCCATCCTTCGATAAAAGGATTTTTTGAAGTCAGGGCCAGGGGCCCCTGGGCACATCCTTTTTCCATTTTCCCTGGGAAAGAAAACTCAGCAGTCCAGGTTCCTGATGTCAGTTTGTAGGGCTCCCTTGGGTCTATCAGGGCAGCACAAGTTTGAGGTGGGGACAACTTCGGTGTGGGGTCCATCCTTCGATATAAGGATTCTTTGCAGTCAGGGCCTGGGCCCCCTGGGCACATCCTTTTTCCATTTTCCCTGGGAAAGAAAACTCAGCAGTCCAGGTTCCTGATGTCAGTTTGTAGGGCTCCCTTGGGTCTATCAGGGCAGCACAAGTTTGAGGTGGGGACAACTTTGGTGTGGGGTCCATCCTTCGATATAAGGATTTTTTGCAGTCAGGGCCAGGGGCCCCTGGGCACATCCTTTTTCCATTTTCCCTGGGAAAGAAAACTCAGCAGTCCAGGTTCCTGATGTCAGTTTGTAGGGCTCCCTTGGGTCTATCAGGGCAGCACAAGTTTGAGGTGGGGACAACTTCGGTGTGGGGTCCATCCTTCGATATAAGGATTTTTTACAGTCAGGGCCAGGGGCCCCTGGGCACATCCTTTTTCCATTTTCCCTGGTAAAGAAAACTCAGAAGTCCAGGTTCCTGATGTCAGTTTGTAGGGTTCCCTTGGGTCTATCAGGGCAGCACAAGTTTGAGGTGGGGACAAATTCAGTGTGGGCTCCATCCTTCGATATAAGGGTTTTTTGCAGTCACGGCCAGGGGCCCCTGGGCACATCCTTTTTCCATTTTCCCTGGGAAAGAAAACTCAGCAGTCCAGGTTCCTGATGTCAGTTTGTAGTGCTCCCTTGGGTCTATCAGGGCAGCACAAGTTTGAGTTGAGGACAATTTTGGTCTGGGCTCCATCCTTCGATATAAGGACTCTTTGAAGTCAGGCCCAAGCCCAGGGGCAGGGGCCCCTGGGCACATCCTTTTTCCATTTTCCCTGGGAAAGAAAACTCAGCAGTCCAGGTTCCTGATGTCAGTTTGTAGGGCTCCCTTGGGTCTATCAGGGCAGCACAAGTTTGAGGTGGGGACAACTTCGGTGTGGGGTCCATCCTTTGATATAAGGATTTTTTACAGTCAGGGCCAGGGGCCCCTGGGCACATCCTTTTTCCATTTTCCCTGGGAAAGAAAACTCAGCAGTCCAGGTTCCTGATGTCAGTTTGTAGGGCTCCCTTGGGTCTATCAGGGCAGCACAAGTTTGAGGTGGGGACAACTTCGGTGTGGGCTCCATCCTTCGATATAAGGATTTTTTGCTGTCAGGGCTAGGGGCCCCGGGGCACACCCTTTGGCCATTTTCCCTGGGAAAGAAAACTCAGCAGTCCAGGTTCCTGATGTCAGTTTGTAGGGCTCCCTTGGGTCTATCAGGGCAGCACAAGTTTGAGGTGGGGACAACTTCGGTGTGGGGTCCATCCTTCGATATAAGGATTCTTTGCAGTCAGGGCCTGGGCCCCCTGGGCACAACCTTTTTCCATTTTCCCTGGGAAAGAAAACTCAGCAGTCCAGGTTCCTGATGTCAGTTTGTAGGGCTCCCTTGGGTCTATCAGGGCAGCACAAGTTTGAGGTGGGGACAACTTCGGTGTGGGCTCCATCCTTCGATATAAGGAATTTTTGCAGAGAGGCCCCAGCCCAGGGCCGGGGGCCCCTGGGCACATCCTTTGGCCATTTTCCCTGGGAAAGAAAACTCAGCAGTCCAGGTTCCTGATGTCAGTTTGTAGGGCTCCCTTGGGTCTATCAGGGCAGCACAAGTTTGAGGTGGGGACAACTTTGGTGTGGGGTCCATCCTTCGATATAAGGATTCTTTGCAGTGTGGCCCCAGCCCATGGCCAGGGGCCCCTGGGCACATCTTTTTTCCATTTTCCCTGGGAAAGAAAACTCAGCAGTCCAGGTTCCTGATGTCAGTTTGTAGGGCTCCCTTGGGTCTATCAGGGCAGCACAAATTTGAGGTGGGGACAACTTTGATGTGGGGTCCATCCTTCGATATAAGGATTTTTTGCATTCAGGGCCAGGGGCCCCTGGGCACATCCTTTTTCCATTTTCCCTGGGAAAAAAAACTCAGCAGTCCAGGTTCCTGATGTCAGTTTGTAGGGTTCCCTTGGGTCTATCAGGGCAGCACAAGTTTGAGGTGGGGACAAATTCAGTGTGGGCTCCATCCTTCGATATAAGGATTTTTTGCAGTCAGGGCCAGGGGCCCCTGGGCACATCCTTTGGCCATTTTCCCTGTGAAAGGAAACGCAGCAGTCCAGGTTGCTGATGTCAGTTTGTAGGGCTCCCTTGGGTCTATCAGGGCAGCACAAGTTTGAGGTGGGGACAACTTCGGTGTGGGCTCCATCCTTCGATATAAGGATTTTTTGCAGTGAGGCCCCACCCCAGGGCCAGGGGCCCCTGGGCACATCCTTTTTCCATTTTCCCTGGGAAAGAAAACTCAGCAGTCCAGGTTCCTGATGTCAGTTTGTAGGGCTCCCTTGGGTCTATCAGGGCAGCACAAGTTTGAGGTGGGGAACACTTTGGTGTGGGGTCCATCCTTCGATATAAGTATTCTTTGCAGTCAGGGCCAGGGGCCCCTGGGCACATCCTTTTTCCATTTTCCCTGGGAAAGAAAACTCAGCAGTCCAGGTTCCTGATGTCAGTTTGTAGGGCTCCCTTGGGTCTATCAGGGCAGCACAAGTTTGAGGTGGGGACAACTTCGGTGTGGGGTCCACCCTTCGATATAAGGATTTTTTGCAGTCAGGGTCAGGGGCCCCTGGGCATATCCTTTTTCCATTTTCCCTGGGAAAGAAAACTCAGCAGTCCAGGTTCCTGATGTCTGTTTGTAGGGCTGCCTTGGGTGTATCAGGGCAGCACAAGTTTGAGGTGGGGACAAATTCGGTGTGGGCTCCATCCTTCGATATAAGGATTTTTTGCAGTCAGGGCTAGGGGCCCCTGGGCACATCCTTTGGCCATTTTCCCTGGGAAAGAAAACTCAGCAGTCCAGGTTCCTGATGTCAGTTTGTAGGGCTCCCTTGGGTCTATCAGGGCAGCACAAGTTTGAGATGGGGACAGCTTCGGTGTGGGCTCCATCCTTCGATATAAGGATTTTTTGTAGTGAGGTCTCTGCCCAGGGCCAGGGGCCCCTGGGCACAGCCTTTTTCCATTTTCCCTGGAAAAGAAAACTCAGCAGTCCAGGTTGCTGATGTCAGTTTGTCGGGCTCCCTTGGGTCTATCAGGGCAGCACAAGTTTGAGATGGGGACAAATTCGGTGTGGGCTCCATCCTTCGATATAAGGATTTTTTGAAGACAGGGCCAGGGGCCCCTGGGCACATCCTTTTTCCATTTTCCCTGGGAAAGAAAACTCAGCAGTCCAGGTTCCTGATGTCAGTTTGTAGGGCTCCCTTGGGTCTATCAGGGCAGCACAAGTTTGAGGTGGGGACAACTTCGGTGTGGGGTCCATCCTTCGATATAAGGATTCTTTGCAGTCAGGGCCTGGGCCCCCTGGGCACATCCTTTTTCCATTTTCCCTGGGAAAGAAAACTCTGCAGTCCAGGTTCCTGATGTCAGTTTGTAGGGCTCCCTTGGGTCTATCAGGGCAGCACAAGTTTGAGGTGGCGACAACTTCGGTGTGGGGTCCATCCTTCGATATAAGGATTTTTTACAGTCAGGGCCAGGGGCCCCTGGGCACATCCTTTTTCCATTTTCCCTGGTAAAGAAAACTCAGAAGTCCAGGTTCCTGATGTCAGTTTGTAGGGCTCCCTTGGGTCTATCAGGGCAGCACAAGTTTGAGGTGGGGACAACTTCGGTGTGGGGTCCATCCTTCGATATAAGGATTTTTTACAGTCAAGGCCAGGGGCCCCTGGGCACATCCTTTTTCCATTTTCCCTGGGAAAGAAAACTCAGCAGTCCAGGTTCCTGATGTCAGTTTGTAGGGCTCCCTTGGGTCTATCAGGGCAGCACAAATTTGAGGAGGGGACAACTTCGGTGTGGGGTCCATCCTTCGATATAAGGATTTTTTGTAGTGAGGCCCCAGCCCAGGGCCAGGGGCCCCTGGGCACATCCTTTTTCCATTTTCCCTGGGAAAGAAAACTCAGCAGTCCAGGTTCCTGATGTCAGTTTGTAGGGCTCCCTTGGGTCTATCAGGGCAGCACAAGTTTGAGGTGGGGACAACTTCGGTGTGGGATCCATCCTTCGATATAAGGATTCTTTGCAGTCAGGGCCTGGGCCCCCTGGGCACAACCTTTTTCCATTTTCCCTGGGAAAGAAAACTCTGCAGTCCAGGTTCCTGATGTCAGTTTGTAGGGCTCCCTTGGGTCTATCAGGGCAGCACAAGTTTGAGGTGGGGACAACTTCGGTGTGGGGTCCATCCTTCAATATAAGGATTTTTTGCAGTCTGGGCCAGGGGCCCCTGGGCACATCCTTTTTCCATTTTCCCTGGGAAAGAAAACTCAGCAGTCCAGGTTCCTGATGTCAGTTTGTAGGGCTCCCTTGGGTCTATCAGGGCAGCACAAGTTTGAGGTGGGGACAACTTTGGTGTGGGGTCCATCCTTCGATATAAGGATTTTTTGCAGTCAGGGCCAGGGGCCCCTGGGCACATCCTTTTTCCATTTTCCCTGGGAAAGAAAACTCAGCAGTCCAGGTTCCTGATGTCAGTTTGTAGGGCTCCCTTGGGTCTATCAGGGCAGCACAAGTTTGAGGTGGGGACAACTTCGGTGTGGGATCCATCCTTCGATATGAGGATTTTTTGTAGTGAGGCCCCAGCCCAGGGCCAGGGGCCCCTGGGCACATCCTTTTTCCATTTTCCCTGGGAAAGAAAACTCAGCAGTCCAGGTTCCTGATGTCAGTTTGTAGGGCTCCCTTGGGTCTATCAGGGCAGCACAAGTTTGAGGTGGGGACAACTTTGATGTGGGCTCCATCCTTCGATATAAAGATTTTTTGCAGTCAGGGCCAGGGGCCCCTGGGCACATCCTTTGGCCATTTTCCCTGGGAAAGAAAACTCAGCAGTCCAGGTTCCTGATGTCAGTTTGTAGGGCTCCCTTGGGTCTATCAGGGCAGCACAAGTTTGAGGTGGGGACAACTTCGGTGTGGGGTCCATCCTTCGATATAAGGATTTTTTGCAGTCAGGGCCAGGGGCCCCTGGGCACATCCTTTTTCCATTTTCCCTGGGAAAGAAAACTCAGCAGTCCAGGTTCCTGATGTCTGTTTGTAGGGCTCCCTTGGGTCTATCAGGGCAGCACAAGTTTGAGGTGGGGACAACTTTGGTGTGGGGTCCATCCTTCGATATGAGGATTTTTTGCATTCAGGGCCAGGGGCCCCTGGGCACATCCTTTTTCCATTTTCCCTGGGAAAAAAAACTCAGCAGTCCAGGTTCCTGATGTCAGTTTGTAGGGTTCCCTTGGGTCTATCAGGGCAGCACAAGTTTGAGGTGGGGACAAATTCAGTGTGGGCTCCATCCTTCGATATAAGGATTTTTTGCAGTCAGGGCCAGGGGCCCCTGGGCACAACCTTTGGCCATTTTCCCTGGGAAAGAAAACTCAGCAGTCCAGGTTCCTGATGTCAGTTTGTAGGGCTCCCTTGGGTCTATCAGGGCAGCACAAGTTTGAGGTGGGGACAACTTTGGTGTGGGGTCCATCCTTCGATATAAGGATTTTTTACAGTCAGGGCCAGGGGCCCCTGGGCACATCCTTTTTCCATTTTCCCTGGTAAAGAAAACTCAGAAGTCCAGGTTCCTGATGTCAGTTTGTAGGGCTCCCTTGGGTCTATCAGGGCAGCACAAGTTTGAGGTGGGGACAACTTCGGTGTGGGGTCCATCCTTCGATATAAGGATTTTTTACAGTCAAGGCCAGGGGCCTCTGGGCACATCCTTTTTCCATTTTCCCTGGGAAAGAAAACTCAGCAGTCCAGGTTCCTGATGTCAGTTTGTAGGGCTCCCTTGGGTCTATCAGGGCAGCACAAATTTGAGGAGGGGACAACTTCAGTGTGGGGTCCACCCTTCGATATAAGGATTTTTTGTAGTGAGGCCCCAGCCCAGGGCCAGGGGCCCCTGGGCACATCCTTTTTCCATTTTCCCTGGGAAAGAAAACTCAGCAGTCCAGGTTCCTGATGTCAGTTTGTAGGGCTCCCTTGGGTCTATCAGGGCAGCACAAGTTTGAGGTGGGGACAAATTCGGTGTGGGCTCCATCCTTCGATAAAAGGATTTTTTGAAGTCAGGGCCAGGGGCCCCTGGGCACATCCTTTTTCCATTTTCCCTGGGAAAGAAAACTCAGCAGTCCAGGTTCCTGATGTCAGTTTGTAGGGCTCCCTTGGGTCTATCAGGGCAGCACAAGTTTGAGGTGGGGACAACTTCGGTGTGGGGTCCATCCTTCGATATAAGGATTCTTTGCAGTCAGGGCCTGGGCCCCCTGGGCACATCCTTTTTCCATTTTCCCTGGGAAAGAAAACTCAGCAGTCCAGGTTCCTGATGTCAGTTTGTAGGGCTCCCTTGGGTCTATCAGGGCAGCACAAGTTTGAGGTGGGGACAACTTTGGTGTGGGGTCCATCCTTCGATATAAGGATTTTTTGCAGTCAGGGCCAGGGGCCCCTGGGCACATCCTTTTTCCATTTTCCCTGGGAAAGAAAACTCAGCAGTCCAGGTTCCTGATGTCAGTTTGTAGGGCTCCCTTGGGTCTATCAGGGCAGCACAAGTTTGAGGTGGGGACAACTTCGGTGTGGGGTCCATCCTTCGATATAAGGATTTTTTACAGTCAGGGCCAGGGGCCCCTGGGCACATCCTTTTTCCATTTTCCCTGGTAAAGAAAACTCAGAAGTCCAGGTTCCTGATGTCAGTTTGTAGGGCTCCCTTGGGTCTATCAGGGCAGCACAAGTTTGAGGTGGGGACAATTTTGCTGTGGGATCCATCCTTCGATATAAGGATTTCTTGTAGTGAGGCTCCAGCCCAGGGCCAGGGGCCCCTGGGCACATCCTTTTTCCATTTTCCCTGGGAAAGAAAACTCAGCAGTCCAGGTTCCTGATGTCAGTTTGTAGGGCTCCCTTGGGTCTATCAGGGCAGCACAATTTTGAGGTGGGGACAACTTCGGTGTGGGCTCCATCCTTCGATATAAGGAATTTTTGCAGTGAGGCCCCAGCCCAGGGCCGGGGGCCCCTAGGCGCATCCTTTGGCCATTTTCCCTGGGAAAGAAAACTCAGCAGTCCAGGTTCCTGATGTCAGTTTGTAGGGTTCCCTTGGGTCTATCAGGGCAGCACAAGTTTGAGGTGGGGACAAATTCAGTGTGGGCTCCATCCTTCGATATAAGGATTTTTTGCAGTCAGGGCCAGGGGCCCCTGGGCACATCCTTTTTCCATTTTCCCTGGGAAAAAAAACTCAGCAGTCCAGGTTCCTGATGTCAGTTTGTAGGGTTCCCTTGGGTCTATCAGGGCAGCACAAGTTTGAGGTGGGGACAAATTCAGTGTGGGCTCCATCCTTCGATATAAGGATTTTTTGCAGTCAGGGCCAGGGGCCCCTGGGCACATCCTTTGGCCATTTTCCCTGGGAAAGAAAACTCAGCAGTCCAGGTTCCTGATGTCAGTTTGTAGGGCTCCCTTGGGTCTATCAGGGCAGCACAAGTTTGAGGTGGGGACAACTTCGGTGTGGGGTCCATCCTTCGATATAAGGATTTTTTGCAGTCAGGGCCAGGGGCCCCTGGGCACATCCTTTTTCCATTTTCCCTGGGAAAGAAAACTCAGCAGTCCAGGTTCCTGATGTCAGTTTGTAGGGCTCCCTTGGGTCTATCAGGGCAGCACAAGTTTGAGGTGGGGACAAATTCGGTGTGGGCTCCATCCTTCGATATAAGGATTTTTTGCAGTCAGGGCCAGGGGCCCCTGGGCACATCCTTTGGCCATTTTCCCTGGGAAAGAAAACTCAGCAGTCCAGGTTCCTGATGTCAGTTTGTAGGGCTCCCTTGGGTCTATCAGGGCAGCACAAGTTTGAGGTGGGGACAACTTTGGTGTGGGGTCCATCCTTCGATATAAGGAATTTTTTCAGTGAGGCCCCAGCCCAAGGCCGGGGGCCCCTGGGCACCTCCTTTGGCCATTTTCCCTGGGAAAGAAAACTCAGCAGTCCAGGTTCCTGATGTCAGTTTGTAGGGCTCCCTTGGGTCTATCAGGGCAGCACAAGTTTGAGGTGGGGACAACTTCGGTGTGGGGTTCATCCTTCGATATAAGGATTTTTTGCAGTCAGGGCCAGGGGCCCCTGGGCACATCCTTTTTCCATTTTCCCTGGGAAAGAAAACTCAGCAGTCCAGGTTCCTGATGTCAGTTTGTAGGGCTCCCTTGGGTCTATCAGGGCAGCACAAGTTTGAGGTGGGGACAACTTCGGTGTGGGGTCCATCCTTCGATATAAGGATTCTTTGCAGTGTGGCCCCAGCCCATGGCCAGGGGCCCCTGGGCACATCTTTTTTCCATTTTCCCTGGGAAAGAAAACTCAGCAGTCCAGGTTCCTGATGTCAGTTTGTAGGGCTCCCTTGGGTCTATCAGGGCAGCACAAGTTTGAGGTGGGGACAACTTTGATGTGGGGTCCATCCTTCGATATAAGGATTTTTTGCAGTCAGGGCCAGGGGCCCCGGGGCACATCCTTTTTCCATTTTCCCTGGGAAAAAAAACTCAGCAGTCCAGGTTCCTGATGTCAGTTTGTAGGGTTCCCTTGGGTCTATCAGGGCAGCACAAGTTTGAGGTGGGGACAAATTCAGTGTGGGCTCCATCCTTCGATATAAGGGTTTTTTGCAGTCAGGGCCAGGGGCCCCTGGGCACATCCTTTTTCCATTTTCCCTGGGAAAGAAAACTCAGCAGTCCAGGTTCCTGATGTCAGTTTGTAGTGCTCCCTTGGGTCTATCAGGGCAGCACAAGTTTGAGTTGAGGACAATTTTGGTCTGGGCTCCATCCTTCGATATAAGGACTCTTTGAAGTCAGGCCCAAGCCCAGGGCCAGGGGCCCCTGGGCACATCCTTTTTCCATTTTCCCTGGGAAAGAAAACTCAGCAGTCCAGGTTCCTGATGTCAGTTTGTAGGGCTCCCTTGGGTCTATCAGGGCAGCACAAGTTTGAGGTGGGGACAACTTCGGTGTGGGGTCCATCCTTTGATATAAGGATTTTTTACAGTCAGGGCCAGGGGCCCCTGGGCACATCCTTTTTCCATTTTCCCTGGGAAAGAAAACTCAGCAGTCCAGGTTCCTGATGTCAGTTTGTAGGGCTCCCTTGGGTCTATCAGGGCAGCACAAGTTTGAGGTGGGGACAACTTCGGTGTGGGGTCCATCCTTCGATATAAGGATTTTTTGCAGTCAGGGCTAGGGGCCCCGGGGCACACCCTTTGGCCATTTTCCCTGGGAAAGAAAACTCAGCAGTCCAGGTTCCTGATGTCAGTTTGTAGGGCTCCCTTGGGTCTATCAGGGCAGCACAAGTTTGAGGTGGGGACAACTTCGGTGTGGGGTCCATCCTTCGATATAAGGATTCTTTGCAGTCAGGGCCTGGGCCCCCTGGGCACAACCTTTTTCCATTTTCCCTGGGAAAGAAAACTCAGCAGTCCAGGTTCCTGATGTCAGTTTGTAGGGCTCCCTTGGGTCTATCAGGGCAGCACAACTTTGTGGTGGGGACAACTTCGGTGTGGGGTCCATCCTTCGATATAAGGATTTTTTACAGTCAGGGCCAGGGGCCCCTGGGCACATCCTTTTTCCATTTTCCCTGGGAAAGAAAACTCAGCAGTCCAGGTTCCTGATGTCAGTTTGTAGGGCTCCCTTGGGTCTATCAGGGCAGCACAAGTTTGAGGTGGGGACAACTTTGGTGTGGGCTCCATCCTTCGATATAAGGAATTTTTGCAGTGAGGCCCCAGCCCAAGGCCGGGGGCCCCTGGGCACATCCTTTGGCCATTTTCCCTGGGAAAGAAAACTCAGCAGTCCAGGTTCCTGATGTCAGTTTGTAGGGCTCCCTTGGGTCTATCAGGGCAGCACAAGTTTGAGGTGGGGACAACTTCGGTGTGGGGTCCATCCTTCGATATAAGGATTTTTTGCAGTCAGGGCCAGGGGCCCCTGGGCACATCCTTTTTCCATTTTCCCTGTGAAAGAAAACTCAGCAGTCCAGGTTCCTGATGTCACTTTGTAGGGCTCCCTTGGGTCTATCAGGGCAGCACAAGTTTGAGGTGGGGACAACTTCGGTGTGGGGTCCATCCTTCGATATAAGGATTTTTTGCATTCAGGGCCAGGGGCCCCTGGGAACATCCGTTTTCCATTTTCCCTGGGAAAGAAAACTCAGCAGTCCAGGTTCCTGATGTCAGTTTGTAGGGCTCCCTTGGGTCTATCAGGGCAGCACAAGTTTGAGGTGGGGACAACTTCGGTGTGGGGTCCATCCTTCGATATAAGGATTTTTTACAGTCAAGGCCAGGGGCCCCTGGGCACATCCTTTTTCCATTTTCCCTGGGAAAGAAAACTCAGCAGTCCAGGTTCCTGATGTCAGTTTGTAGGGCTCCCTTGGGTCTATCAGGGCAGCACAAATTTGAGGAGGGGACAACTTCGGTGTGGGGTCCACCCTTCGATATAAGGATTTTTTGTAGTGAGGCCCCAGCCCAGGGCCAGGGGCCCCTGGGCACATCCTTTTTCCATTTTCCCTGGGAAAGAAAACTCAGCAGTCCAGGTTCCTGATGTCAGTTTGTAGGGCTCCCTTGGGTCTATCAGGGCAGCACAAGTTTGAGGTGGGGACAACTTCGGTGTGGGATCCATCCTTCGATATAAGGATTTTTTTTAGTGAGCCCCAGGCCAGGTCCAGGGGCCCCTGGGCACATCCTTTTTCCATTTTCCCTGGGAAAGAAAACTCAGCAGTCCAGGTTCCTGATGTCAGTTTGTAGGGCTCCCTTGGGTCTATCAGGGCAGCACAAGTTTGAGGTGGGGACAATTTCGGTGTGGGCTCCATCCTTCGATATAAGGAATTTTTGCAGTGAGGCCCGAGCCCAGGGCCGGGGGCCCCTGGGCACATCCTTTGGCCATTTTCCCTGGGAAAGAAAACTCAGCAGTCCAGGTTCCTGATGTCAGTTTGTAGGGCTCCCTTGGGTCTATCAGGGCAGCACAAGTTTGAGGTGGGGACAACTTTGGTGTGGGGTCCATCCTTCGATATAAGGATTCTTTGCAGTGTGGCCCCAGCCCATGGCCAGGGGCCCCTGGGCACAACTTTTTTCCATTTTCCCTGGGAAAGAAAACTCAGCAGTCCAGGTTCCTGATGTCAGTTTGTAGGGCTCCCTTGGGTCTATCAGGGCAGCACAAATTTGAGGTGGGGACAACTTTGATGTGGGGTCCATCCTTCGATATAAGGATTTTTTGCATTCAGGGCCAGGGGCCCCTGGGCACATCCTTTTTCCATTTTCCCTGGGAAAAAAAACTCAGCAGTCCAGGTTCCTGATGTCAGTTTGTAGGGTTCCCTTGGGTCTATCAGGGCAGCACAAGTTTGAGGTGGGGACAAATTCAGTGTGGGCTCCATCCTTCGATATAAGGATTTTTTGCAGTCAGGGCCAGGGGCCCCTGGGCACATCCTTTGGCCATTTTCCCTGTGAAAGGAAACGCAGCAGTCCAGGTTGCTGATGTCAGTTTGCAGGGCTCCCTTGGGTCTATCAGGGCAGCACAAGTTTGAGGTGGGGACAACTTCGGTGTGGGCTCCATCCTTCGATATAAGGATTTTTTGCAGTCAGGGCCAGGGGCCCCTGGGCACATCCTTTTTCCATTTTCCCTGGGAAAGAAAACTCAGCAGTCCAGGTTCCTGATGTCAGTTTGTAGGGCTCCCTTGGGTCTATCAGGGCAGCACAAGTTTGAGGTGGGGACAACTTCGGTGTGGGGTCCACCCTTCGATATAAGGATTTTTTGCAGTCAGGGTCAGGGGCCCCTGGGCATATCCTTTTTCCATTTTCCCTGGGAAAGAAAACTCAGCAGTCCAGGTTCCTGATGTCTGTTTGTAGGGCTGCCTTGGGTGTATCAGGGCAGCACAAGTTTGAGGTGGGGACAAATTCGGTGTGGGCTCCATCCTTCGATATAAGGATTTTTTGCAGTCAGGGCTAGGGGCCCCTGGGCACATCCTTTGGCCATTTTCCCTGGGAAAGAAAACTCAGCAGTCCAGGTTCCTGATGTCAGTTTGTAGGGCTCCCTTGGGTCTATCAGGGCAGCACAAGTTTGAGATGGGGACAACTTCGGTGTGGGATCCATCCTTCGATATAAGGATTTCTTGTAGTGAGGCCCCAGCCCAGGGCCAGGGGCCCCTGGGCACATCCTTTTTCCATTTTCCCTGGGAAAGAAAACTCAGCAGTCCAGGTTCCTGATGTCAGTTTGTAGGGCTCCCTTGGGTCTGTCAGGGCAGCACAAGTTTGAGGTGGGGACAAATTCGGTGTGGGCTCCATCCTTCGATATAAGGATTTTTTGCAGTCAGGGCCAGGGGCCCCTGGGCACAACCTTTTTCCATTTTCCCTGGGAAAGAAAACTCAGCAGTCCAGGTTCCTGATGTCAGTTTGTAGGGCTCCCTTGGGTCTATCAGGGCAGCACAAGTTTGAGGTGGGGACAACTTCGGTGTGGGCTCCATCCTTCGATATAAGGAATTTTTGAAGTGAGGCCCCAGCCCAAGGCCGGGGGCCCCTGGGCACATCCTTTGGCCATTTTCCCTGGGAAAGAAAACTCAGCAGTCCAGGTTCCTGATGTCAGTTTGTAGGGCTCCCTTGGGTCTATCAGGGCAGCACAAGTTTGAGGTGGGGACAACTTCGGTGTGGGTTTCATCCTTCGATATAAGGATTTTTTACAGTCAGGGCCAGGGGCCCCTGGGCACATCCTTTTTCCATTTTCCCTGGGAAAGAAAACTCAGCAGTCCAGGTTCCTGATGTCAGTTTGTAGGGCTCCCTTGGGTCTATCAGGGCAGCACAAGTTTGAGGTGGGGACAAATTCGGTGTGGGCTCCATCCTTCGATATAAGGATTTTTTGCAGTCAGGGCCAGGGGCCCCTGGGCACAACCTTTTTCCATTTTCCCTGGGAAAGAAAACTCAGCAGTCCAGGTTCCTGATGTCAGTTTGTAGGGCTCCCTTGGGTCTATCAGGGCAGCACAAGTTTGAGGTGGGGACAACTTTGGTGTGGGCTCCATCCTTCGATATAAGGAATTTTTGCAGTGAGGCCCCAGCCCAAGGCCGGGGGCCCCTGGGCACATCCTTTGGCCATTTTCCCTGGGAAAGAAAACTCAGCAGTCCAGGTTCCTGATGTCAGTTTGTAGGGCTCCCTTGGGTCTATCAGGGCAGCACAAGTTTGAGGTGGGGACAACTTCGGTGTGGGGTTCACCCTTCGATATAAGGATTTTTTGCAGTCAGGGCCAGGGGCCCCTGGGCACATCCTTTTTCCATTTTCCCTGGGAAAGAAAACTCAGCAGTCCAGGTTCCTGATGTCAGTTTGTAGGGCTCCCTTGGGTCTATCAGGGCAGCACAAGTTTGAGGTGGGGACAACTTCGGTGTGGGGTCCATCCTTCGATATAAGGATTCTTTGCAGTGTGGCCCCAGCCCATGGCCAGGGGCCCCTGGGCACATCTTTTTTCCATTTTCCCTGGGAAAGAAAACTCAGCAGTCCAGGTTCCTGATGTCAGTTTGTAGGGCTCCCTTGGGTCTATCAGGGCAGCACAAGTTTGAGGTGGGGACAACTTTGATGTGGGGTCCATCCTTCGATATAAGGATTTTTTGCAGTCAGGGCCAGGGGCCCCGGGGCACATCCTTTTTCCATTTTCCCTGGGAAAAAAAACTCAGCAGTCCAGGTTCCTGATGTCAGTTTGTAGGGTTCCCTTGGGTCTATCAGGGCAGCACAAGTTTGAGGTGGGGACAAATTCAGTGTGGGCTCCATCCTTCGATATAAGGATTTTTTGCAGTCAGGGCCAGGGGCCCCTGGGCACATCCTTTTTCCATTTTCCCTGGGAAAGAAAACTCAGCAGTCCAGGTTCCTGATGTCAGTTTGTAGTGCTCCCTTGGGTCTATCAGGGCAGCACAAGTTTGAGGTGGGGACAACTTCGGTGTGGGGTCCATCCTTCGATATAAGGATTTTTTGCAGTCAGGGCCAGGGGCCCCTGGGCACATCCTTTTTCCATTTTCCCTGGGAAAGAAAACTCAGCAGTCCAGGTTCCTGATGTCAGTTTGTAGTGCTCCCTTGGGTCTATCAGGGCAGCACAAGTTTGAGTTGAGGACAATTTTGGTCTGGGCTCCATCCTTCGATATAGGGACTCTTTGAAGTCAGGCCCAAGCCCAGGGCCAGGGGCCCCTGGGCACATCCTTTTTCCATTTTCCCTGGGAAAGAAAACTCAGCAGTCCAGGTTCCTGATGTCAGTTTGTAGGGCTCCCTTGGGTCTATCAGGGCAGCACAAGTTTGAGGTGGGGACAACTTCGGTGTGGGGTCCATCCTTCGATATAAGGATTTTTTACAGTCAGGGCCAGGGGCCCCTGGGCACATCCTTTTTCCATTTTCCCTGGGAAAGAAAACTCAGCAGTCCAGGTTCCTGATGTCAGTTTGTAGGGCTCCCTTGGGTGTATCAGGGCAGCACAAGTTTGAGGTGGGGACAACTTCGGTGTGGGGTCCATCCTTCGATATAAGGATTTTTTGCAGTCAGGGCTAGGGGCCCCGGGGCACACCCTTTGGCCTTTTTCCCTGGGAAAGAAAACTCAGCAGTCCAGGTTCCTGATGTCAGTTTGTAGGGCTCCCTTGGGTCTATCAGGGCAGCACAAGTTTGAGGTGGGGACAACTTCGGTGTGGGGTCCATCCTTCGATATAAGGATTCTTTGCAGTCAGGGCCTGGGCCCCCTGGGCACAACCTTTTTCCATTTTCCCTGGGAAAGAAAACTCAGCAGTCCAGGTTCCTGATGTCAGTTTGTAGGGCTCCCTTGGGTCTATCAGGGCAGCACAACTTTGTGGTGGGGACAACTTCGGTGTGGGGTCCATCCTTCGATATAAGGATTTTTTACAGTCAGGGCCAGGGGCCCCTGGGCACATCCTTTTTCCATTTTCCCTGGGAAAGAAAACTCAGCAGTCCAGGTTCCTGATGTCAGTTTGTAGGGCTCCCTTGGGTCTATCAGGGCAGCACAAGTTTGAGGTGGGGACAACTTCGGTGTGGGCTCCATCCTTCGATATAAGGAATTTTTGCAGTGAGGCCCCAGCCCAAGGCCGGGGGCCCCTGGGCACATCCTTTGGCCATTTTCCCTGGGAAAGAAAACTCTGCAGTCCAGGTTCCTGATGTCAGTTTGTAGGGCTCCCTTGGGTCTATCAGGGCAGCACAAGTTTGAGGTGGGGACAACTTCGGTGTGGGGTCCATCCTTCGATATAAGGATTTTTTGCAGTCAGGGCCAGGGGCCCCTGGGCACATCCTTTTTCCATTTTCCCTGTGAAAGAAAACTCAGCAGTCCAGGTTCCTGATGTCACTTTGTAGGGCTCCCTTGGGTCTATCAGGGCAGCACAAGTTTGAGGTGGGGACAACTTCGGTGTGGGCTCCATCCTTCGATATAAGGATTCTTTGCAGTGTGGCCCCAGCCCATGGCCAGGGGCCACTGGGCACATCTTTTTTCCATTTTCCCTGGGAAAGAAAACTCAGCAGTCCAGGTTCCTGATGTCAGTTTGTAGGGCTCCCTTGGGTCTATCAGGGCAGCACAAGTTTGAGGTGGGGACAACTTCGGTGTGGGGTCCATCCTTCGATATAAGGATTTTTTGCATTCAGGGCCAGGGGCCCCTGGGAACATCCGTTTTCCATTTTCCCTGGGAAAGAAAACTCAGCAGTCCAGGTTCCTGATGTCAGTTTGTAGGGCTCCCTTGGGTCTATCAGGGCAGCACAAGTTTGAGGTGGGGACAACTTCGGTGTGGGGTCCATCCTTCGATATAAGGATTCTTTGCAGTGCGGCCCCAGCCCAGGGCCAGGGGCCCCTGGGCACATCCTTTTTCCATTTTCCCTGGGAAAGAAAACTCAGCAGTCCAGGTTCCTGATGTCAGTTTGTAGGGCTCCCTTGGGTCTATCAGGGCAGCACAAGTTTGAGGTGGGGACAACTTCGGTGTGGGGTCCACCCTTCGATATAAGGATTTTTTGTAGTGAGGCCCCAGCCCAGGGCCAGGGGCCCCTGGGCACATCCTTTTTCCATTTTCCCTGGGAAAGAAAACTCAGCAGTCCAGGTTCCTGATGTCAGTTTGTAGGGCTCCCTTGGGTCTATCAGGGCAGCACAAGTTTGAGGTGGGGACAACTTTGGTGTGGGGTCCATCCTTCGATATAAGGATTTTTTGAAGTCAGGGCCAGGGGCCCCTGGGCACATCCTTTTTCCATTTTCCCTGGGAAAGAAAACTCAGCAGTCCAGGTTCCTGATGTCAGTTTGTAGGGCTCCCTTGGGTCTATCAGGGCAGCACAAGTTTGAGGTGGGGACAACTTCGGTGTGGGGTCCATCCTTCGATATAAGGATTTTTTGCAGTCAGGGCCAGGGGCCCCTGGGCACATCCTTTTTCCATTTTCCCTGGGAAAGAAAACTCAGCAGTCCAGGTTCCTGATGTCAGTTTGTAGGGCTCCCTTGGGTCTATCAGGGCAGCACAAGTTTGAGGTGGGGACAACTTCGGTGTGGGGTCCATCCTTCGATATAAGGATTTTTTACAGTCAGGGCCAGGGGCCCCTGGGCACATCCTTTTTCCATTTTCCCTGGTAAAGAAAACTCAGCAGTCCAGGTTCCTGATGTCAGTTTGTAGGGCTCCCTTGGGTCTATCAGGGCAGCACAAGTTTGAGGTGGGGACAACTTCGGTGTGGGGTCCATCCTTCGATATAAGGATTTTTTACAGTCAGGGCCAGGGGCCCCTGGGCACATCCTTTTTCCATTTTCCCTGGGAAAGAAAACTCAGCAGTCCAGGTTCCTGATGTCAGTTTGTAGGGCTCCCTTGGGTCTATCAGGGCAGCACAAGTTTGAGGTGGGGACAACTTCGGTGTGGGATCCATCCTTCGATATGAGGATTTTTTGTAGTGAGGCCCCAGCCCAGGACCAGGGGCCCCTGGGCACATCCTTTTTCCATTTTCCCTGGGAAAGAAAACTCAGCAGTCCAGGTTCCTGATGTCAGTTTGTAGGGCTCCCTTGGGTCTATCAGGGCAGCACAAGTTTGAGGTGGGGACAACTTCGGTGTGGGGTCCATCCTTCGATATAAGGATTCTTTGAAGTGCGGCCCCAGCCCAGGGCCAGGGGCCCCTGGGCACATCCTTTTTCCATTTTCCCTGGGAAAGAAAACTCAGCAGTCCAGGTTCCTGATGTCAGTTTGTAGGGCTCCCTTGGGTCTATCAGGGCAGCACAAGTTTGAGGTGGGGACAACTTCGGTGTGGGGTCCATCCTTCGATATAAGGATTTTTTACAGTCAAGGCCAGGGGCCCCTGGGCACATCCTTTTTCCATTTTCCCTGGGAAAGAAAACTCAGCAGTCCAGGTTCCTGATGTCAGTTTGTAGGGCTCCCTTGGGTCTATCAGGGCAGCACAAATTTGAGGAGGGGACAACTTCGGTGTGGGATCCACCCTTCGATATAAGGATTTTTTGTAGTGAGGCCCGAGCCCAGGGCCGGGGCCCCCTGGGCGCATCCTTTGGCCATTTTCCCTGGGAAAGAAAACTCAGCAGTCCAGGTTCCTGATGTCAGTTTGTAGGGCTCCCTTGGGTCTATCAGGGCAGCACAAGTTTGAGGTGGGGACAACTTTGGTGTGGGGTCCATCCTTCGATATAAGGATTCTTTGCAGTGTGGCCCCAGCCCATGGCCAGGGGCCCCTGGGCACATCTTTTTTCCATTTTCCCTGGGAAAGAAAACTCAGCAGTCCAGGTTCCTGATGTCAGTTTGTAGGGCTCCCTTGGGTCTATCAGGGCAGCACAAATTTGAGGTGGGGACAACTTTGATGTGGGGTCCATCCTTCGATATAAGGATTTTTTGCATTCAGGGCCAGGGGCCCCTGGGCACATCCTTTTTCCATTTTCCCTGGGAAAAAAAACTCAGCAGTCCAGGTTCCTGATGTCAGTTTGTAGGGTTCCCTTGGGTCTATCAGGGCAGCACAAGTTTGAGGTGGGGACAAATTCAGTGTGGGCTCCATCCTTCGATATAAGGATTTTTTGCAGTCAGGGCCAGGGGCCCCTGGGCACATCCTTTGGCCATTTTCCCTGTGAAAGAAAACTCAGCAGTCCAGGTTGCTGATGTCAGTTTGTAGGGCTCCCTTGGGTCTATCAGGGCAGCACAAGTTTGAGGTGGGGACAACTTCGGTGTGGGATCCATCCTTCGATATAAGGATTTTTTGCAGTGAGGCCCCACCCCAGGGCCAGGGGCCCCTGGGCACATCCTTTTTCCATTTTCCCTGGGAAAGAAAACTCAGCAATCCAGGTTCCTGATGTCAGTTTGTAGGGCTCCCTTGGGTCTATCAGGGCAGCACAAGTTTGAGGTGGGGAACACTTTGGTGTGGGGTCCATCCTTCGATATAAGTATTCTTTGCAGTCAGGGCCAGGGGCCCCTGGGCACATCCTTTTTCCATTTTCCCTGGGAAAGAAAACTCAGCAGTCCAGGTTCCTGATGTCAGTTTGTAGGGCTCCCTTGGGTCTATCAGGGCAGCACAAGTTTGAGGTGGGGACAACTTCGGTGTGGGCTCCATCCTTCGATATAAGGATTTTTTGCAGTGAGGCCCCAGCCCAGGGCGCGGGGCCCCTGGGCACATCCTTTGGCCATTTTCCGTGGGAAAGAAAACTCAGCAGTCCAGGTTCCTGATGTCAGTTTGTAGGGCTCCCTTGGGTCTATCAGGGCAGCACAAGTTTGAGGTGGGGACAACTTCGGTGTGGGGTCCATCCTTCGATATAAGGATATTTTGCAGTCAGGGCCAGGGGCCCCTGGGCACATCCTTTTTCCATTTTCCCTGGGAAAGAAAACTCAGCAGTCCAGGTTCCTGATGTCAGTTTGTAGGGCTCCCTTGGGTCTATCAGGGCAGCACAAGTTTGAGGTGGGGACAACTTCGGTGTGGGATCCATCCTTCGATATAAGGATTTTTTTTAGTGAGCCCCAGGCCAGGTCCAGGGGCCCCTGGGCACATCCTTTTTCCATTTTCCCTGGGAAAGAAAACTCAGCAGTCCAGGTTCCTGATGTCAGTTTGTAGGGCTCCCTTGGGTCTATCAGGGCAGCACAAGTTTGAGGTGGGGACAACTTCGGTGTGGGCTCCATCCTTCGATATAAGGAATTTTTGCAGTGAGGCCCGAGCCCAGGGCCGGGGGCCCCTGGGCACATCCTTTGGCCTTTTTCCCTGTGAAAGAAAACTCAGCAGTCCAGGTTGCTGATGTCAGTTTGTAGGGCTCCCTTGGGTCTATCAGGGCAGCACAAGTTTGAGGTGGGGACAACTTCGGTGTGGGCTCCATCCTTCGATATAAGGATTTTTTGCAGTGAGGCCCCACCCCAGGGCCAGGGGCCCCTGGGCACATCCTTTTTCCATTTTCCCTGGGAAAGAAAACTCAGCAGTCCAGGTTCCTGATGTCAGTTTGTAGGGCTCCCTTGGGTCTATCAGGGCAGCACAAGTTTGAGGTGGGGAACACTTTGGTGTGGGGTCCATCCTTCGATATAAGTATTCTTTGCAGTCAGGGCCAGGGGCCCCTGGGCACATCCTTTTTCCATTTTCCCTGGGAAAGAAAACTCAGCAGTCCAGGTTCCTGATGTCAGTTTGTAGGGCTCCCTTGGGTCTATCAGGGCAGCACAAGTTTGAGGTGGGGACAACTTCGGTGTGGGGTCCACCCTTCGATATAAGGATTTTTTGCAGTCAGGGCCAGGGGCCCCTGGGCATATCCTTTTTCCATTTTCCCTGGGAAAGAAAACTCAGCAGTCCAGGTTCCTGATGTCAGTTTGTAGGGCTCCCTTGGGTCTATCAGGGCAGCACAAGTTTGAGGTGGGGACAACTTCGGTGTGGGATCCATCCTTCGATATAAGGATTTCTTGTAGTGAGGCCCCAGCCCAGGGCCAGGGGCCCCTGGGCACATCCTTTTTCCATTTTCCCTGGGAAAGAAAACTCAGCAGTCCAGGTTCCTGATGTCAGTTTGTAGGGCTCCCTTGGGTCTATCAGGGCAGCACAAGTTTGAGGTGGGGACAACTTTGGTGTGGGCTCCATCCTTCGATATAAGGATTTTTTGCAGTCAGGGCCAGGGGCCCCTGGGCACATCCTTTGGCCATTTTCCCTGTGAAAGAAAACTCAGCAGTCCAGGTTGCTGATGTCAGTTTGTAGGGCTCCCTTGGGTCTATCAGGGCAGCACAAGTTTGAGGTGGGGACAACTTCGGTGTGGGCTCCATCCTTCGATATAAGGATTTTTTGCAGTGAGGCCCCACCCCAGGGCCAGGGGCCCCTGGGCACATCCTTTTTCCATTTTCCCTGGGAAAGAAAACTCAGCAGTCCAGGTTCCTGATGTCAGTTTGTAGGGCTCCCTTGGGTCTATCAGGGCAGCACAAGTTTGAGGTGGGGAACACTTCGGTGTGGGGTCCATCCTTCGATATAAGTATTCTTTGCAGTCAGGGCCAGGGGCCCCTGGGCACATCCTTTTTCCATTTTCCCTGGGAAAGAAAACTCAGCAGTCCAGGTTCCTGATGTCAGTTTGTAGGGCTCCCTTGGGTCTATCAGAGCAGCACAAGTTTGAGGTGGGGACAACTTCGGTGTGGGGTCCACCCTTCGATATAAGGATTTTTTGCAGTCAGGGCCAGGGGCCCCTGGGCATATCCTTTTTCCATTTTCCGTGGGAAAGAAAACTCAGCAGTCCAGGTTCCTGATGTCTGTTTGTAGGGCTGCCTTGGGTGTATCAGGGCAGCACAAGTTTGAGGTGGGGACAAATTCGGTGTGGGCTCCATCCTTCGATATAAGGATTTTTTGCAGTCAGGGCTAGGGGCCCCTGGGCACATCCTTTGGCCATTTTCCCTGGGAAAGAAAACTCAGCAGTCCAGGTTCCTGATGTCAGTTTGTAGGGCTCCCTTGGGTCTATCAGGGCAGCACAAGTTTGAGATGGGGACAGCTTCGGTGTGGGCTCCATCCTTCGATATAAGGATTTTTCGTAGTGAGGTCTCTGCCCAGGGCCAGGGGCCCCTGGGCACAGCCTTTTTCCATTTTCCCTGGAAAAGAAAACTCAGCAGTCCAGGTTCCTGATGTCAGTTTGTAGGGCTCCCTTGGGTCTATCAGGGCAGCACAAGATTGAGGTGGGGACAACTTCGGTGTGGGATCCATCCTTCGATATAAGGATTTTTTGTAGTGAGGCCCCAGCCCAGGGCCAGGGGCCCCTGGGCACATCCTTTTTCCATTTTCCCTGGGAAAGAAAACTCAGCAGTCCAGGTTCCTGATGTCAGTTTGTAGGGCTCCCTTGGGTCTATCAAGGCAGCACAAGTTTGAGGTGGGGACAACTTCGGTGTGGGGTCCATCCTTCGATATAAGGATTTTTTACAGTCAGGGCCAGGGGCCCCTGGGCACATCCTTTTTCCATTTTCCCTGGGAAAGAAAACTCAGCAGTCCAGGTTCCTGATGTCAGTTTGTAGGGCTCCCTTGGGTCTATCAGGGCAGCACAAGTTTGAGGTGGGGACAACTTCGGTGTGGGATCCATCCTTCGATATAAGGATTTCTTGTAGTGAGGCCCCAGCCCAGGGCCAGGGGCCCCTGGGCACATCCTTTTTCCATTTTCCCTGGGAAAGAAAACTCAGCAGTCCAGGTTCCTGATGTCAGTTTGTAGGGCTCCCTTGGGTGTATCAGGGCAGCACAAGTTTGAGGTGGGGACAAATTCGGTGTGGGCTCCATCCTTCGATATAAGGATTTTTTGCAGTCAGGGCCAGGGGCCCCTGGGCACAACCTTTTTCCATTTTCCCTGGGAAAGAAAACTCAGCAGTCCAGGTTCCTGATGTCAGTTTGTAGGGCTCCCTTGGGTCTATCAGGGCAGCACAAGTTTGAGGTGGGGACAACTTTGGTGTGGGCTCCATCCTTCGATATAAGGAATTTTTGCAGTGAGGCCCCAGCCCAAGGCCGGGGGCCCCTGGGCACATCCTTTGGCCATTTTCCCTGGGAAAGAAAACTCAGCAGTCCAGGTTCCTGATGTCAGTTTGTAGGGCTCCCTTGGGTCTATCAGGGCAGCACAAGTTTGAGGTGGGGACAACTTCGGTGTGGGGTTCATCTTTCGATATAAGGATTTTTTGCAGTCAGGGCCAGGGGCCCCTGGGCACATCCTTTTTCCATTTTCCCTGGGAAAGAAAACTCAGCAGTCCAGGTTCCTGATGTCACTTTGTAGGGCTCCCTTGGGTCTATCAGGGCAGCACAAATTTGAGGAGGGGACAATTTCGGTGTGGGGTCGACCCTTCGATATAAGGATTTTTTGTAGTGAGGCCACAGCCCAGGGCCAGGGGCCCCTGGGCACATCCTTTTTCCATTTTCCCTGGGAAAGAAAACTCAGCAGTCCAGGTTCATGATGTCAGTTTGTCGGGCTCCCTTGGGTCTATCAGGGCAGCACAAGTTTGAGGTGGGGACAAATTCGGTGTGGGCTCCATCCTTCGATATAAGGATTTTTTGCAGTCAGGGCCATAGGCCCCTGGGCACATCCTTTTTCCATTTTCCCTGGGAAAGAAAACTCAGCAGTCCAGGTTCCTGATGTCACTTTGTAGGGCTCCCTTGGGTCTATGAGGGCAGCACAAGTTTGAGGTGGGGACAACTTCGGTGTGGGCTCCATCCTTCGATATAAGGAATTTTTGCAGTGAGGCCCGAGCCCAGGGCCGGGGGCCCCTGGGCACATCCTTTGGCCATTTTCCCTGGGAAAGAAAACTCAGCAGTCCAGGTTCCTGATGTCAGTTTGTAGGGCTCCCTTGGGTCTATCAGGGCAGCACAAGTTTGAGGTGGGGACAACTTCGGTGTGGGGTCCATCCTTCGATATAAGGATTCTTTGCAGTGTGGCCCCAGCCCATGGCCAGGGGCCCCTGGGCACATCTTTTTTCCATTTTCCCTGGGAAAGAAAACTCAGCAGTCCAGGTTCCTGATGTCAGTTTGTAGGGCTCCCTTGGGTCTATCAGGGCAGCACAAGTTTGAGGTGGGGACAAATTCAGTGTGGGCTCCATCCTTCGATATAAGGATTTTTTGCAGTCAGGGCCAGGGGCCCCTGGGCACATCCTTTGGCCATTTTCCCTGTGAAAGAAAACTCAGCAGTCCAGGTTGCTGATGTCAGTTTGTAGGGCTCCCTTGGGTCTATCAGGGCAGCACAAGTTTGAGGTGGGGACAACTTCGGTGTGGGCTCCATCCTTCGATATAAGGATTTTTTGCAGTGAGGCCCCACCCCAGGGCCAGGGGCCCCTGGGCACATCCTTTTTCCATTTTCCCTGGGAAAGAAAACTCAGCAGTCCAGGTTCCTGATGTCAGTTTGTAGGGCTCCCGTGGGTCTATCAGGGCAGCACAAGTTTGAGGTGGGGACAACTTCGGTGTGGGGTCCACCCTTCGATATAAGGTTTTTTTGCAGTCAGGGCCAGGGGCCCCTGGGCATATCCTTTTTCCATTTTCCCTGGGAAAGAAAACTCAGCAGTCCAGGTTCCTGATGTCTGTTTGTAGGGCTGCCTTGGGTGTATCAGGGCAGCACAAGTTTGAGGTGGGGACAGCTTCGGTGTGGGCTCCATCCTTCGATATAAGGATATTTTGTAGTGAGGTCTCTGCCCAGGGCCAGGGGCCCCTGGGCACAGCCTTTTTCCATTTTCCCTGGAAAAGAAAACTCAGCAGTCCAGGTTGCTGATGTCAGTTTGTAGGGCTCCCTTGGGTCTATCAGGGCAGCACAAGATTGAGGTGGGGACAACTTCGGTGTGGGATCCATCCTTCGATATAAGGATTTCTTGTAGTGAGGCCCCAGCCCAGGGCCAGGGGCCCCTGGGCACATCCTTTTTCCATTTTCCCTGGGAAAGAAAACTCAGCAGTCCAGGTTCCTGATGTCAGTTTGTAGGGCTCCCTTGGGTCTATCAAGGCAGCACAAGTTTGAGGTGGGGACAACTTCGGTGTGGGGTCCATCCTTCGATATAAGGATTTTTTACAGTCAGGGCCAGGGGCCCCTGGGCACATCCTTTTTCCATTTTCCCTGGGAAAGAAAACTCAGCAGTCCAGGTTCCTGATGTCAGTTTGTAGGGCTCCCTTGGGTCTATCAGGGCAGCACAAGTTTGAGGTGGGGACAACTTCGGTGTGGGATCCATCCTTCGATATAAGGATTTCTTGTAGTGAGGCCCCAGCCCAGGGCCAGGGGCCCCTGGGCACATCCTTTTTCCATTTTCCCTGGGAAAGAAAACTCAGCAGTCCAGGTTCCTGATGTCAGTTTGTAGGGCTCCCTTGGGTCTATCAGGGCAGCACAAGTTTGAGGTGGGGACAAATTCAGTGTGGGGTCCATCCTTCGATATAAGGATTCTTTGCAGTCAGGGCCAGGGGCCCCTGGGCACATCCTTTGGCCATTTTCCCTGTGAAAGAAAACTCAGCAGTCCAGGTTGCTGATGTCAGTTTGTAGGGCTCCCTTGGGTCTATCAGGGCAGCACAAGTTTGAGGTGGGGACAACTTTGGTGTGGGGTCCATCCTTCGATATAAGGATTTTTTGCAGTCAGGGCCAGGGGCCCCTGGGCACATCCTTTTTCCATTTTCCCTGGGAAAGAAAACTCAGCAGTCCAGGTTCCTGATGTCAGTTTGTAGGGCTCCCTTGGGTCTATCAGGGCAGCACAAGTTTGAGGTGGGGACAAATTCAGTGTGGGGTCCATCCTTCGATATAAGGATTTTTTGCAGTCAGGGCCAGGGGCCCCTGGGCACATCCTTTGGCCATTTTCCCTGTGAAAGAAAACTCAGCAGTCCAGGTTGCTGATGTCAGTTTGTAGGGCTCCCTTGGGTCTATCAGGGCAGCACAAGTTTGAGGTGGGGACAACTTCGGTGTGGGCTCCATCCTTCGATATAAGGATTTTTTGCAGTGAGGCCCCACCCCAGGGCCAGGGGCCCCTGGGCACA
This sequence comes from Lonchura striata, assembly GCF_050655825.1. NCBI lineage: Eukaryota > Metazoa > Chordata > Aves > Passeriformes > Estrildidae > Lonchura > Lonchura striata. Next base: position 16,321,544 of record NC_140739.1, on the reverse strand, counting down.
TCCTTTTTCCATTTTCCCTGGGAAAGAAAACTCAGCAGTCCAGGTTCCTGATGTCAGTTTGTAGGGCTCCCTTGGGTCTATCAGGGCAGCACAAGTTTGAGGTGGGGAACACTTTGGTGTGGGGTCCATCCTTCGATATAAGTATTCTTTGCAGTCAGGGCCAGGGGCCCCTGGGCACATCCTTTTTCCATTTTCCCTGGGAAAGAAAACTCAGCAGTCCAGGTTCCTGATGTCAGTTTGTAGGGCTCCCTTGGGTCTATCAGAGCAGCACAAGTTTGAGGTGGGGACAACTTCGGTGTGGGGTCCACCCTTCGATATAAGGATTTTTTGCAGTCAGGGCCAGGGGCCCCTGGGCATACCCTTTTTCCATTTTCCGTGGGAAAGAAAACTCAGCAGTCCAGGTTCCTGATGTCTGTTTGTAGGGCTGCCTTGGGTGTATCAGGGCAGCACAAGTTTGAGGTGGGGACAAATTCGGTGTGGGCTCCATCCTTCGATATAAGGATTTTTTGCAGTCAGGGCTAGGGGCCCCTGGGCACATCCTTTGGCCATTTTCCCTGGGAAAGAAAACTCAGCAGTCCAGGTTCCTGATGTCAGTTTGTAGGGCTCCCTTGGGTCTATCAGGGCAGCACAAGTTTGAGATGGGGACAGCTTCGGTGTGGGGTCCATCCTTCGATATAAGGATTTTTCGTAGTGAGGTCTCTGCCCAGGGCCAGGGGCCCCTGGGCACAGCCTTTTTCCATTTTCCCTGGAAAAGAAAACTCAGCAGTCCAGGTTCCTGATGTCAGTTTGTAGGGCTCCCTTGGGTCTATCAGGGCAGCACAAGATTGAGGTGGGGACAACTTCGGTGTGGGATCCATCCTTCGATATAAGGATTTCTTGTAGTGAGGCCCCAGCCCAGGGCCAGGGGCCCCTGGGCACATCCTTTTTCCATTTTCCCTGGGAAAGAAAACTCAGCAGTCCAGGTTCCTGATGTCAGTTTGTAGGGCTCCCTTGGGTCTATCAAGGCAGCACAAGTTTGAGGTGGGGACAACTTCGGTGTGGGGTCCATCCTTCGATATAAGGATTTTTTACAGTCAGGGCCAGGGGCCCCTGGGCACATCCTTTTTCCATTTTCCCTGGGAAAGAAAACTCAGCAGTCCAGGTTCCTGATGTCAGTTTGTAGGGCTCCCTTGGGTCTATCAGGGCAGCACAAGTTTGAGGTGGGGACAACTTCGGTGTGGGATCCATCCTTCGATATAAGGATTTCTTGTAGTGAGGCCCCAGCCCAGGGCCAGGGGCCCCTGGGCACATCCTTTTTCCATTTTCCCTGGGAAAGAAAACTCAGCAGTCCAGGTTCCTGATGTCAGTTTGTAGGGCTCCCTTGGGTCTATCAGGGCAGCACAAGTTTGAGGTGGGGACAAATTCGGTGTGGGCTCCATCCTTCGATATAAGGATTTTTTGCAGTCAGGGCCAGGGGCCCCTGGGCACATCCTTTTTCCATTTTCCCTGGGAAAGAAAACTCAGCAGTCCAGGTTCCTGATGTCACTTTGTAGGGCTCCCTTGGGTCTATCAGGGCAGCACAAGTTTGAGGTGGGGACAACTTTGGTGTGGGCTCCATCCTTCGATATAAGGAATTTTTGCAGTGAGGCCCCAGCCCAAGGCCGGGGGCCCCTGGGCACATCCTTTGGCCATTTTCCCTGTGAAAGAAAACTCAGCAGTCCAGGTTGCTGATGTCAGTTTGTAGGGCTCCCTTGGGTCTATCAGGGCAGCACAAGTTTGAGGTGGGGACAACTTCGGTGTGGGGTTCATATTTCGATATAAGGATTTTTTGCAGTCAGGGCCAGGGGCCCCTGGGCACATCCTTTTTCCATTTTCCCTGGGAAAGAAAACTCAGCAGTCCAGGTTCCTGATGTCACTTTGTAGGGCTCCCTTGGGTCTATCAGGGCAGCACAAATTTGAGGAGGGGACAACTTCGGTGTGGGGTCGACCCTTCGATATAAGGATTTTTTGTAGTGAGGCCACAGCCCAGGGCCAGGGGCCCCTGGGCACATCCTTTTTCCATTTTCCCTGGGAAAGAAAACTCAGCAGTCCAGGTTCATGATGTCAGTTTGTCGGGCTCCCTTGGGTCTATCAGGGCAGCACAAGTTTGAGATGGGGACATATTCGGTGTGGGCTCCATCCTTCGATATAAGGATTTTTTGAAGTCAGGGCCATAGGCCCCTGGGCACATCCTTTTTCCATTTTCCCTGGGAAAGAAAACTCAGCAGTCCAGGTTCCTGATGTCACTTTGTAGGGCTCCCTTGGGTCTATGAGGGCAGCACAAGTTTGAGGTGGGGACAACTTCGGTTTGGGGTCCATCCTTCGATATAAGGATTTTTTGCAGTCAGGGCTAGGGGCCCCTGGGCACATCCTTTGGCCATTTTCCCTGGGAAAGAAAACTCAGCAGTCCAGGTTCCTGATGTCAGTTTGTAGGGCTCCCTTGGGTCTATCAGGGCAGCACAAGTTTGAGGTGGGGACAACTTCGGTGTGGGCTCCATCCTTCGATATAAGGATTTTTTGCAGTGAGGCCCCAGCCCAGGGCGCGGGGCCCCTGGGCACATCCTTTGGCCATTTTCCGTGGGAAAGAAAACTCAGCAGTCCAGGTTCCTGATGTCAGTTTGTAGGGCTCCCTTGGGTCTATCAGGGCAGCACAAGTTTGAGGTGGGGACAACTTCGGTGTGGGGTCCATCCTTCGATATAAGGATATTTTGCAGTCAGGGCTAGGGGCCCCTGGGCACATCCTTTTTCCATTTTCCCTGGGAAAGAAAACTCAGCAGTCCAGGTTCCTGATGTCAGTTTGTAGGGCTCCCTTGGGTCTATCAGGGCAGCACAAGTTTGAGGTGGGAACAACTTCGGTGTGGGATCCATCCTTCGATATAAGGATTTTTTGTAGTGAGCCCCAGGCCAGGTCCAGGGGCCCCTGGGCACATCCTTTTTCCATTTTCCCTGGGAAAGAAAACTCAGCAGTCCAGGTTCCTGATGTCAGTTTGTAGGGCTCCCTTGGGTCTATCAGGGCAGCACAAATTTGAGGTGGGGACAACTTTGATGTGGGGTCCATCTTTGATATAAGGATTTTTTGCATTCAGGGCCAGGGGCCCCTGGGCACATCCTTTTTCCATTTTCCCTGGGAAAAAAAACTCAGCAGTCCAGGTTCCTGATGTCAGTTTGTAGGGTTCCCTTGGGTCTATCAGGGCAGCACAAGTTTGAGGTGGGGACAAATTCAGTGTGGGCTCCATCCTTCGATATAAGGATTTTTTGCAGTCAGGGCCAGGGGCCCCTGGGCACATCCTTTGGCCATTTTCCCTGTGAAAGAAAACTCAGCAGTCCAGGTTGCTGATGTCAGTTTGTAGGGCTCCCTTGGGTCTATCAGGGCAGCACAAGTTTGAGGTGGGGACAACGTCGGTGTGGGCTCCATCCTTCGATATAAGGATTTTTTGCAGTGAGGCCCCACCCCAGGGCCAGGGGCCCCTGGGCACATCCTTTTTCCATTTTCCCTGGGAAAGAAAACTCAGCAGTCCAGGTTCCTGATGTCAGTTTGTAGGGCTCCCTTGGGTCTATCAGGGCAGCACAAGTTTGAGGTGGGGAACACTTTGGTGTGGGGTCCATCCTTCGATATAAGTATTCTTTGCAGTCAGGGCCAGGGGCCCCTGGGCACATCCTTTTTCCATTTTCCCTGGGAAAGAAAACTCAGCAGTCCAGGTTCCTGATGTCAGTTTGTAGGGCTCCCTTGGGTCTATCAGGGCAGCACAAGTTTGAGGTGGGGACAACTTCGGTGTGGGGTCCACCCTTCGATATAAGGATTTTTTGCAGTCAGGGTCAGGGGCCCCTGGGCATATCCTTTTTCCATTTTCCCTGGGAAAGAAAACTCAGCAGTCCAGGTTCCTGATGTCAGTTTGTAGGGCTCCCTTGGGTCTATCAGGGCAGCACAAGTTTGAGGTGGGGACAACTTCGGTGTGGGCTCCATCCTTCGATATAAGGATTTTTTGCAGTGAGGCCCCAGCCCAGGGCGCGGGGCCCCTGGGCACATCCTTTGGCCATTTTCCGTGGGAAAGAAAACTCAGCAGTCCAGGTTCCTGATGTCAGTTTGTAGGGCTCCCTTGGGTCTATCAGGGCAGCACAAGTTTGAGGTGGGGACAACTTCGGTGTGGGGTCCATCCTTCGATATAAGGATATTTTGCAGTCAGGGCTAGGGGCCCCTGGGCACATCCTTTTTCCATTTTCCCTGGGAAAGAAAACTCAGCAGTCCAGGTTCCTGATGTCAGTTTGTAGGGCTCCCTTGGGTCTATCAGGGCAGCACAAGTTTGAGGTGGGAACAACTTCGGTGTGGGATCCATCCTTCGATATAAGGATTTTTTGTAGTGAGCCCCAGGCCAGGTCCAGGGGCCCCTGGGCACATCCTTTTTCCATTTTCCCTGGGAAAGAAAACTCAGCAGTCCAGGTTCCTGATGTCAGTTTGTAGGGCTCCCTTGGGTCTATCAGGGCAGCACAAATTTGAGGTGGGGACAACTTTGATGTGGGGTCCATCTTTGATATAAGGATTTTTTGCATTCAGGGCCAGGGGCCCCTGGGCACATCCTTTTTCCATTTTCCCTGGGAAAAAAAACTCAGCAGTCCAGGTTCCTGATGTCAGTTTGTAGGGTTCCCTTGGGTCTATCAGGGCAGCACAAGTTTGAGGTGGGGACAAATTCAGTGTGGGCTCCATCCTTCGATATAAGGATTTTTTGCAGTCAGGGCCAGGGGCCCCTGGGCACATCCTTTGGCCATTTTCCCTGTGAAAGAAAACTCAGCAGTCCAGGTTGCTGATGTCAGTTTGTAGGGCTCCCTTGGGTCTATCAGGGCAGCACAAGTTTGAGGTGGGGACAACGTCGGTGTGGGCTCCATCCTTCGATATAAGGATTTTTTGCAGTGAGGCCCCACCCCAGGGCCAGGGGCCCCTGGGCACATCCTTTTTCCATTTTCCCTGGGAAAGAAAACTCAGCAGTCCAGGTTCCTGATGTCAGTTTGTAGGGCTCCCTTGGGTCTATCAGGGCAGCACAAGTTTGAGGTGGGGAACACTTTGGTGTGGGGTCCATCCTTCGATATAAGTATTCTTTGCAGTCAGGGCCAGGGGCCCCTGGGCACATCCTTTTTCCATTTTCCCTGGGAAAGAAAACTCAGCAGTCCAGGTTCCTGATGTCAGTTTGTAGGGCTCCCTTGGGTCTATCAGGGCAGCACAAGTTTGAGGTGGGGACAACTTCGGTGTGGGGTCCACCCTTCGATATAAGGATTTTTTGCAGTCAGGGTCAGGGGCCCCTGGGCATATCCTTTTTCCATTTTCCCTGGGAAAGAAAACTCAGCAGTCCAGGTTCCTGATGTCAGTTTGTAGGGCTCCCTTGGGTCTATCAGGGCAGCACAAGTTTGAGGTGGGGACAACTTTGGTGTGGGGTCCATCCTTCGATATAAGGATTTTTTGCAGTCAGGGCCAGGGGCCCCTGGGCACATCCTTTTTCCATTTTCCCTGGGAAAGAAAACTCAGCAGTCCAGGTTCCTGATGTCAGTTTGTAGGGCTCCCTTGGGTCTATCAGGGCAGCACAAGTTTGAGGTGGGGACAACTTTGGTGTGGGGTCCATCCTTCGATATAAGGATTTTTTGCAGTCAGGGCCAGGGGCCCCTGGGCACATCCTTTGGCCATTTTCCCTGTGAAAGAAAACTCAGCAGTCCAGGTTGCTGATGTCAGTTTGTAGGGCTCCCTTGGGTCTATCAGGGCAGCACAAGTTTGAGGTGGGGACAACTTCGGTGTGGGCTCCATCCTTCGATATAAGGATTTTTTGCAGTGAGGCCCCACCCCAGGGCCAGGGGCCCCTGGGCACATCCTTTTTCAATTTTCCCTGGGAAAGAAAACTCAGCAGTCCAGGTTCCTGATGTCAGTTTGTAGGGCTCCCTTGGGTCTATCAGGGCAGCACAAGTTTGAGGTGGGGAACACTTTGGTGTGGGGTCCATCCTTCGATATAAGTATTCTTTGCAGTCAGGGCCAGGGGCCCCTGGGCACATCCTTTTTCCATTTTCCCTGGGAAAGAAAACTCAGCAGTCCAGGTTCCTGATGTCAGTTTGTAGGGCTCCCTTGGGTCTATCAGGGCAGCACAAGTTTGAGGTGGGGACAACTTCGGTGTGGGGTCCATCCTTCGATATAAGGATTTTTTGCAGTCAGGGCCTGGGGCCCCTGGGCACATCCTTTTTCCATTTTCCCTGGGAAAGAAAACTCAGCAGTCCAGGTTCCTGATGTCAGTTTGTAGGGCTCCCTTGGGTCTATCAGGGCAGTACAAGTTTGAGGTGGGGACAACTTTGGTGTGGGGTCCATCCTTCGATATAAGGATTCTTTGCAGTGTGGCCCCAGCCCATGGCCAGGGGCCCCTGGGCACATCTTTTTTCCATTTTCCCTGGGAAAGAAAACTCAGCAGTCCAGGTTCCTGATGTCAGTTTGTAGGGCTCCCTTGGGTCTATCAGGGCAGCACAAGTTTGAGGTGGGGACAACTTCGGTGTGGGGTCCATCCTTCGATATAAGGATTTTTTGCATTCAGGGCCAGGGGCCCCTGGGCACATCCTTTTTCCATTTTCCCTGGGAAAAAAAACTCAGCAGTCCAGGTTCCTGATGTCAGTTTGTAGGGTTCCCTTGGGTCTATCAGGGCAGCACAAGTTTGAGGTGGGGACAAATTCAGTGTGGGCTCCATCCTTCGATATAAGGATTTTTTGCAGTCAGGGCCAGGGGCCCCTGGGCACATCCTTTGGCCATTTTCCCTGTGAAAGAAAACTCAGCAGTCCAGGTTGCTGATGTCAGTTTGTAGGGCTCCCTTGGGTCTATCAGGGCAGCACAAGTTTGAGGTGGGGACAACTTCGGTGTGGGCTCCATCCTTCGATATAAGGATTTTTTGCAGTGAGGCCCCACCCCAGGGCCAGGGGCCCCTGGGCACATCCTTTTTCCATTTTCCCTGGGAAAGAAAACTCAGCAGTCCAGGTTCCTGATGTCAGTTTGTAGGGCTCCCTTGGGTCTATCAGGGCAGCACAAGTTTGAGGTGGGGACAACTTCGGTGTGGGGTCCACCCTTCGATATAAGGATTTTTTGCAGTCAGGGTCAGGGGCCCCTGGGCATATCCTTTTTCCATTTTCCCTGGGAAAGAAAACTCAGCAGTCCAGGTTCCTGATGTCAGTTTGTAGGGCTCCCTTGGGTCTATCAGGGCAGCACAAGTTTGAGGTGGGGACAACTTTGGTGTGGGGTCCATCCTTCGATATAAGGATTTTTTGCAGTCAGGGCCAGGGGCCCCTGGGCACATCCTTTTTCCATTTTCCCTGGGAAAGAAAACTCAGCAGTCCAGGTTCCTGATGTCAGTTTGTAGGGCTCCCTTGGGTCTATCAGGGCAGCACAAGTTTGAGGTGGGGACAAATTCAGTGTGGGCTCCATCCTTCGATATAAGGAATTTTTGCAGTCAGGGCCAGGGGCCCCTGGGCACATCCTTTGGCCATTTTCCCTGGGAAAGAAAACTCAGCAGTCCAGGTTGCTGATGTCAGTTTGTAGGGCTCCCTTGGGTCTATCAGGGCAGCACAAGTTTGAGGTGGGGACAACTTCGGTGTGGGCTCCATCCTTCGATATAAGGATTTTTTGCAGTGAGGCCCCACCCCAGGGCCAGGGGCCCCTGGGCACATCCTTTTTCCATTTTCCCTGGGAAAGAAAACTCAGCAGTCCAGGTTCCTGATGTCAGTTTGTAGGGCTCCCTTGGGTCTATCAGGGCAGCACAAGTTTGAGGTGGGGAACACTTTGGTGTGGGGTCCATCCTTCGATATAAGTATTCTTTGCAGTCAGGGCCAGGGGCCCCTGGGCACATCCTTTTTCCATTTTCCCTGGGAAAGAAAACTCAGCAGTCCAGGTTCCTGATGTCAGTTTGTAGGGCTCCCTTGGGTCTATCAGGGCAGCACAAGTTTGAGGTGGGGACAACTTCGGTGTGGGGTCCACCCTTCGATATAAGGATTTTTTGCAGTCAGGGCCAGGGGCCCCTGGCCATATCCTTTTTCCATTTTCCCTGGGAAAGAAAACTCAGCAGTCCAGGTTCCTGATGTCAGTTTGTAGGGCTGCCTTGGGTGTATCAGGGCAGCACAAGTTTGAGGTGGGGACAAATTCGGTGTGGGCTCCATCCTTCGATATAAGGATTTTTTGCAGTCAGGGCTAGGGGCCCCTGGGCACATCCTTTGGCCATTTTCCCTGGGAAAGAAAACTCAGCAGTCCAGGTTCCTGATGTCAGTTTGTAGGGCTCCCTTGGGTCTATCAGGGCAGCACAAGTTTGAGATGGGGACAGCTTCGGTGTGGGCTCCATCCTTCGATATAAGGATATTTTGTAGTGAGGTCTCTGCCCAGGGCCAGGGGCCCCTGGGCACAGCCTTTTTCCATTTTCCCTGGAAAAGAAAACTCAGCAGTCCAGGTTCCTGATGTCAGTTTGTAGGGCTCCCTTGGGTCTATCAGGGCAGCACAAGATTGAGGTGGGGACAACTTCGGTGTGGGATCCATCCTTCGATATAAGGATTTCTTGTAGTGAGGCCCCAGCCCAGGGCCAGGGGCCCCTGGGCACATCCTTTTTCCATTTTCCCTGGGAAAGAAAACTCAGCAGTCCAGGTTCCTGATGTCAGTTTGTAGGGCTCCCTTGGGTCTATCAAGGCAGCACAAGTTTGAGGTGGGGACAACTTCGGTGTGGGGTCCATCCTTCGATATAAGGATTTTTTACAGTCAGGGCCTGGGGCCCCTGGGCACATCCTTTTTCCATTTTCCCTGGGAAAGAAAACTCAGCAGTCCAGGTTCCTGATGTCAGTTTGTAGGGCTCCCTTGGGTCTATCAGGGCAGCACAAGTTTGAGGTGGGGACAACTTCGGTGTGGGATCCATCCTTCGATATAAGGATTTCTTGTAGTGAGGCCCCAGCCCAGGGCCAGGGGCCCCTGGGCACATCCTTTTTCCATTTTCCCTGGGAAAGAAAACTCAGCAGTCCAGGTTCCTGATGTCAGTTTGTAGGGCTCCCTTGGGTCTATCAGGGCAGCACAAGTTTGAGGTGGGGACAACTTCGGTGTGGGGTCCATCCTTCGATATAAGGATATTTTGCAGTCAGGGCTAGGGGCCCCTGGGCACATCCTTTTTCCATTTTCCCTGGGAAAGAAAACTCAGCAGTCCAGGTTCCTGATGTCAGTTTGTAGGGCTCCCTTGGGTCTATCAGGGCAGCACAAGTTTGAGGTGGGAACAACTTCGGTGTGGGATCCATCCTTCGATATAAGGATTTTTTGTAGTGAGCCCCAGGCCAGGTCCAGGGGCCCCTGGGCACATCCTTTTTCCATTTTCCCTGGGAAAGAAAACTCAGCAGTCCAGGTTCCTGATGTCAGTTTGTAGGGCTCCCTTGGGTCTATCAGGGCAGCACAAATTTGAGGTGGGGACAACTTTGATGTGGGGTCCATCTTTGATATAAGGATTTTTTGCATTCAGGGCCAGGGGCCCCTGGGCACATCCTTTTTCCATTTTCCCTGGGAAAAAAAACTCAGCAGTCCAGGTTCCTGATGTCAGTTTGTAGGGTTCCCTTGGGTCTATCAGGGCAGCACAAGTTTGAGGTGGGGACAAATTCAGTGTGGGCTCCATCCTTCGATATAAGGATTTTTTGCAGTCAGGGCCAGGGGCCCCTGGGCACATCCTTTGGCCATTTTCCCTGTGAAAGAAAACTCAGCAGTCCAGGTTGCTGATGTCAGTTTGTAGGGCTCCCTTGGGTCTATCAGGGCAGCACAAGTTTGAGGTGGGGACAACTTCGGTGTGGGCTCCATCCTTCGATATAAGGATTTTTTGCAGTGAGGCCCCACCCCAGGGCCAGGGGCCCCTGGGCACATCCTTTTTCCATTTTCCCTGGGAAAGAAAACTCAGCAGTCCAGGTTCCTGATGTCAGTTTGTAGGGCTCCCTTGGGTCTATCAGGGCAGCACAAGTTTGAGGTGGGGAACACTTTGGTGTGGGGTCCATCCTTCGATATAAGTATTCTTTGCAGTCAGGGCCAGGGGCCCCTGGGCACATCCTTTTTCCATTTTCCCTGGGAAAGAAAACTCAGCAGTCCAGGTTCCTGATGTCAGTTTGTAGGGCTCCCTTGGGTCTATCAGGGCAGCACAAGTTTGAGGTGGGGACAACTTCGGTGTGGGGTCCACCCTTCGATATAAGGATTTTTTGCAGTCAGGGTCAGGGGCCCCTGGGCATATCCTTTTTCCATTTTCCCTGGGAAAGAAAACTCAGCAGTCCAGGTTCCTGATGTCAGTTTGTAGGGCTCCCTTGGGTCTATCAGGGCAGCACAAGTTTGAGGTGGGGACAACTTTGGTGTGGGGTCCATCCTTCGATATAAGGATTTTTTGCAGTCAGGGCCAGGGGCCCCTGGGCACATCCTTTTTCCATTTTCCCTGGGAAAGAAAACTCAGCAGTCCAGGTTCCTGATGTCAGTTTGTAGGGCTCCCTTGGGTCTATCAGGGCAGCACAAGTTTGAGGTGGGGACAAATTCAGTGTGGGCTCCATCCTTCGATATAAGGATTTTTTGCAGTCAGGGCCAGGGGCCCCTGGGCACATCCTTTGGCCATTTTCCCTGTGAAAGAAAACTCAGCAGTCCAGGTTGCTGATGTCAGTTTGTAGGGCTCCCTTGGGTCTATCAGGGCAGCACAAGTTTGAGGTGGGGACAACTTCGGTGTGGGCTCCATCCTTCGATATAAGGATTTTTTGCAGTGAGGCCCCACCCCAGGGCCAGGGGCCCCTGGGCACATCCTTTTTCAATTTTCCCTGGGAAAGAAAACTCAGCAGTCCAGGTTCCTGATGTCAGTTTGTAGGGCTCCCTTGGGTCTATCAGGGCAGCACAAGTTTGAGGTGGGGAACACTTTGGTGTGGGGTCCATCCTTCGATATAAGTATTCTTTGCAGTCAGGGCCAGGGGCCCCTGGGCACATCCTTTTTCCATTTTCCCTGGGAAAGAAAACTCAGCAGTCCAGGTTCCTGATGTCAGTTTGTAGGGCTCCCTTGGGTCTATCAGGGCAGCACAAGTTTGAGGTGGGGACAACTTCGGTGTGGGGTCCATCCTTCGATATAAGGATTTTTTGCAGTCAGGGCCTGGGGCCCCTGGGCACATCCTTTTTCCATTTTCCCTGGGAAAGAAAACTCAGCAGTCCAGGTTCCTGATGTCAGTTTGTAGGGCTCCCTTGGGTCTATCAGGGCAGTACAAGTTTGAGGTGGGGACAACTTTGGTGTGGGGTCCATCCTTCGATATAAGGATTCTTTGCAGTGTGGCCCCAGCCCATGGCCAGGGGCCCCTGGGCACATCTTTTTTCCATTTTCCCTGGGAAAGAAAACTCAGCAGTCCAGGTTCCTGATGTCAGTTTGTAGGGCTCCCTTGGGTCTATCAGGGCAGCACAAGTTTGAGGTGGGGACAACTTCGGTGTGGGCTCCATCCTTCGATATAAGGATTTTTTGCATTCAGGGCCAGGGGCCCCTGGGCACATCCTTTTTCCATTTTCCCTGGGAAAAAAAACTCAGCAGTCCAGGTTCCTGATGTCAGTTTGTAGGGTTCCCTTGGGTCTATCAGGGCAGCACAAGTTTGAGGTGGGGACAAATTCAGTGTGGGCTCCATCCTTCGATATAAGGATTTTTTGCAGTCAGGGCCAGGGGCCCCTGGGCACATCCTTTGGCCATTTTCCCTGTGAAAGAAAACTCAGCAGTCCAGGTTGCTGATGTCAGTTTGTAGGGCTCCCTTGGGTCTATCAGGGCAGCACAAGTTTGAGGTGGGGACAACTTCGGTGTGGGCTCCATCCTTCGATATAAGGATTTTTTGCAGTGAGGCCCCACCCCAGGGCCAGGGGCCCCTGGGCACATCCTTTTTCCATTTTCCCTGGGAAAGAAAACTCAGCAGTCCAGGTTCCTGATGTCAGTTTGTAGGGCTCCCTTGGGTCTATCAGGGCAGCACAAGTTTGAGGTGGGGACAACTTCGGTGTGGGGTCCACCCTTCGATATAAGGATTTTTTGCAGTCAGGGTCAGGGGCCCCTGGGCATATCCTTTTTCCATTTTCCCTGGGAAAGAAAACTCAGCAGTCCAGGTTCCTGATGTCAGTTTGTAGGGCTCCCTTGGGTCTATCAGGGCAGCACAAGTTTGAGGTGGGGACAACTTTGGTGTGGGGTCCATCCTTCGATATAAGGATTTTTTGCAGTCAGGGCCAGGGGCCCCTGGGCACATCCTTTTTCCATTTTCCCTGGGAAAGAAAACTCAGCAGTCCAGGTTCCTGATGTCAGTTTGTAGGGCTCCCTTGGGTCTATCAGGGCAGCACAAGTTTGAGGTGGGGACAAATTCAGTGTGGGCTCCATCCTTCGATATAAGGAATTTTTGCAGTCAGGGCCAGGGGCCCCTGGGCACATCCTTTGGCCATTTTCCCTGTGAAAGAAAACTCAGCAGTCCAGGTTGCTGATGTCAGTTTGTAGGGCTCCCTTGGGTCTATCAGGGCAGCACAAGTTTGAGGTGGGGACAACTTCGGTGTGGGCTCCATCCTTCGATATAAGGATTTTTTGCAGTGAGGCCCCACCCCAGGGCCAGGGGCCCCTGGGCACATCCTTTTTCCATTTTCCCTGGGAAAGAAAACTCAGCAGTCCAGGTTCCTGATGTCAGTTTGTAGGGCTCCCTTGGGTCTATCAGGGCAGCACAAGTTTGAGGTGGGGAACACTTTGGTGTGGGGTCCATCCTTCGATATAAGTATTCTTTGCAGTCAGGGCCAGGGGCCCCTGGGCACATCCTTTTTCCATTTTCCCTGGGAAAGAAAACTCAGCAGTCCAGGTTCCTGATGTCAGTTTGTAGGGCTCCCTTGGGTCTATCAGGGCAGCACAAGTTTGAGGTGGGGACAACTTCGGTGTGGGGTCCACCCTTCGATATAAGGATTTTTTGCAGTCAGGGCCAGGGGCCCCTGGCCATATCCTTTTTCCATTTTCCCTGGGAAAGAAAACTCAGCAGTCCAGGTTCCTGATGTCAGTTTGTAGGGCTGCCTTGGGTGTATCAGGGCAGCACAAGTTTGAGGTGGGGACAAATTCGGTGTGGGCTCCATCCTTCGATATAAGGATTTTTTGCAGTCAGGGCTAGGGGCCCCTGGGCACATCCTTTGGCCATTTTCCCTGGGAAAGAAAACTCAGCAGTCCAGGTTCCTGATGTCAGTTTGTAGGGCTCCCTTGGGTCTATCAGGGCAGCACAAGTTTGAGATGGGGACAGCTTCGGTGTGGGCTCCATCCTTCGATATAAGGATATTTTGTAGTGAGGTCTCTGCCCAGGGCCAGGGGCCCCTGGGCACAGCCTTTTTCCATTTTCCCTGGAAAAGAAAACTCAGCAGTCCAGGTTCCTGATGTCAGTTTGTAGGGCTCCCTTGGGTCTATCAGGGCAGCACAAGATTGAGGTGGGGACAACTTCGGTGTGGGATCCATCCTTCGATATAAGGATTTCTTGTAGTGAGGCCCCAGCCCAGGGCCAGGGGCCCCTGGGCACATCCTTTTTCCATTTTCCCTGGGAAAGAAAACTCAGCAGTCCAGGTTCCTGATGTCAGTTTGTAGGGCTCCCTTGGGTCTATCAAGGCAGCACAAGTTTGAGGTGGGGACAACTTCGGTGTGGGGTCCATCCTTCGATATAAGGATTTTTTACAGTCAGGGCCTGGGGCCCCTGGGCACATCCTTTTTCCATTTTCCCTGGGAAAGAAAACTCAGCAGTCCAGGTTCCTGATGTCAGTTTGTAGGGCTCCCTTGGGTCTATCAGGGCAGCACAAGTTTGAGGTGGGGACAACTTCGGTGTGGGATCCATCCTTCGATATAAGGATTTCTTGTAGTGAGGCCCCAGCCCAGGGCCAGGGGCCCCTGGGCACATCCTTTTTCCATTTTCCCTGGGAAAGAAAACTCAGCAGTCCAGGTTCCTGATGTCAGTTTGTAGGGCTCCCTTGGGTCTATCAGGGCAGCACAAGTTTGAGGTGGGGACAACTTCGGTGTGGGGTCCACCCTTCGATATAAGGATTTTTTGCAGTCAGGGTCAGGGGCCCCTGGGCATATCCTTTTTCCATTTTCCCTGGGAAAGAAAACTCAGCAGTCCAGGTTCCTGATGTCAGTTTGTAGGGCTCCCTTGGGTCTATCAGGGCAGCACAAGTTTGAGGTGGGGACAACTTTGGTGTGGGGTCCATCCTTCGATATAAGGATTTTTTGCAGTCAGGGCCAGGGGCCCCTGGGCACATCCTTTTTCCATTTTCCCTGGGAAAGAAAACTCAGCAGTCCAGGTTCCTGATGTCAGTTTGTAGGGCTCCCTTGGGTCTATCAGGGCAGCACAAGTTTGAGGTGGGGACAAATTCAGTGTGGGCTCCATCCTTCGATATAAGGATGTTTTGTAGTGAGGTCTCTGCCCAGGGCCAGGGGCCCCTGGGCACAGCCTTTTTCCATTTTCCCTGGAAAAGAAAACTCAGCAGTCCAGGTTGCTGATGTCAGTTTGTAGGGCTCCCTTGGGTCTATCAGGGCAGCACAAGATTGAGGTGGGGACAACTTCGGTGTGGGATCCATCCTTCGATATAAGGATTTCTTGTAGTGAGGCCCCAGCCCAGGGCCAGGGGCCCCTGGTCACATCCTTTTTCCATTTTCCCTGGGAAAGAAAACTCAGCAGTCCAGGTTCCTGATGTCAGTTTGTAGGGCTCCCTTGGGTCTATCAAGGCAGCACAAGTTTGAGGTGGGGACAACTTCGGTGTGGGCTCCATCCTTCGATATAAGGATTTTTTACAGTCAGGGCCAGGGGCCCCTGGGCACATCCTTTTTCCATTTTCCCTGGGAAAGAAAACTCAGCAGTCCAGGTTCCTGATGTCAGTTTGTAGGGCTCCCTTGGGTCTATCAGGGCAGCACAAGTTTGAGGTGGGGACAACTTCGGTGTGGGATCCATCCTTCGATATAAGGATTTCTTGTAGTGAGGCCCCAGCCCAGGGCCAGGGGCCCCTGGGCACATCCTTTTTCCATTTTCCCTGGGAAAGAAAACTCAGCAGTCCAGGTTCCTGATGTCAGTTTGTAGGGCTCCCTTGGGTCTATCAGGGCAGCACAAGTTTGAGGTGGGGACAAATTCGGTGTGGGCTCCATCCTTCGATATAAGGATTTTTTACAGTCAGGGCCAGGGGCCCCTGGGCACAACCTTTTTCCATTTTCCCTGGGAAAGAAAACTCAGCAGTCCAGGTTCCTGATGTCAGTTTGTAGGGCTCCCTTGGGTCTATCAGGGCAGCACAAGTTTGAGGTGGGGACAACTTTGGTGTGGGCTCCATCCTTCGATATAAGGAATTTTTGCAGTGAGGCCCCAGCCCAAGGCCGGGGGCCCATGGGCACATCCTTTGGCCATTTTCCCTGGGAAAGAAAACTCAGCAGTCCAGGTTCCTGATGTCAGTTTGTAGGGCTCCCTTGGGTCTATCAGGGCAGCACAAGTTTGAGGTGGGGACAACTTCGGTGTGGGGTTCATCTTTCAATATAAGGATTTTTTGCAGTCAGGGCCAGGGGCCCCTGGGCACATCCTTTTTCCATTTTCCCTGGGAAAGAAAACTCAGCAGTCCAGGTTCCTGATGTCACTTTGTAGGGCTCCCTTGGGTCTATCAGGGCAGCACAAGTTTGAGGTGGGGACAACTTTGGTGTGGGGTCCATCCTTCGATATAAGGATTCTTTGCAGTGTGGCCCCAGCCCATGGCCAGGGGCCCCTGGGCACAACTTTTTTCCATTTTCCCTGGGAAAGAAAACTCAGCAGTCCAGGTTCCTGATGTCAGTTTGTAGGGCTCCCTTGGGTCTATCAGGGCAGCACAAGTTTGAGGTGGGGACAACTTTGATGTGGGGTCCATCCTTCGATATAAGGATTTTTTGCAGTCAGGGCCAGGGGCCCCGGGGCACATCCTTTTTCCATTTTCCCTGGGAAAAAAAACTCAGCAGTCCAGGTTCCTGATGTCAGTTTGTAGGGTTCCCTTGGGTCTATCAGGGCAGCACAAGTTTGAGGTGGGGACAAATTCAGTGTGGGCTCCATCCTTCGATATAAGGATTTTTTGCAGTCAGGGCCAGGGGCCCCTGGGCACATCCTTTTTCCATTTTCCCTGGGAAAGAAAACTCAGCAGTCCAGGTTCCTGATGTCAGTTTGTAGGGTTCCCTTGGGTCTATCAGGGCAGCACAAGTTTGAGGTGGGGACAAATTCAGTGTGGGCTCCATCCTTCGATATAAGGATTTTTTGCACTCAGGGCCAGGGGCCCCTGGGCACATCCTTTTTCCATTTTCCCTGGGAAAGAAAACTCAGCAGTCCAGGTTCCTGATGTCAGTTTGTAGTGCTCCCTTGGGTCTATCAGGGCAGCACAAGTTTGAGGTGGGGACAACTTCGGTGTGGGGTCCATCCTTCGATATAAGGATTTTTTGCAGTCAGGGCCAGGGGCCCCTGGGCACATCCTTTGGCCATTTTCCCTGGGAAAGAAAACTCAGCAGTCCAGGTTCCTGATGTCAGTTTGTAGTGCTCCCTTGGGTCTATCAGGGCAGCACAAGTTTTAGTTGAGGACAATTTTGGTCTGGGCTCCATCCTTCGATATAAGGACTCTTTGAAGTCAGGCCCAAGCCCAGGGCCAGGGGCCCCTGGGCACATCCTTTTTCCATTTTCCCTGGGAAAGAAAACTCAGCAGTCCAGGTTCCTGATGTCAGTTTGTAGGGCTCCCTTGGGTCTATCAGGGCAGCACAAGTTTGAGGTGGGGACAACTTCGGTGTGGGGTCCATCCTTCGATATAAGGATTTTTTACAGTCAGGGCCAGGGGCCCCTGGGCACATCCTTTTTCCATTTTCCCTGGGAAAGAAAACTCAGCAGTCCAGGTTCCTGATGTCAGTTTGTAGGGCTCCCTTGGGTCTATCAGGGCAGCACAAGTTTGAGGTGGGAACAACTTCGGTGTGGGATCCATCCTTCGATATAAGGATTTTTTGTAGTGAGCCCCAGGCCAGGTCCAGGGGCCCCTGGGCACATCCTTTTTCCATTTTCCCTGGGAAAGAAAACTCAGCAGTCCAGGTTCCTGATGTCAGTTTGTAGGGCTCCCTTGGGTCTATCAGGGCAGCACAAATTTGAGGTGGGGACAACTTTGATGTGGGGTCCATCTTTGATATAAGGATTTTTTGCATTCAGGGCCAGGGGCCCCTGGGCACATCCTTTTTCCATTTTCCCTGGGAAAAAAAACTCAGCAGTCCAGGTTCCTGATGTCAGTTTGTAGGGTTCCCTTGGGTCTATCAGGGCAGCACAAGTTTGAGGTGGGGACAAATTCAGTGTGGGCTCCATCCTTCGATATAAGGATTTTTTGCAGTCAGGGCCAGGGGCCCCTGGGCACATCCTTTGGCCATTTTCCCTGTGAAAGAAAACTCAGCAGTCCAGGTTGCTGATGTCAGTTTGTAGGGCTCCCTTGGGTCTATCAGGGCAGCACAAGTTTGAGGTGGGGACAACTTCGGTGTGGGCTCCATCCTTCGATATAAGGATTTTTTGTAGTGAGGCCCCACCCCAGGGCCAGGGGCCCCTGGGCACATCCTTTTTCCATTTTCCCTGGGAAAGAAAACTCAGCAGTCCAGGTTCCTGATGTCAGTTTGTAGGGCTCCCTTGGGTCTATCAGGGCAGCACAAGTTTGAGGTGGGGAACACTTTGGTGTGGGGTCCATCCTTCGATATAAGGATTCTTTGCAGTCAGGGCCAGGGGCCCCTGGGCACATCCTTTTTCCATTTTCCCTGGGAAAGAAAACTCAGCAGTCCAGGTTCCTGATGTCAGTTTGTAGGGCTCCCTTGGGTCTATCAGGGCAGCACAAGTTTGAGGTGGGGACAACTTCGGTGTGGGGTCCACCCTTCGATATAAGGATTTTTTGCAGTCAGGGTCAGGGGCCCCTGGGCATATCCTTTTTCCATTTTCCCTGGGAAAGAAAACTCAGCAGTCCAGGTTCCTGATGTCAGTTTGTAGGGCTCCCTTGGGTCTATCAGGGCAGCACAAGTTTGAGGTGGGGACAACTTTGGTGTGGGGTCCATCCTTCGATATAAGGATTTTTTGCAGTCAGGGCCAGGGGCCCCTGGGCACATCCTTTTTCCATTTTCCCTGGGAAAGAAAACTCAGCAGTCCAGGTTCCTGATGTCAGTTTGTAGGGCTCCCTTGGGTCTATCAGGGCAGCACAAGTTTGAGGTGGGGACAAATTCAGTGTGGGCTCCATCCTTCGATATAAGGATTTTTTGCAGTCAGGGCCAGGGGCCCCTGGGCACATCCTTTGGCCATTTTCCCTGTGAAAGAAAACTCAGCAGTCCAGGTTGCTGATGTCAGTTTGTAGGGCTCCCTTGGGTCTATCAGGGCAGCACAAGTTTGAGGTGGGGACAACTTCGGTGTGGGCTCCATCCTTCGATATAAGGATTTTTTGCAGTGAGGCCCCACCCCAGGGCCAGGGGCCCCTGGGCACATCCTTTTTCCATTTTCCCTGGGAAAGAAAACTCAGCAGTCCAGGTTCCTGATGTCAGTTTGTAGGGCTCCCTTGGGTCTATCAGGGCAGCACAAGTTTGAGGTGGGGAACACTTTGGTGTGGGGTCCATCCTTCGATATAAGTATTCTTTGCAGTCAGGGCCAGGGGCCCCTGGGCACATCCTTTTTCCATTTTCCCTGGGAAAGAAAACTCAGCAGTCCAGGTTCCTGATGTCAGTTTGTAGGGCTCCCTTGGGTCTATCAGGGCAGCACAAGTTTGAGGTGGGGACAACTTCGGTGTGGGGTCCATCCTTCGATATAAGGATTTTTTGCAGTCAGGGCCTGGGGCCCCTGGGCACATCCTTTTTCCATTTTCCCTGGGAAAGAAAACTCAGCAGTCCAGGTTCCTGATGTCAGTTTGTAGGGCTCCCTTGGGTCTATCAGGGCAGTACAAGTTTGAGGTGGGGACAACTTTGGTGTGGGGTCCATCCTTCGATATAAGGATTCTTTGCAGTGTGGCCCCAGCCCATGGCCAGGGGCCCCTGGGCACATCTTTTTTCCATTTTCCCTGGGAAAGAAAACTCAGCAGTCCAGGTTCCTGATGTCAGTTTGTAGGGCTCCCTTGGGTCTATCAGGGCAGCACAAATTTGAGGTGGGGACAACTTTGATGTGGGGTCCATCCTTCGATATAAGGATTTTTTGCATTCAGGGCCAGGGGCCCCTGGGCACATCCTTTTTCCATTTTCCCTGGGAAAAAAAACTCAGCAGTCCAGGTTCCTGATGTCAGTTTGTAGGGTTCCCTTGGGTCTATCAGGGCAGCACAAGTTTGAGGTGGGGACAAATTCAGTGTGGGCTCCATCCTTCGATATAAGGATTTTTTGCAGTCAGGGCCAGGGGCCCCTGGGCACATCCTTTGGCCATTTTCCCTGTGAAAGAAAACTCAGCAGTCCAGGTTGCTGATGTCAGTTTGTAGGGCTCCCTTGGGTCTATCAGGGCAGCACAAGTTTGAGGTGGGGACAACTTCGGTGTGGGCTCCATCCTTCGATATAAGGATTTTTTGCAGTGAGGCCCCACCCCAGGGCCAGGGGCCCCTGGGCACATCCTTTTTCCATTTTCCCTGGGAAAGAAAACTCAGCAGTCCAGGTTCCTGATGTCAGTTTGTAGGGCTCCCTTGGGTCTATCAGGGCAGCACAAGTTTGAGGTGGGGAACACTTTGGTGTGGGGTCCATCCTTCGATATAAGTATTCTTTGCAGTCAGGGCCAGGGGCCCCTGGGCACATCCTTTTTCCATTTTCCCTGGGAAAGAAAACTCAGCAGTCCAGGTTCCTGATGTCAGTTTGTAGGGCTCCCTTGGGTCTATCAGGGCAGCACAAGTTTGAGGTGGGGACAACTTCGGTGTGGGGTCCACCCTTCGATATAAGGATTTTTTGCAGTCAGGGTCAGGGGCCCCTGGGCATATCCTTTTTCCATTTTCCCTGGGAAAGAAAACTCAGCAGTCCAGGTTCCTGATGTCAGTTTGTAGGGCTCCCTTGGGTCTATCAGGGCAGCACAAGTTTGAGGTGGGGACAACTTTGGTGTGGGGTCCATCCTTCGATATAAGGATTTTTTGCAGTCAGGGCCAGGGGCCCCTGGGCACATCCTTTTTCCATTTTCCCTGGGAAAGAAAACTCAGCAGTCCAGGTTCCTGATGTCAGTTTGTAGGGCTGCCTTGGGTGTATCAGGGCAGCACAAGTTTGAGGTGGGGACAAATTCGGTGTGGGCTCCATCCTTCGATATAAGGATTTTTTGCAGTCAGGGCTAGGGGCCCCTGGGCACATCCTATGGCCATTTTCCCTGGGAAAGAAAACTCAGCAGTCCAGGTTCCTGATGTCAGTTTGTAGGGCTCCCTTGGGTCTATCAGGGCAGCACAAGTTTGAGATGGGGACAGCTTCGGTGTGGGCTCCATCCTTCGATATAAGGATTTTTTGTAGTGAGGTCTCTGCCCAGGGCCAGGGGCCCCTGGGCACAGCCTTTTTCCATTTTCCCTGGAAAAGAAAACTCAGCAGTCCAGGTTCCTGATGTCAGTTTGTAGGGCTCCCTTGGGTCTATCAGGGCAGCACAAGATTGAGGTGGGGACAACTTCGGTGTGGGATCCATCCTTCGATATAAGGATTTCTTGTAGTGAGGCCCCAGCCCAGGGCCAGGGGCCCCTGGGCACATCCTTTTTCCATTTTCCCTGGGAAAGAAAACTCAGCAGTCCAGGTTCCTGATGTCAGTTTGTAGGGCTCCCTTGGGTCTATCAAGGCAGCACAAGTTTGAGGTGGGGACAACTTCGGTGTGGGGTCCATCCTTCGATATAAGGATTTTTTACAGTCAGGGCCAGGGGCCCCTGGGCACATCCTTTTTCCATTTTCCCTGGGAAAGAAAACTCAGCAGTCCAGGTTCCTGATGTCAGTTTGTAGGGCTCCCTTGGGTCTATCAGGGCAGCACAAGTTTGAGGTGGGGACAACTTCGGTGTGGGATCCATCCTTCGATATAAGGATTTCTTGTAGTGAGGCCCCAGCCCAGGGCCAGGGGCCCCTAGGCACATCCTTTTTCCATTTTCCCTGGGAAAGAAAACTCAGCAGTCCAGGTTCCTGATGTCAGTTTGTAGGGCTCCCTTGGGTCTATCAGGGCAGCACAAGTTTGAGGTGGGGACAACTTCGGTGTGGGGTCCACCCTTCGATATAAGGATTTTTTGCAGTCAGGGCCAGGGGCCCCTGGGCACATCCTTTTTCCATTTTCCCTGGGAAAGAAAACTCAGCAGTCCAGGTTCCTGATGTCACTTTGTAGGGCTCCCTTGGGTCTATCAGGGCAGCACAAGTTTGAGGTGGGGACAACTTTGGTGTGGGGTCCATCCTTCGATATAAGGATTTTTTGCAGTCAGGGCCAGGGGCCCCTGGGCACATCCTTTTTCCATTTTCCCTGGGAAAGAAAACTCAGCAGTCCAGGTTCCTGATGTCAGTTTGTAGGGCTCCCTTGGGTCTATCAGGGCAGCACAAGTTTGAGGTGGGGACAAATTCAGTGTGGGCTCCATCCTTCGATATAAGGATGTTTTGTAGTGAGGTCTCTGCCCAGGGCCAGGGGCCCCTGGGCACAGCCTTTTTCCATTTTCCCTGGGAAAGAAAACTCAGCAGTCCAGGTTCCTGATGTCAGTTTGTAGGGCTCCCTTGGGTCTATCAGGGCAGCACAAGATTGAGGTGGGGACAACTTCGGTGTGGGATCCATCCTTCGATATAAGGATTTCTTGTAGTGAGGCCCCAGCCCAGGGCCAGGGGCCCCTGGGCACATCCTTTTTCCATTTTCCCTGGGAAAGAAGACTCAGCAGTCCAGGTTCCTGATGTCAGTTTGTAGGGCTCCCTTGGGTCTATCAAGGCAGCACAAGTTTGAGGTGGGGACAACTTCGGTGTGGGCTCCATCCTTCGATATAAGGATTTTTTACAGTCAGGGCCAGGGGCCCCTGGGCACATCCTTTTTCCATTTTCCCTGGGAAAGAAAACTCAGCAGTCCAGGTTCCTGATGTCAGTTTGTAGGGCTCCCTTGGGTCTATCAGGGCAGCACAAGTTTGAGGTGGGGACAACTTCGGTGTGGGATCCATCCTTCGATATAAGGATTTCTTGTAGTGAGGCCCCAGCCCAGGGCCAGGGGCCCCTGGGCACATCCTTTTTCCATTTTCCCTGGGAAAGAAAACTCAGCAGTCCAGGTTCCTGATGTCAGTTTGTAGGGCTCCCTTGGGTCTATCAGGGCAGCACAAGTTTGAGGTGGGGACAAATTCGGTGTGGGCTCCATCCTTCGATATAAGGATTTTTTGCAGTCAGGGCCAGGGGCCCCTGGGCACAACCTTTTTCCATTTTCCCTGGGAAAGAAAACTCAGCAGTCCAGGTTCCTGATGTCAGTTTGTAGGGCTCCCTTGGGTCTATCAGGGCAGCACAAGTTTGAGGTGGGGACAACTTTGGTGTGGGCTCCATCCTTCGATATAAGGAATTTTTGCAGTGAGGCCCCAGCCCAAGTCCGGGGGCCCCTGGGCACATCCTTTGGCCATTTTCCCTGGGAAAGAAAACTCAGCAGTCCAGGTTCCTGATGTCAGTTTGTAGGGCTCCCTTGGGTCTATCAGGGCAGCACAAGTTTGAGGTGGGGACAACTTCGGTGTGGGGTTCATCTTTCGATATAAGGATTTTTTGCAGTCAGGGCCAGGGGCCCCTGGGCACATCCTTTTTCCATTTTCCCTGGGAAAGAAAGCTCAGCAGTCCAGGTTCCTGATGTCACTTTGTAGGGCTCCCTTGGGTCTATCAGGGCAGCACAAGTTTGAGGTGGGGACAACTTTGTTGTGGGGTCCATCCTTCGATATAAGGATTCTTTGCAGTGTGGCCCCAGCCCATGGCCAGGGGCCCCTGGGCACATCTTTTTTCCATTTTCCCTGGGAAAGAAAACTCAGCAGTCCAGGTTCCTGATGTCAGTTTGTAGGGCTCCCTTGGGTCTATCAGGGCAGCACAAGTTTGAGGTGGGGACAACTTTGATGTGGGGTCCATCCTTCGATATAAGGATTTTTTGCAGTCAGGGCCAGGGGCCCCGGGGCACATCCTTTTTCCATTTTCCCTGGGAAAAAAAACTCAGCAGTCCAGGTTCCTGATGTCAGTTTGTAGGGTTCCCTTGGGTCTATCAGGGCAGCACAAGTTTGAGGTGGGGACAAATTCAGTGTGGGCTCCATCCTTCGATATAAGGATTTTTTGCAGTCAGGGCCAGGGGCCCCTGGGCACATCCTTTTTCCATTTTCCCTGGGAAAGAAAACTCAGCAGTCCAGGTTCCTGATGTCAGTTTGTAGGGTTCCCTTGGGTCTATCAGGGCAGCACAAGTTTGAGGTGGGGACAAATTCAGTGTGGGCTCCATCCTTCGATATAAGGATTTTTTGCACTCAGGGCCAGGGGCCCCTGGGCACATCCTTTTTCCATTTTCCCTGGGAAAGAAAACTCAGCAGTCCAGGTTCCTGATGTCAGTTTGTAGTGCTCCCTTGGGTCTATCAGGGCAGCACAAGTTTGAGGTGGGGACAACTTCGGTGTGGGGTCCATCCTTCGATATAAGGATTTTTTGCAGTCAGGGCCAGGGGCCCCTGGGCACATCCTTTGGCCATTTTCCCTGGGAAAGAAAACTCAGCAGTCCAGGTTCCTGATGTCAGTTTGTAGTGCTCCCTTGGGTCTATCAGGGCAGCACAAGTTTTAGTTGAGGACAATTTTGGTCTGGGCTCCATCCTTCGATATAAGGACTCTTTGAAGTCAGGCCCAAGCCCAGGGCCAGGGGCCCCTGGGCACATCCTTTTTCCATTTTCCCTGGGAAAGAAAACTCAGCAGTCCAGGTTCCTGATGTCAGTTTGTAGGGCTCCCTTGGGTCTATCAGGGCAGCACAAGTTTGAGGTGGGGACAACTTCGGTGTGGGGTCCATCCTTCGATATAAGGATTTTTTACAGTCAGGGCCAGGGGCCCCTGGGCACATCCTTTTTCCATTTTCCCTGGGAAAGAAAACTCAGCAGTCCAGGTTCCTGATGTCAGTTTGTAGGGCTCCCTTGGGTCTATCAGGGCAGCACAAGTTTGAGGTGGGGACAACTTCGGTGTGGGGTCCATCCTTCGATATAAGGATTTTTTGCAGTCAGGTCTAGGGGCCCCGGGGCACACCCTTTGGCCATTTTCCCTGGGAAAGAAAACTCAGCAGTCCAGGTTCCTGATGTCAGTTTGTAGGGCTCCCTTGGGTCTATCAGGGCAGCACAAGTTTGAGGTGGGGACAACTTCGGTGTGGGGTCCATCCTTCGATATAAGGATTCTTTGCAGTCAGGGCCTGGGCCCCCTGGGCACAACCTTTTTCCATTTTCCCTGGGAAAGAAAACTCAGCAGTCCAGGTTCCTGATGTCAGTTTGTAGGGCTCCCTTGGGTCTATCAGGGCAGCACAACTTTGTGGTGGGGACAACTTCGGTGTGGGGTCCATCCTTCGATATAAGGATTTTTTACAGTCAGGGCCAGGGGCCCCTGGGCACATCCTTTTTCCATTTTCCCTGGGAAAGAAAACTCAGCAGTCCAGGTTCCTGATGTCAGTTTGTAGGGCTCCCTTGGGTCTATCAGGGCAGCACAAGTTTGAGGTGGGGACAACTTCGGTGTGGGCTCCATCCTTCGATATAAGGAATTTTTGCAGTGAGGCCCCAGCCCAAGGCCGGGGGCCCCTGGGCACATCCTTTGGCCATTTTCCCTGGGAAAGAAAACTCAGCAGTCCAGGTTCCTGATGTCAGTTTGTAGGGCTCCCTTGGGTCTATCAGGGCAGCACAAGTTTGAGGTGGGGACAACTTCGGTGTGGGGTCCATCCTTCGATATAAGGATTTTTTGCAGTCAGGGCCAGGGGCCCCTGGACACATCCTTTTTCCATTTTCCCTGGGAAAGAAAACTCAGCAGTCCAGGTTCCTGATGTCACTTTGTAGGGCTCCCTTGGGTCTATCAGGGCAGCACAAGTTTGAGGTGGGGAACACTTTGGTGTGGGGTCCATCCTTCGATATAAGGATTCTTTGCAGTGTGGCCCCAGCCCATGGCCAGGGGCCCCTGGGCACATCCTTTTTCCATTTTCCCTGGGAAAGAAAACTCAGCAGTCCAGGTTCCTGATGTCAGTTTGTAGGGCTCCCTTGGGTCTATCAGGGCAGCACAAGTTTGAGGTGGGGACAACTTCGGTGTGGGGTCCATCCTTCGATATAAGGATTTTTTGCATTCAGGGCCAGGGGCCCCTGGGAACATCCTTTTTCCATTTTCCCTGGGAAAGAAAACTCAGCAGTCCAGGTTCCTGATGTCAGTTTGTAGGGCTCCCTTGGGTCTATCAGGGCAGCACAAGTTTGAGGTGGGGACAACTTCGGTGTGGGGTCCATCCTTCGATATAAGGATTCTTTGCAGTGCGGCCCCAGCCCAGGGCCAGGGGCCCCTGGGCACATCCTTTTTCCATTTTCCCTGGGAAAGAAAACTCAGCAGTCCAGGTTCCTGATGTCAGTTTGTCGGGCTCCCTTGGGTCTATCAGGGCAGCACAAGTTTGAGATGGGGACAAATTCGGTGTGGGCTCCATCCTTCGATATAAGGATTTTTTGAAGTCAGGGCCAGGGGCCCCTGGGCACAACCTTTTTCCATTTTCCCTGTGAAAGAAAACTCAGCAGTCCAGGTTCCTGATGTCAGTTTGTAGGGCTCCCTTGGGTCTATGAGGGCAGCACAAGTTTGAGGTGGGGACAACTTCGGTGTGGGGTCCATCCTTCGATATAAGGATTTTTTGCAGTCAGGGCTAGGGGCCCCTGGGCACATCCTTTGGCCATTTTCCCTGGGAAAGAAAACTCAGCAGTCCAGGTTCCTGATGTCAGTTTGTAGGGCTCCCTTGGGTCTATCAGGGCAGCACAAGTTTGAGGTGGGGACAACTTCGGTGTGGGGTCCATCCTTCGATATAAGGATATTTTGCAGTCAGGGCTAGGGGCCCCTGGGCACATCCTTTTTCCATTTTCCCTGGGAAAGAAAACTCAGCAGTCCAGGTTCCTGATGTCAGTTTGTAGGGCTCCCTTGGGTCTATCAGGGCAGCACAAGTTTGAGGTGGGGATAACTTCGGTGTGGGATCCATCCTTCGATATAAGGATTTTTTGTAGTGAGTCCCAGGCCAGGGCCAGGGGCCCCTGGGCACATCCTTTTTCCATTTTCCCTGGGAAAGAAAACTCAGCAGTCCAGGTTCCTGATGTCAGTTTGTAGGGCTCCCTTGGGTCTATCAGGGCAGCACAAGTTTGAGGTGGGGACAACTTCGGTGTGGGCTCCATCCTTCGATATAAGGAATTTTTGCAGTGAGGCCCGAGCACAGGGCCGGGGGCCCCTGGGCACATCCTTTGGCCATTTTCCCTGGGAAAGAAAACTCAGCAGTCCAGGTTCCTGATGTCAGTTTGTAGGGCTCCCTTGGGTCTATCAGGGCAGCACAAGTTTGAGGTGGGGACAACTTTGATGTGGGGTCCATCCTTCGATATAAGGATTCTTTGCAGTGTGGCCCCAGCCCATGGCCAGGGGCCCCTGGGCACATCCTTTGGCCATTTTCCCTGTGAAAGAAAACTCAGCAGTCCAGGTTGCTGATGTCAGTTTGTAGGGCTCCCTTGGGTCTATCAGGGCAGCACAAGTTTGAGGTGGGGACAACTTCGGTGTGGGCTCCATCCTTCGATATAAGGATTTTTTGCAGTGAGGCCCCACCCCACGGCCAGGGGCCCCTGGGCACATCCTTTTTCCATTTTCCCTGGGAAAGAAAACTCAGCAGTCCAGGTTCCTGATGTCAGTTTGTAGGGCTCCCTTGGGTCTATCAGGGCAGCACAAGTTTGAGGTGGGGAACACTTTGGTGTGGGGTCCATCCTTCGATATAAGTATTCTTTGCAGTCAGGGCCAGGGGCCCCTGGGCACATCCTTTTTCCATTTTCCCTGGGAAAGAAAACTCAGCAGTCCAGGTTCCTGATGTCAGTTTGTAGGGCTCCCTTGGGTCTATCAGGGCAGCACAAGTTTGAGGTGGGGACAACTTCGGTGTGGGGTCCACCCTTCGATATAAGGATTTTTTGCAGTCAGGGTCAGGGGCCCCTGGGCATATCCTTTTTCCATTTTCCCTGGGAAAGAAAACTCAGCAGTCCAGGTTCCTGATGTCTGTTTGTAGGGCTGCCTTGGGTGTATCAGGGCAGCACAAGTTTGAGGTGGGGACAAATTCGGTGTGGGCTCCATCCTTCGATATAAGGATTTTTTGCAGTCAGGGCTAGGGGCCCCTGGGCACATCCTTTGGCCATTTTCCCTGGGAAAGAAAACTCAGCAGTCCAGGTTCCTGATGTCAGTTTGTAGGGCTCCCTTGGGTCTATCAGGGCAGCACAAGTTTGAGATGGGGACAGCTTCGGTGTGGGCTCCATCCTTCGATATAAGGATATTTTGTAGTGAGGTCTCTGCCCAGGGCCAGGGGCCCCTGGGCTCAACCTTTATCCATTTTCCCTGGAAAAGAAAACTCAGCAGTCCAGGTTGCTAATGTCAGTTTGTAGGGCTCCCTTGGGTCTATCAGGGCAGCACAAGTTTGAGGTGGGGACAAATTCGGTGTGGGCTCCATCCTTCGATATAAGGATTTTTTGCAGTCAGGGCCAGGGGCCCCTGGGCACAACCTTTTTCCATTTTCCCTGGGAAAGAAAACTCAGCAGTCCAGGTTCCTGATGTCAGTTTGTAGGGCTCCCTTGGGTCTATCAGGGCAGCACAAGTTTGAGGTGGGGACAACTTTGGTGTGGGCTCCATCCTTCGATATAAGGAATTTTTGCAGTGAGGCCCCAGCCCAAGGCCGGGGGCCCCTGGGCACATCCTTTGGCCATTTTCCCTGGGAAAGAAAACTCAGCAGTCCAGGTTCCTGATGTCAGTTTGTAGGGCTCCCTTGGGTCTATCAGGGCAGCACAAGTTTGAGGTGGGGACAACTTCGGTGTGGGATCCATCCTTCGATATAAGGATTTTTTGCAGTCAGGGCCAGGGGCCCCTGGGCACATCCTTTTTCCATTTTCCCTGGGAAAGAAAACTCAGCAGTCCAGGTTCCTGATGTCACTTTGTAGGGCTCCCTTGGGTCTATCAGGGCAGCACAAGTTTGAGGTGGGGACAACTTCGGTGTGGGGTCCATCCTTCGATATAAGGATTTTTTGCAGTCAGGGCTAGGGGCCCCGGGGCACACCCTTTGGCCATTTTCCCTGGGAAAGAAAACTCAGCAGTCCAGGTTCCTGATGTCAGTTTGTAGGGCTCCCTTGGGTCTATCAGGGCAGCACAAGTTTGAGGTGGGGACAACTTCGGTGTGGGGTCCATCCTTCGATATAAGGATTCTTTGCAGTCAGGGCCAGGGCCCCCTGGGCACAACCTTTTTCCATTTTCCCTGGGAAAGAAAACTCAGCAGTCCAGGTTCCTGATGTCAGTTTGTAGGGCTCCCTTGGGTCTATCAGGGCAGCACAAGTTTGAGGTGGGGACAACTTCGGTGTGGGGTCCATCCTTCGATATAAGGATTCTTTGCAGTGTGGCCCCAGCCCATGGCCAGGGGCCCCTGGGCACATCTTTTTTCCATTTTCCCTGGGAAAGAAAACTCAGCAGTCCAGGTTCCTGATGTCAGTTTGTAGGGCTCCCTTGGGTCTATCAGGGCAGCACAAGTTTGAGGTGGGGACATCTTTGATGTGGGGTCCATCCTTCGATATAAGGATTTTTTGCGGTCAGGGCCAGGGGCCCCTGGGCACATCCTTTTTCCATTTTCCCTGGGAAAGAAAACTCAGCAGTCCAGGTTCCTGATGTCAGTTTGTAGGGTTCCCTTGGGTCTATCAGGGCAGCACAAGTTTGAGGTGGGGACAAATTCAGTGTGGGCTCCATCCTTCGATATAAGGATTTTTTGCAGTCAGGGCCAGGGGCCCCTGGGCACAACCTTTTTCCATTTTCCCTGGGAAAGAAAACTCAGCAGTCCAGGTTCCTGATGTCAGTTTGTAGGGCTCCCTTGGGTCTATCAGGGCAGCACAAGTTTGAGGTGGGGACAACTTCGGTGTGGGCTCCATCCTTCGATATAAGGATTTTTTGCAGTCAGGGCCAGGGGCCCCTGGGCACATCCTTTTTCCATTTTCCCTGGGAAAGAAAACTCAGCAGTCCAGGTTCCTGATGTCACTTTGTAGGGCTCCCTTGGGTCTATCAGGGCAGCACAAGTTTGAGGTGGGGACAACTTTGGTGTGGGGTCCATCCTTCGATATAAGGATTCTTTGCAGTGTGGCCCCAGCCCATGGCCAGGGGCCCCTGGGCACATCTTTTTTCCATTTTCCCTGGGAAAGAAAACTCAGCAGTCCAGGTTCCTGATGTCAGTTTGTAGGGCTCCCTTGGGTCTATCAGGGCAGCACAAGTTTGAGGTGGGGACAACTTTGATGTGGGGTCCATCCTTCGATATAAGGATTTTTTGCAGTCAGGGCCAGGGGCCCCTGGGCACATCCTTTTTCCATTTTCCCTGGGAAAAAAAACTCAGCAGTCCAGGTTCCTGATGTCAGTTTGTAGGGTTCCCTTGGGTCTATCAGGGCAGCACAAGTTTGAGGTGGGGACAAATTCAGTGTGGGCTCCATCCTTCGATATAAGGATTTTTTGCAGTCAGGGCCAGGGGCCCCTGGGCACAACCTTTTTCCATTTTCCCTGGGAAAGAAAACTCAGCAGTCCAGGTTCCTGATGTCAGTTTGTAGGGCTCCCTTGGGTCTATCAGGGCAGCACAAGTTTGAGGTGGGGACAACTTCGGTGTGGGCTCCATCCTTCGATATAAGGATTTTTTGCAGTGAGGCCCCACCCCAGGGCCAGGGGCCCCTGGGCACATCCTTTTTCCATTTTCCCTGGGAAAGAAAACTCAGCAGTCCAGGTTCCTGATGTCAGTTTGTAGGGCTCCCTTGGGTCTATCAGGGCAGCACAAGTTTGAGGTGGGGAACACTTTGGTGTGGGGTCCATCCTTCGATATAAGGATTCTTTGCAGTCAGGGCCAGGGGCCCCTGGGCACATCCTTTTTCCATTTTCCCTGGGAAAGAAAACTCAGCAATCCAGGTTCCTGATGTCAGTTTGTAGGGCTCCCTTGGGTCTATCAGGGCAGCACAAGTTTGAGGTGGGGACAACTTCGGTGTGGGGTCCATCCTTCGATATAAGGATTTTTTGCAGTCAGGGTCAGGGGCCCCTGGGCATATCCTTTTTCCATTTTCCCTGGGAAAGAAAACTCAGCAGTCCAGGTTCCTGATGTCAGTTTGTAGGGCTCCCTTGGGTCTATCAGGGCAGCACAAATTTGAGGTGGGGACAACTTCGGTGTGGGGTCCATCCTTCGATATAAGGATTTTTTGCTGTCAGGGCCAGGGGCCCCTGGGCACATCCTTTTTCCATTTTCCCTGGGAAAGAAAACTCAGCAGTCCAGGTTCCTGATGTCAGTTTGTAGGGCTCCCTTGGGTCTATCAGGGCAGCACAAGTTTGAGGTGGGGACAACTTCGGTGTGGGGTCCATCCTTCGATATAAGGATTCTTTGCAGTGCGGCCCCAGCCCAGGGCCAGGGTCCCCTGGGCACATCCTTTTTCCATTTTCCCTGGGAAAGAAAACTCAGCAGTCCAGGTTCCTGATGTCAGTTTGTAGGGCTCCCTTGGGTCTATCAGGGCAGCACAAATTTGAGGAGGGGACAACTTCGGTGTGGGGTCCACCCTTCGATATAAGGATTTTTTGTAGTGAGGCCCCAGCCCAGGGCCAGGGGCCCCTGGGCACATCCTTTTTCCATTTTCCCTGGGAAAGAAAACTCAGCAGTCCAGGTTCCTGATGTCAGTTTGTAGGGCTCCCTTGGGTCTATGAGGGCAGCACAAGTTTGAGGTGGGGACAACTTCGGTGTGGGGTCCATCCTTCGATATAAGGATTCTTTGCAGTCAGGGCCAGGGACCCCTGGGCGCAACCTTTGGCCATTTTCCCTGGGAAAGAAAACTCAGCAGTCCAGGTTCCTGATGTCAGTTTGTAGGGCTCCCTTGGGTCTATCAGGGCAGCACAAGTTTGAGGTGGGGACAACTTTGATGTGGGGTCCATCCTTCGATATAAGGATTTTTTGCAGTCAGGGCCAGGGGCCCCTGGGCACATCCTTTTTCCATTTTCCCTGGGAAAGAAAACTCAGCAGTCCAGGTTCCTGATGTCAGTTTGTAGGGTTCCCTTGGGTCTATCAGGGCAGCACAAGTTTGAGGTGGGGACAAATTCAGTGTGGGCTCCATCCTTCGATATAAGGATTTTTTGCAGTCAGGGCCAGGGGCCCCTGGGCACAACCTTTTTCCATTTTCCCTGGGAAAGAAAACTCAGCAGTCCAGGTTCCTGATGTCAGTTTGTAGGGCTCCCTTGGGTCTATCAGGGCAGCACAAGTTTGAGGTGGGGACAACTTCGGTGTGGGCTCCATCCTTCGATATAAGGATTCTTTGCAGTGAGGCCCCACCCCAGGGCCAGGGGCCCCTGGGCACATCCTTTTTCCATTTTCCCTGGGAAAGAAAACTCAGCAGTCCAGGTTCCTGATGTCAGTTTGTAGGGCTCCCTTGGGTCTATCAGGGCAGCACAAGTTTGAGGTGGGGACAACTTCGGTGTGGGGTCCATCCTTCGATATAAGGATTCTTTGCAGTGCGGCCCCAGCCCAGGGCCAGGGGCCCCTGGGCACATCCTTTTTCCATTTTCCCTGGGAAAGAAAACTCAGCAGTCCAGGTTCCTGATGTCAGTTTGTAGGGCTCCCTTGGGTCTATCAGGGCAGCACAAATTTGAGGAGGGGACAACTTCGGTGTGGGGTCCACCCTTCGATATAAGGATTTTTTGTAGTGAGGCCCCAGCCCAGGGCCAGGGGCCCCTGGGCACATCCTTTTTCCATTTTCCCTGGGAAAGAAAACTCAGCAGTCCAGGTTCCTGATGTCAGTTTGTAGGGCTCCCTTGGGTCTATGAGGGCAGCACAAGTTTGAGGTGGGGACAACTTCGGTGTGGGGTCCATCCTTCGATATAAGGATTCTTTGCAGTCAGGGCCAGGGACCCCTGGGCGCAACCTTTGGCCATTTTCCCTGGGAAAGAAAACTCAGCAGTCCAGGTTCCTGATGTCAGTTTGTAGGGCTCCCTTGGGTCTATCAGGGCAGCACAAGTTTGAGGTGGGGACAACTTCGGTGTGGGCTCCATCCTTCGATATAAGGATTTGTTGCAGTGAGGCCCCAGCCCAGGGCGCGGGGCCCCTGGGCACATCCTTTGGCCATTTTCCGTGGGAAAGAAAACTCAGCAGTCCAGGTTCCTGATGTCAGTTTGTAGGGCTCCCTTGGGTCTATCAGGGCAGCACAAGTTTGAGGTGGGGACAACTTCGGTGTGGGGTCCATCCTTCGATATAAGGATTCTTTGCAGTCAGGGCCTGGGCCCCCTGGGCACAACTTTTTTCCATTTTCCCTGGGAAAGAAAACTCAGCAGTCCAGGTTCCTGATGTCAGTTTGTAGGGCTCCCTTGGGTCTATCAGGGCAGCACAAGTTTGAGGTGGGGACAACTTTGATGTGGGGTCCATCCTTCGATATAAGGATTTTTTGCAGTCAGGGCCAGGGGCCCCTGGGCACATCCTTTTTCCATTTTCCCTGGGAAAGAAAACTCAGCAGTCCAGGTTCCTGATGTCAGTTTGTAGGGTTCCCTTGGGTCTATCAGGGCAGCACAAGTTTGAGGTGGGGACAAATTCAGTGTGGGCTCCATCCTTCGATATAAGGATTTTTTGCAGTCAGGGCCAGGGGCCCCTGGGCACAACCTTTTTCCATTTTCCCTGGGAAAGAAAACTCAGCAGTCCAGGTTCCTGATGTCAGTTTGTAGGGCTCCCTTGGGTCTATCAGGGCAGCACAAGTTTGAGGTGGGGACAACTTCGGTGTGGGCTCCATCCTTCGATATAAGGATTCTTTGCAGTGAGGCCCCACCCCAGGGCCAGGGGCCCCTGGGCACATCCTTTTTCCATTTTCCCTGGGAAAGAAAACTCAGCAGTCCAGGTTCCTGATGTCAGTTTGTAGGGCTCCCTTGGGTCTATCAGGGCAGCACAAGTTTGAGGTGGGGACAACTTCGGTGTGGGGTCCATCCTTCGATATAAGGATTCTTTGCAGTGCGGCCCCAGCCCAGGGCCAGGGGCCCCTGGGCACATCCTTTTTCCATTTTCCCTGGGAAAGAAAACTCAGCAGTCCAGGTTCCTGATGTCAGTTTGTAGGGCTCCCTTGGGTCTATCAGGGCAGCACAAGTTTGAGGTGGGGACAACTTCGGTGTGGGGTGCATCCTTCGATATAAGGATTTTTTACAGTCAAGGCCAGGGGCCCCTGGGCACATCCTTTTTCCATTTTCCCTGGGAAAGAAAACTCAGCAGTCCAGGTTCCTGATGTCAGTTTGTAGGGCTCCCTTGGGTCTATCAGGGCAGCACAAATTTGAGGAGGGGACAACTTCGGTGTGGGGTCCACCCTTCGATATAAGGATTTTTTGTAGTGAGGCCCCAGCCCAGGGCCAGGGGCCCCTGGGCATATCCTTTTTCCATTTTCCCTGGGAAAGAAAACTCAGCTGTCCAGGTTCCTGATGTCAGTTTGTAGGGCTCCCTTGGGTCTATCAGGGCAGCACAAGTTTGAGGTGGGGACAACTTCGGTGTGGGGTCCATCCTTCGATATAAGGATTCTTTGCAGTCAGGGCCAGGGACCCCTGGGCGCAACCTTTGGCCATTTTCCCTGGGAAAGAAAACTCAGCAGTCCAGGTTCCTGATGTCAGTTTGTAGGGCTCCCTTGGGTCTATCAGGGCAGCACAAGTTTGAGGTGGGGACAACTTCGGTGTGGGGTCCATCCTTCGATATAAGGATTCTTTGCAGTCAGGGCCTGGGCCCCCTGGGCACAACCTTTTTCCATTTTCCCTGGGAAAGAAAACTCAGCAGTCCAGGTTCCTGATGTCAGTTTGTAGGGCTCCCTTGGGTCTATCAGGGCAGCACAACTTTGTGGTGGGGACAACTTCGGTGTGGGGTCCATCCTTCGATATAAGGATTTTTTACAGTCAGGGCAAGGGGCCCCTGGGCACATCCTTTTTCCATTTTCCCTGGGAAAGAAAACTCAGCAGTCCAGGTTCCTGATGTCAGTTTGTAGGGCTCCCTTGGGTCTATCAGGGCAGCACAAGTTTGAGGTGGGGACAACTTCGGTGTGGGGTCCATCCTTCGATATAAGGATTTTTTGCAGTCAGGGCCAGGGGCCCCTGGGCACATCCTTTTTCCATTTTCCCTGGGAAAGAAAACTCAGCAGTCCAGGTTCCTGATGTCACTTTGTAGGGCTCCCTTGGGTCTATCAGGGCAGCACAAGTTTGAGGTGGGGACAACTTTGGTGTGGGGTCCATCCTTCGATATAAGGATTCTTTGCAGTGTGGCCCCAGCCCATGGCCAGGGGCCCCTGGGCACATCTTTTTTCCATTTTCCCTGGGAAAGAAAACTCAGCAGTCCAGGTTCCTGATGTCAGTTTGTAGGGCTCCCTTGGGTCTATCAGGGCAGCACAAGTTTGAGGTGGGGACAACTTTGATGTGGGGTCCATCCTTCGATATAAGGATTTTTTGCAGTCAGGGCCAGGGGCCCCTGGGCACATCCTTTTTCCATTTTCCCTGGGAAAAAAAACTCAGCAGTCCAGGTTCCTGATGTCAGTTTGTAGGGTTCCCTTGGGTCTATCAGGGCAGCACAAGTTTGAGGTGGGGACAAATTCAGTGTGGGCTCCATCCTTCGATATAAGGATTTTTTGCAGTCAGGGCCAGGGGCCCCTGGGCACAACCTTTTTCCATTTCCCTTGGAAAGAAAACTCAGCAGTCCAGGTTCCTGATGTCAGTTTGTAGGGCTCCCTTGGGTCTATCAGGGCAGCACAAGTTTGAGGTGGGGACAACTTCGGTGTGGGCTCCATCCTTCGATATAAGGATTTTTTGCAGTGAGGCCCCACCCCAGGGCCAGGGGCCCCTGGGCACATCCTTTTTCCATTTTCCCTGGGAAAGAAAACTCAGCAGTCCAGGTTCCTGATGTCAGTTTGTAGGGCTCCCTTGGGTCTATCAGGGCAGCACAAGTTTGAGGTGGGGAACACTTTGGTGTGGGGTCCATCCTTCGATATAAGGATTCTTTGCAGTCAGGGCCAGGGGCCCCTGGGCACATCCTTTTTCCATTTTCCCTGGGAAAGAAAACTCAGCAGTCCAGGTTCCTGATGTCAGTTTGTAGGGCTCCCTTGGGTCTATCAGGGCAGCACAAGTTTGAGGTGGGGACAACTTCGGTGTGGGGTCCACCCTTCGATATAAGGATTTTTTGCAGTCAGGGTCAGGGGCCCCTGGGCATATCCTTTTTCCATTTTCCCTGGGAAAGAAAACTCAGCAGTCCAGGTTCCTGATGTCAGTTTGTAGGGCTCCCTTGGGTCTATCAGGGCAGCACAAATTTGAGGTGGGGACAACTTCGGTGTGGGCTCCATCCTTCGATATAAGGATTTTTTGCTGTCAGGGCCAGGGGCCCCTGGGCACATCCTTTTTCCATTTTCCCTGGGAAAGAAAACTCAGCAGTCCAGGTTCCTGATGTCAGTTTGTAGGGCTCCCTTGGGTCTATCAGGGCAGCACAAGTTTGAGGTGGGGACAACTTCGGTGTGGGGTCCATCCTTCGATATAAGGATTCTTTGCAGTGCGGCCCCAGCCCAGGGCCAGGGGCCCCTGGGCACATCCTTTTTCCATTTTCCCTGGGAAAGAAAACTCAGCAGTCCAGGTTCCTGATGTCAGTTTGTAGGGCTCCCTTGGGTCTATCAGGGCAGCACAAGTTTGAGGTGGGGACAACTTCGGTGTGGGGTCCATCCTTCGATATAAGGATTTTTTACAGTCAAGGCCAGGGGCCCCTGGGCACATCCTTTTTCCATTTTCCCTGGGAAAGAAAACTCAGCAGTCCAGGTTCCTGATGTCAGTTTGTAGGGCTCCCTTGGGTCTATCAGGGCAGCACAAATTTGAGGAGGGGACAACTTCGGTGTGGGGTCCACCCTTCGATATAAGGATTTTTTGTAGTGAGGCCCCAGCCCAGGGCCAGGGGCCCCTGGGCACATCCTTTTTCCATTTTCCCTGGGAAAGAAAACTCAGCAGTCCAGGTTCCTGATGTCAGTTTGTAGGGCTCCCTTGGGTCTATGAGGGCAGCACAAGTTTGAGGTGGGGACAACTTCGGTGTGGGGTCCATCCTTCGATATAAGGATTCTTTGCAGTCAGGGCCAGGGACCCCTGGGCGCAACCTTTGGCCATTTTCCCTGGGAAAGAAAACTCAGCAGTCCAGGTTCCTGATGTCAGTTTGTAGGGCTCCCTTGGGTCTATCAGGGCAGCACAAGTTTGAGGTGGGGACAACTTCGGTGTGGGCTCCATCCTTCGATATAAGGATTTGTTGCAGTGAGGCCCCAGCCCAGGGCGCGGGGCCCCTGGGCACATCCTTTGGCCATTTTCCGTGGGAAAGAAAACTCAGCAGTCCAGGTTCCTGATGTCAGTTTGTAGGGCTCCCTTGGGTCTATCAGGGCAGCACAAGTTTGAGGTGGGGACAACTTCGGTGTGGGGTCCATCCTTCGATATAAGGATTCTTTGCAGTCAGGGCCTGGGCCCCCTGGGCACAACCTTTTTCCATTTTCCCTGGGAAAGAAAACTCAGCAGTCCAGGTTCCTGATGTCAGTTTGTAGGGCTCCCTTGGGTCTATCAGGGCAGCACAACTTTGTGGTGGGGACAACTTCGGTGTGGGGTCCATCCTTCGATATAAGGATTTTTTACAGTCAGGGCCAGGGGCCCCTGGGCACATCCTTTTTCCATTTTCCCTGGGAAAGAAAACTCAGCAGTCCAGGTTCCTGATGTCAGTTTGTAGGGCTCCCTTGGGTCTATCAGGGCAGCACAAGTTTGAGGTGGGGACAACTTCGGTGTGGGCTCCATCCTTCGATATACGGAATTTTTGCAGTGAGGCCCCAGCCCAAGGCCGGGGGCCCCTGGGCACATCCTTTGGCCATTTTCCCTGGGAAAGAAAACTCAGCAGTCCAGGTTCCTGATGTCAGTTTGTAGGGCTCCCTTGGGTCTATCAGGGCAGCACAAGTTTGAGGTGGGGACAACTTCGGTGTGGGCTCCATCCTTCGATATAAGGATTTTTTGCATTCAGGGCCAGGGGCCCCTGGGAACATCCTTTTTCCATTTTCCCTGGGAAAGAAAACTCAGCAGTCCAGGTTCCTGATGTCAGTTTGTAGGGCTCCCTTGGGTCTATCAGGGCAGCACAAGTTTGAGGTGGGGACAACTTCGGTGTGGGGTCCATCCTTCGATATAAGGATTCTTTGCAGTGCGGCCCCAGCCCAGGGCCAGGGGCCCCTGGGCACATCCTTTTTCCATTTTCCCTGGGAAAGAAAACTCAGCAGTCCAGGTTCCTGATGTCAGTTTGTAGGGCTCCCTTGGGTCTATCAGGGCAGCACAAGTTTGAGGTGGGGACAACTTCGGTGTGGGCTCCATCCTTCGATATAAGGAATTTTTGCAGTGAGGCCCGAGCCCAGGGCCGGGGGCCCCTGGGCACATCCTTTGGCCATTTTCCCTGGGAAAGAAAACTCAGCAGTCCAGGTTCCTGATGTCAGTTTTTAGGGCTCCCTTGGGTCTATCAGGGCAGCACAAGTTTGAGGTGGGGACAACTTCGGTGTGGGGTCCATCCTTCGATATAAGGATTTTCTACAGTCAGGGCCAGGGGCCCCTGGGCACATCCTTTTTCCATTTTCCCTGGGAAAAAAAACTCAGCAGTCCAGGTTCCTGATGTCAGTTTGTAGGGTTCCCTTGGGTCTATCAGGGCAGCACAAGTTTGAGGTGGGGACAAATTCAGTGTGGGCTCCATCCTTCGATATAAGGATTTTTTGCAGTCAGGGCCAGGGGCCCCTGGGCACATCCTTTGGCCATTTTCCCTGTGAAAGAAAACTCAGCAGTCCAGGTTGCTGATGTCAGTTTGTAGGGCTCCCTTGGGTCTATCAGGGCAGCACAAGTTTGAGGTGGGGAACACTTCGGTGTGGGCTCCATCCTTCGATATAAGGATTTTTTGCAGTGAGGCCCCACCCCAGGGCCAGGGGCCCCTGGGCACATCCTTTTTCCATTTTCCCTGGGAAAGAAAACTCAGCAGTCCAGGTTCCTGATGTCAGTTTGTAGGGCTCCCTTGGGTCTATCAGGGCAGCACAAGTTTGAGGTGGGGAACACTTTGGTGTGGGGTCCATCCTTCGATATAAGGATTCTTTGCAGTCAGGGCCAGGGGCCCCTGGGCACATCCTTTTTCCATTTTCCCTGGGAAAGAAAACTCAGCAGTCCAGGTTCCTGATGTCAGTTTGTAGGGCTCCCTTGGGTCTATCAGGGCAGCACAAGTTTGAGGTGGGGACAACTTCGGTGTGGGGTCCACCCTTCGATATAAGGATTTTTTGCAGTCAGGGTCAGGGGCCCCTGGGCATATCCTTTTTCCATTTTCCCTGGGAAAGAAAACTCAGCAGTCCAGGTTCCTGATGTCTGTTTGTAGGGCTGCCTTGGGTGTATCAGGGCAGCACAAGTTTGAGGTGGGGACAAATTCGGTGTGGGCTCCATCCTTCGATATAAGGATTTTTTGCAGTCAGGGCTAGAGGCCCCTGGGCACATCCTTTGGCCATTTTCCCTGGGAAAGAAAACTCAGCAGTCCAGGTTCCTGATGTCAGTTTGTAGGGCTCCCTTGGGTCTATCAGGGCAGCACAAGTTTGAGATGGGGACAGCTTCGGTGTGGGCTCCATCCTTCGATATAAGGATTTTTTGTAGTGAGGTCTCTGCCCAGGGCCAGGGGCCCCTGGGCACAGCCTTTTTCCATTTTCCCTGGAAAAGAAAACTCAGCAGTCCAGGTTGCTGATGTCAGTTTGTAGGGCTCCCTTGGGTCTATAAGGGCAGCACAAGATTGAGGTGGGGACAACTTCGGTGTGGGATCCATCCTTCGATATAAGGATTTCTTGTAGTGAGGCCCCAGCCCAGGGCCAGGGGCCCCTGGGCACATCCTTTTTCCATTTTCCCTGGGAAAGAAAACTCAGCAGTCCAGGTTCCTGATGTCAGTTTGTAGGGCTCCCTTGGGTCTATCAGGGCAGCACAAGTTTGAGGTGGGGACAACTTCGGTGTGGGGTCCATCCTTCGATATAAGGATTTTTTGCAGTCAGGGCCAGGGGCCCCTGGGCACATCCTTTTTCCATTTTCCCTGGGAAAGAAAACTCAGCAGTCCAGGTTCCTGATGTCAGTTTGTAGGGCTCCCTTGGGTCTATCAGGGCAGCACAAGTTTGAGGTGGGGACAACTTCGGTGTGGGATCCATCCTTCGATATAAGGATTTTTTGTAGTGAGGCCCCAGCCCAGGGCCAGGGGCCCCTGGGCACATCCTTTTTCCATTTTCCCTGGGAAAGAAAACTCAGCAGTCCAGGTTCCTGATGTCAGTTTGTAGGGCTCCCTTGGGTCTATCAGGGCAGCACAAGTTTGAGGTGGGGACAAATTCGGTGTGGGCTCCATCCTTCGATATAAGGATTTTTTGCAGTCAGGGCCAGGGGCCCCTGGGCACATCCTTTTTCCATTTTCCCTGGGAAAGAAAACTCAGCAGTCCAGGTTCCTGATGTCAGTTTGTAGGGCTCCCTTGGGTCTATCAGGGCAGCACAAGTTTGAGGTGGGGACAATTTTGATGTGGGGTCCATCCTTCGATATAAGGATTTTTTGCAGTCAGGGCCAGGGGCCCCGGGGCACATCCTTTTTCCATTTTCCCTGGGAAAGAAAACTCAGCAGTCCAGGTTCCTGATGTCAGTTTGTAGGGTTCCCTTGGGTCTATCAGGGCAGCACAAGTTTGAGGTGGGGACAAATTCAGTGTGGGCTCCATCCTTCGATATAAGGATTTTTTGCAGTCAGGGAGAGGGGCCCCTGGGCACATCCTTTTTCCATTTTCCCTGGGAAAGAAAACTCAGCAGTCCAGGTTCCTGATGTCAGTTTGTAGGGTTCCCTTGGGTCTATCAGGGCAGCACAAGTTTGAGGTGGGGACAAATTCAGTGTGGGCTCCATCCTTCGATATAAGGATTTTTTGCAGTCAGGGCCAGGGGCCCCTGGGCACATCCTTTTTCCATTTTCCCTGGGAAAGAAAACTCAGCAGTCCAGGTTCCTGATGTCAGTTTGTAGTGCTCCCTTGGGTCTATCAGGGCAGCACAAGTTTGAGGTGGGGACAACTTCGGTGTGGGGTCCATCCTTCGATATAAGGATTTTTTGCAGTCAGGGCCAGGGGCCCCTGGGCACATCCTTTGGCCATTTTCCCTGGGAAAGAAAACTCAGCAGTCCAGGTTCCTGATGTCAGTTTGTAGTGCTCCCTTGGGTCTATCAGGGCAGCACAAGTTTGAGTTGAGGACAATTTTGGTCTGGGCTCCATCCTTCGATATAAGGATTTTTTGCAGTGAGGCCCCAGCCCAGGGCGCGGGGCCCCTGGGCACATCCTTTTTCCATTTTCCCTGGGAAAGAAAACTCAGCAGTCCAGGTTCCTGATGTCAGTTTGTAGGGCTCCCTTGGGTCTATCAGGGCAGCACAAGTTTGAGGTGGGGACAACTTCGGTGTGGGGTCCATCCTTCGATATAAGGATTTTTTACAGTCAGGGCCAGGGGCCCCTGGGCACATCCTTTTTCCATTTTCCCTGGGAAAGAAAACTCAGCAGTCCAGGTTCCTGATGTCAGTTTGTAGGGCTCCCTTGGGTCTATCAGGGCAGCACAAGTTTGAGGTGGGGACAACTTCGGTGTGGGGTCCATCCTTCGATATAAGGATTTTGTGCAGTCAGGGCTAGGGGCCCCGGGGCACAACCTTTGGCCATTTTCCCTGGGAAAGAAAACTCAGCAGTCCAGGTTCCTGATGTCAGTTTGTAGGGCTCCCTTGGGTCTATCAGGGCAGCACAAGTTTGAGGTGGGGACAACTTCGGTGTGGGGTCCATCCTTCGATATAAGGATTCTTTGCAGTCAGGGCCTGGGCCCCCTGGGCACAACCTTTTTCCATTTTCCCTGGGAAAGAAAACTCAGCAGTCCAGGTTCCTGATGTCAGTTTGTAGGGCTCCCTTGGGTCTATCAGGGCAGCACAACTTTGTGGTGGGGACAACTTCGGTGTGGGGTCCATCCTTCGATATAAGGATTTTTTACAGTCAGGGCCAGGGGCCCCTGGGCACATCCTTTTTCCATTTTCCCTGGGAAAGAAAACTCAGCAGTCCAGGTTCCTGATGTCAGTTTGTAGGGCTCCCTTGGGTCTATCAGGGCAGCACAAGTTTGAGGTGGGGACAACTTCGGTGTGGGCTCCATCCTTCGATATAAGGAATTTTTGCAGTGAGGCCCCAGCCCAAGGCCGGGGGCCCCTGGGCACATCCTTTGGCCATTTTCCCTGGGAAAGAAAACTCAGCAGTCCAGGTTCCTGATGTCAGTTTGTAGGGCTCCCTTGGGTCTATCAGGGCAGCACAAGTTTGAGGTGGGGACAACTTCGGTGTGGCGTCCATCCTTCGATATAAGGATTTTTTGCAGTCAGGGCCAGGGGCCCCTGGGCACATCCTTTTTCCATTTTCCCTGGGAAAGAAAACTCAGCAGTCCAGGTTCCTGATGTCACTTTGTAGGGCTCCCTTGGGTCTATCAGGGCAGCACAAGTTTGAGGTGGGGACAACTTTGGTGTGGGGTCCATCCTTCGATATAAGGATTCTTTGCAGTGTGGCCCCAGCCCATGGCCAGGGGCCCCTGGGCACATCCTTTTTCCATTTTCCCTGGGAAAGAAAACTCAGCAGTCCAGGTTCCTGATGTCAGTTTGTAGGGCTCCCTTGGGTCTATCAGGGCAGCACAAGTTTGAGGTGGGGACAACTTTGATGTGGGGTCCATCCTTCGATATAAGGATTTTTTGCAGTCAGGGCCAGGGGCCCCTGGGCACATCCTTTTTCCATTTTCCCTGGGAAAAAAAACTCAGCAGTCCAGGTTCCTGATGTCAGTTTGTAGTGTTCCCTTGGGTCTATCAGGGCAGCACAAGTTTGAGGTGGGGACAAATTCAGTGTGGGCTCCATCCTTCGATATAAGGATTTTTTGCAGTCAGGGCCAGGGGCCCCTGGGCACAACCTTTTTCCATTTTCCCTGGGAAAGAAAACTCAGCAGTCCAGGTTCCTGATGTCAGTTTGTAGGGCTCCCTTGGGTCTATCAGGGCAGCACAAGTTTGAGGTGGGGACAACTTCGGTGTGGGCTCCATGCTTCGATATAAGGATTCTTTGCAGTGAGGCCCCACCCCAGGGCCAGGGGCCCCTGGGCACATCCTTTTTCCATTTTCCCTGGGAAAGAAAACTCAGCAGTCCAGGTTCCTGATGTCAGTTTGTAGGGCTCCCTTGGGTCTATCAGGGCAGCACAAGTTTGAGGTGGGGAACACTTTGGTGTGGGGTCCATCCTTCGATATAAGGATTCTTTGCAGTCAGGCCAGGGGCCCCTGGGCACATCCTTTTTCCATTTTCCCTGGGAAAGAAAACTCAGCAATCCAGGTTCCTGATGTCAGGTTGTAGGGCTCCCTTGGGTCTATCAGGGCAGCACAAGTTTGAGGTGGGGACAAATTCAGTGTGGGCTCCATCCTTCGATATAAGGATTTTTTGCAGTCAGGGCCAGGGGCCCCTGGGCACATCCTTTTTCCATTTTCCCTGGGAAAGAAAACTCAGCAGTCCAGGTTCCTGATGTCAGTTTGTAGGGTTCCCTTGGGTCTATCAGGGCAGCACAAGTTTGAGGTGGGGACAAATTCAGTGTGGGCTCCATCCTTCGATATAAGGATTTTTTGCAGTCAGGGCCAGGGGCCCCTGGGCACATCCTTTTTCCATTTTCCCTGGGAAAGAAAACTCAGCAGTCCAGGTTCCTGATGTCAGTTTGTAGTGCTCCCTTGGGTCTATCAGGGCAGCACAAGTTTGAGGTGGGGACAACTTCGGTGTGGGGTCCATCCTTCGATATAAGGATTTTTTGCAGTCAGGGCCAGGGGCCCCTGGGCACATCCTTTGGCCATTTTCCCTGGGAAAGAAAGCTCAGCAGTCCAGGTTCCTGATGTCAGTTTGTAGTGCTCCCTTGGGTCTATCAGGGCAGCACAAGTTTGAGTTGAGGACAATTTTGGTCTGGGCTCCATCCTTCGATATAAGGACTCTTTGAAGTCAGGCCCAAGCCCAGGGCCAGGGGCCCCTGGGCACATCCTTTTTCCATTTTCCCTGGGAAAGAAAACTCAGCAGTCCAGGTTCCTGATGTCAGTTTGTAGGGCTCCCTTGGGTCTATCAGGGCAGCACAAGTTTGAGGTGGGGCAACTTCAGTGTGGGGTCCATCCTTCGATATAAGGATTCTTTGCAGTCAGGGCCTGGGCCCCCTGGGCACAACCTTTTTCCATTTTCCCTGGGAAAGAAAACTCAGCAGTCCAGGTTCCTGATGTCAGTTTGTAGGGCTCCCTTGGGTCTATCAGGGCAGCACAATTTTGTGGTGGGGACAACTTCGGTGTGGGGTCCATCCTTCGATATAAGGATTTTTTACAGTCAGGGCCAGGGGCCCCTGGGCACATCCTTTTTCCATTTTCCCTGGGAAAGAAAACTCAGCAGTCCAGGTTCCTGATGTCAGTTTGTAGGGCTCCCTTGGGTCTATCAGGGCAGCACAAGTTTGAGGTGGGGACAACTTCGGTGTGGGCTCCATCCTTCGATATAAGGAATTTTTGCAGTGAGGCCCCAGCCCAAGGCCGGGGGCCCCTGGGCACATCCTTTGGCCATTTTCCCTGGGAAAGAAAACTCAGCAGTCCAGGTTCCTGATGTCAGTTTGTAGGGCTCCCTTGGGTCTATCAGGGCAGCACAAGTTTGAGGTGGGGACAACTTCGGTGTGGGGTCCATCCTTCGATATAAGGATTTTTTGCAGTCAGGGCCAGGGGCCCCTGGGCACATCCTTTTTCCATTTTCCCTGGGAAAGAAATCTCAGCAGTCCAGGTTCCTGATGTCACTTTGTAGGGCTCCCTTGGGTCTATCAGGGCAGCACAAGTTTGAGGTGGGGACAACTTTGGTGTGGGGTCCATCCTTCGATATAAGGATTCTTTGCAGTGTGGCCCCAGCCCATGGCCAGGGGCCCCTGGGCACATCTTTTTTCCATTTTCCCTGGGAAAGAAAACTCAGCAGTCCAGGTTCCTGATGTCAGTTTGTAGGGCTCCCTTGGGTCTATCAGGGCAGCACAAGTTTGAGGTGGGGACAACTTTGATGTGGGGTCCATCCTTCGATATAAGGATTTTTTGCAGTCAGGGCCAGGGGCCCCTGGGCACATCCTTTTTCCATTTTCCCTGGGAAAAAAAACTCAGCAGTCCAGGTTCCTGATGTCAGTTTGTAGGGTTCCCTTGGGTCTATCAGGGCAGCACAAGTTTGAGGTGGGGACAAATTCAGTGTGGGCTCCATCCTTCGATATAAGGATTTTTTGCAGTCAGGGCCAGGGGCCCCTGGGCACAACCTTTTTCCATTTTCCCTGGGAAAGAAAACTCAGCAGTCCAGGTTCCTGATGTCAGTTTGTAGGGCTCCCTTGGGTCTATCAGGGCAGCACAAGTTTGACGTGGGGACAACTTCGGTGTGGGCTCCATCCTTTGATATAAGGATTCTTTGCAGTGAGGCCCCACCCCAGGGCCAGGGGCCCCTGGGCACATCCTTTTTCCATTTTCCCTGGGAAAGAAAACTCAGCAGTCCAGGTTCCTGATGTCAGTTTGTAGGGCTCCCTTGGGTCTATCAGGGCAGCACAAGTTTGAGGTGGGGAACACTTTGGTGTGGGGTCCATCCTTCGATATAAGGATTCTTTGCAGTCAGGGCCAGGGGC
The DNA here is from genome assembly GCF_050655825.1 of Lonchura striata. Lineage (NCBI taxonomy): Eukaryota > Metazoa > Chordata > Aves > Passeriformes > Estrildidae > Lonchura > Lonchura striata. The sequence continues at coordinate 16,276,656 of NC_140739.1, read as the reverse complement.
CCCTGGGCACATCCTTTTTCCATTTTCCCTGGGAAAGAAAACTCAGCAATCCAGGTTCCTGATGTCAGTTTGTAGGGCTCCCTTGGGTCTATCAGGGCAGCACAAGTTTGAGGTGGGGACAACTTCGGTGTGGGGTCCACCCTTCGATATAAGGATTTTTTGCAGTCAGGGTCAGGGGCCCCTGGGCATATCCTTTTTCCATTTTCCCTGGGAAAGAAAACTCAGCAGTCCAGGTTCCTGATGTCAGTTTGTAGGGCTCTCTTGGGTCTATCAGGGCAGCACAAATTTGAGGTGGGGACAACTTCGGTGTGGGGTCCATCCTTCGATATAAGGATTTTTTGCATTCAGGGCCAGGGGCCCCTGGGCACATCCTTTTTCCATTTTCCCTGGGAAAGAAAACTCAGCAGTCCAGGTTCCTGATGTCAGTTTGTAGGGCTCCCTTGGGTCTATCAGGGCAGCACAAGTTTGAGGTGGGGACAACTTCGGTGTGGGGTCCATCCTTCGATATAAGGATTTTTTACAGTCAAGGCCAGGGGCCCCTGGGCACATCCTTTGGCCATTTTCCCTGGGAAAGAAAACTCAGCAGTCCAGGTTCCTGATGTCAGTTTGTAGGGCTCCCTTGGGTGTATCAGGGCAGCACAAGTATGAGATGGGGACATATTCGGTGTGGGCTCCATCCTTTGATATAAGGATTTTTTGAAGTCAGGGCCAGGGGCCCCTGGGCACAACCTTTTTCCATTTTCCCTGGGAAAGAAAACTCAGCAGTCCAGGTTCCTGATGTCAGTTTGTAGGGCTCCCTTGGGTCTATCAGGGCAGCACAAGTTTGAGGTGGGGACAACTTCGGTGTGGGGTCCATCCTTCGATATAAGGATTTTTTGCAGTCAGGGCTAGGGGCCCCTGGGCACATCCTTTTTCCATTTTCCCTGGGAAAGAAAACTCAGCAGTCCAGGTTCCTGATGTCAGTTTGTAGGGCTCCCTTGGGTCTATCAGGGCAGCACAAGTTTGAGGTGGGGACAACTTCGGTGTGGGATCCATCCTTCGATATAAGGATTTTTTGTAGTGAGGCCCCAGCCCAGGGCCAGGGGCCCCTGGGCACAACCTTTTTCCATTTTCCCTGGGAAAGAAAACTCAGCAGTCCAGGTTCCTGATGTCAGTTTGTAGGGCTCCCTTGGGTCTATCAGGGCAGCACAAGTTTGAGGTGGGGACAAATTCGGTGTGGGCTCCATCCTTCGATATAAGGATTTTTTGTAGTGAGGCCCCAGCCCAGGGTCAGGGGCCCCTGGGCACATCCTTTTTCCATTTTCCCTGGGAAAGAAAACTCAGCAGTCCAGGTTCCTGATGTCAGTTTGTAGGGCTCCCTTGGGTCTATCAGGGCAGCACAAGTTTGAGGTGGGGACAAATTCGGTGTGGGGTCCATCCTTCGATATAAGGATTTTTTGCAGTCAGGGTCAGGGGCCCCTGGGCACATCCTTTGGCCATTTTCCCTGGGAAAGAAAACTCAGCAGTCCAGGTTCCTGATGTCAGTTTGTAGGGCTCCCTTGGGTCTATCAGGGCAGCACAAGTTTGAGGTGGGGACAACTTTGGTGTGGGGTCCATTCTTCGATATAAGGATTTTTTGCATTCAGGGCCAGGGGCCCCTGGGCACATCCTTTTTCCATTTTCCCTGGGAAAAAAAACTCAGCAGTCCAGGTTCCTGATGTCAGTTTGTAGGGTTCCCTTGGGTCTATCAGGGCAGCACAAGTTTGAGGTGGGGACAAATTCAGTGTGGGGTCCATCCTTCGATATAAGGATTTTTTGCAGTCAGGTCCAGGGGCCCCTGGGCACATCCTTTGGCCATTTCCCCTGGGAAAGAAAACTCAGCAGTCCAGGTTCCTGATGTCAGTTTGTAGGGCTCCCTTGGGTCTATCAGGGCAGCACAAGTTTGAGGTGGGGACAACTTCGGTGTGGGGTCCATCCTTCGATATAAGGATTCTTTGCAATGAGGTCCCTACCCAGGTCCAGGGGCCCCTGGGCACATCATTTGGCCATTTTCCCTGGGAAAGAAAACTCAGCAGTCCAGGTTCCTGATGTCAGTTTGTAGGGCTCCCTTGGGTCTATCAGGGCAACACAAGTTTGAGGTGGGGACAACTTCGGTGTGGGGTCCATCCTTCGATATAAGGATTTTTTTCAGTCAGGGCCAAGGGCCCCCGGGCACAACCTTTGGCCATTTTCCCTGGGAAAGAAAACTCAGCAGTCCAGGTTCCTGATGTCAGTTTGTAGGGCTCCCTTGGGTCTATCAGGGTAGCACAATTTTACGGTGGGGACAACTTCGGTGTGGGGTCCATCCTTTGATATAAGGATTTTTTGTAGTGAGAGCCCTGTCCAGGGCTAGGGGACCCTGGGCACAACCTTTTTCCATTTTCCCTGGGAAAGAAAACTCAGCAGTCCAGGTTCCTCATGTCAGTTTATAGGGCTCCCTTGGGTCTATCAGGGCAGCACAAGTTTGAGGTGGGGACAACTTCGGTGTGGGCTCCATCCTTCGATATAAGGATTTTTTGCAGTCAGGGCCAGGGGCCCCTGGGCACATCCTTTTTCCATTTTCCCTGGGAAAGAAAACTCAGCAGTCCAGGTTCCTGATGTCAGTTTGTAGGGCTCCCTTGGGTCTATCAGGGAAGCACAAGTTTGAGGTGGGGACAACTTCGGTGTGGGGTGCATCCTTCGATATAAGGATTTTTTGCAGTCAGGGCCAGGGGCCCCTGGGCACATCCTTTTTCCATTTTCCCTGGGAAAGAAAACTCAGCAGTCCAGGTTCCTGATGTCAGTTTGTAGGGCTCCCTTGGGTCTATCAGGGTAGCACAATTTTGAGGTGGGGACAACTTCGGTGTGGGGTCGATGCTTCGATATAAGGATTTTTTGTAGTGAGGGCCCTGTCCAGGGCTAGGGGACCCTGGGAACAACCTTTTTCCATTTTCCCTGGGAAAGAAAACTCAGCAGTCCAGGTTCCTGATGTCAGTTTGTAGGGCTCCCTTGGGTCTATCAGGGCAGCACAAGTTTGAGGTGGGGACAACTTCGGTGTGGGGTGCATCCTTCGATATAAGGATTTTTTTCAGTCAGGGCCAAGGGCCCCCGGGAACAACCTTTGGCCATTTTCCCTGGGAAAGAAAACTCAGCAGTCCAGGTTCCTGATGTCAGTTTGTAGGGCTCCCTTGGGTCTGTCAGGGCAGCACAAGTTTGAGGTGGGGACAACTTCGGTGTGGGGTCCATCCTTCGATATAAGGATTCTTTGCAGTCAGTGCCAGGGGCCCCCGGGCACATCCTTTTTCCATTTTCCCTGGGAAAGAAAACTCAGCAGTCCAGGTTCCTGATGTCAGTTTGTAGGGCTCCCTTGGGTCTATCAGGGCAGCACAAGTTTGAGGTGGGGACAACTTCGGTGTGGGGTCCATCCTTCGATATAAGGATTCTTTCTAGTGAGGTCCCTACCCAGGTCCAGGGGCCCCTGGGTACATCATTTGGCCATTTTCCCTGGGAAAGAAAACTCAGCAGTCCAGGTTCCTGATGTCAGTTTGTAGGGCTCCCTTGGGTCTATCAGGGCAGCACAAGTTTGAGGTGGGGACAACTTCGGTGTGGGGTCCATCCCTCGATATAAGGATTTTTTGCAGTGAGGTCCCTGCCCAGGGCCGGGGCCCCTGGGCACATCCTTTTTCCATTTTCCCTGGGAAAGAAAACTCAGCAGTCCAGGTTCCTGATGTCAGTTTGTAGGGCTCCCTTGGGTCTATCAGGGCAGAACAAGTTTGAGGTGGGGACAACTTCGGTGTGGGGTTCATCCTTGGATATAAGGATTTTTTGTAGTGAGGGCCCTGTCCAGGGCTAGGGGACCCTGGGCACATCCTTTTTCCATTTTCCCTGGAAAGAAAACTCAGCAGTCCAGGTTCCTGATGTCAGTTTGTAGGGCTCCCTTGGGTCTATCAGGGCAGCACAAGTTAGAGGTGGGGACAACTTCGGTGTGGGGTCCATCCTTCGATATAAGGATTTTTTGCAGTCAGGGCCAGGGGCCCCAGGGCACATACTTTTTCCATTTTCCCTGGGAAAGAAAACTCAGCAGTCCAGGTTCCTGATGTCAGTTTGTAGGGCTCCCTTGGGTCTATCAGGGCAGCACAAGTTTGAGGTGGGGACAACTTCGGTGTGGGCTCCATCCTTCGATATAAGGATTCTTTGCAGTCAGGGGCAGGGGCCCCTGGGCACATCCTTTTTCCATTTTCCCTGGGAAAGAAAACTCAGCAGTCCAGGTTCCTGATGTCAGTTTGTAGGGCTCCCTTGGGTCTATCAGGGCAGCACAAGTTTGAGGTGGGGACAACTTCGGTGTGGGGTCCATCCTTCGATATAAGGATTTTTTTGAGTCAGGGCCAAGGGCCCCCGGGCACAACCTTTGGCCATTTTCCCTGGGAAAGAAAACTCAGCAGTCCAGGTTCCTGATGTCAGTTTGTAGGGCTCCCTTGGGTCTATCAGGGCAGCACAAGTTTGAGGTGGGGACAACTTCGGTGTGGGGTCCATCATTCGATATAAGGATTCATTGCAGTCAGGGCCAGGGGCCCCCGGGCACATCATTTTTCCATTTTCCCTGGGAAAGAAAACTCAGCAGTCCAGGTTCCTGATGTCAGTTTGTTGGGCTCCCTTGGGTCTATCAGGGCAGCACAAGTTTGAGGTGGGGACAACTTCCGTGTGGGGTCCATCCTTCGATATAAGGATTCTTTGCAATGAGGTCCCTACCCAGGTCCAGGGGCCCCTGGGCACATCATTTGGCCATTTTCCCTGGGAAAGAAAACTCAGCAGTCCAGGTTCCTGATGTCAGTTTGTAGGGCTCCCTTGGGTCTATCAGGGCAGCACAAGTTTGAGGTGGGGAGAACTTTGGTGTGGGGTCCATCCTTCGATATAAGGATTTTTTGCAGTCAGGGACAGGGCCCCCTGGGCACATCCTTTTTCCATTTTCCCTGGGAAAGAAAACTCAGCAGTCCAGGTTCCTGATGTCAGTTTGTAGGGCTCCCTTGGGTCTATCAGGGCAGCACAAGTTTGAGGTGGGGACAACTTCGGTGTGGGCTCCATCCTTCGATATAAGGATTTTTTGTAGTGAGGCCCCAGCCCAGGGCCAGGGGCCCCTGGGCACATCCTTTTTCCATTTTCCCTGGGAAAGAAAACTCAGCAGTCCAGGTTCCTGATGTCAGTTTGTAGGGCTCCCTTGGGTCTATCAGGGCAGCACAAGTTTGAGGTGGGGACAAATTCGGTGTGGGCTCCATCCTTCGATATAAGGATTTTTTGTAGTGAGGCCCCAGCCCAGGGTCAGGGGCCCCTGGGCACATCCTTTTTCCATTTTCCCTGGGAAAGAAAACTCAGCAGTCCAGGTTCCTGATGTCAGTTTGTAGGGCTCCCTTGGGTCTATCAGGGCAGCACAAGTTTGAGGTGGGGACAAATTCGGTGTGGGGTCCATCCTTCGATATAAGGATTTTTTGCAGTCAGGGTCAGGGGCCCCTGGGCACATCCTTTGGCCATTTTCCCTGGGAAAGAAAACTCAGCAGTCCAGGTTCCTGATGTCAGTTTGTAGGGCTCCCTTGGGTCTATCAGGGCAGCACAAGTTTGAGGTGGGGACAACTTTGGTGTGGGGTCCATTCTTCGATATAAGGATTTTTTGCATTCAGGGCCAGGGGCCCCTGGGCACATCCTTTTTCCATTTTCCCTGGGAAAAAAAACTCAGCAGTCCAGGTTCCTGATGTCAGTTTGTAGGGTTCCCTTGGGTCTATCAGGGCAGCACAAGTTTGAGGTGGGGACAAATTCAGTGTGGGCTCCATCCTTCGATATAAGGATTTTTTGCAGTCAGGGCCAGGGGCCCCTGGGCACAACCTTTTTCCATTTTCCCTGGGAAAGAAAACTCAGCAGTCCAGGTTCCTGATGTCAGTTTGTAGGGCTCCCTTGGGTCTATCAGGGCAGCACAAGTTTGAGGTGGGGACAACTTCGGTGTGGGCTCCATCCTTCGATATAAGGATTCTTTGCAATGAGGTCCCTACCCAGGTCCAGGGGCCCCTGGGCACATCATTTGGCCATTTTCCCTGGGAAAGAAAACTCAGCAGTCCAGGTTCCTGATGTCAGTTTGTAGGGCTCCCTTGGGTCTATCAGGGCAACACAAGTTTGAGGTGGGGACAACTTCGGTGTGGGGTCCATCCTTCGATATAAGGATTTTTTTCAGTCAGGGCCAAGGGCCCCCGGGCACAACCTTTGGCCATTTTCCCTGGGAAAGAAAACTCAGCAGTCCAGGTTCCTGATGTCAGTTTGTAGGGCTCCCTTGGGTCTATCAGGGTAGCACAATTTTACGGTGGGGACAACTTCGGTGTGGGGTCCATCCTTTGATATAAGGATTTTTTGTAGTGAGAGCCCTGTCCAGGGCTAGGGGACCCTGGGCACAACCTTTTTCCATTTTCCCTGGGAAAGAAAACTCAGCAGTCCAGGTTCCTGATGTCAGTTTATAGGGCTCCCTTGGGTCTATCAGGGCAGCACAAGTTTGAGGTGGGGACAACTTCGGTGTGGGCTCCATCCTTCGATATAAGGATTTTTTTCAGTCAGGGCCAAGGGCCCCCGGGAACAACCTTTGGCCATTTTCCCTGGGAAAGAAAACTCAGCAGTCCAGGTTCCTGATGTCAGTTTGTAGGGCTCCCTTGGGTCTGTCAGGGCAGCACAAGTTTGAGGTGGGGACAACTTCGGTGTGGGGTCCATCCTTCGATATAAGGATTCTTTGCAGTCAGTGCCAGGGGCCCCCGGGCACATCCTTTTTCCATTTTCCCTGGGAAAGAAAACTCAGCAGTCCAGGTTCCTGATGTCAGTTTGTAGGGCTCCCTTGGGTCTATCAGGGCAGCACAAGTTTGAGGTGGGGACAACTTCGGTGTGGGGTCCATCCTTCGATATAAGGATTTTTTGTAGTGAGGTCCCTACCCAGGTCCAGGGGCCCCTGGGTACATCATTTGGCCATTTTCCCTGGGAAAGAAAACTCAGCAGTCCAGGTTCCTGATGTCAGTTTGTAGGGCTCCCTTGGGTCTATCAGGGCAGCACAAGTTTGAGGTGGGGACAACTTCGGTGTGGGGTCCATCCCTCGATATAAGGATTTTTTGCAGTGAGGTCCCTGCCCAGGGCCGGGGCCCCTGGGCACATCCTTTTTCCATTTTCCCTGGGAAAGAAAACTCAGCAGTCCAGGTTCCTGATGTCAGTTTGTAGGGCTCCCTTGGGTCTATCAGGGCAGAACAAGTTTGAGGTGGGGACAACTTCGGTGTGGGCTCCATCCTTCGATATAAGGATTTTTTGTAGTGAGGGCCCTGTCCAGGGCTAGGGGACCCTGGGCACATCCTTTTTCCATTTTCCCTGGAAAGAAAACTCAGCAGTCCAGGTTCCTGATGTCAGTTTGTAGGGCTCCCTTGGGTCTATCAGGGCAGCACAAGTTTGAGGTGGGGACAACTTCGGTGTGGGGTCCATCCTTCGATATAAGGATTTTTTGCAGTCAGGGCCAGGGGCCCCAGGGCACATCCTTTTTCCATTTTCCCTGGGAAAGAAAACTCAGCAGTCCAGGTTCCTGATGTCAGTTTGTAGGGCTCCCTTGGGTCTATCAGGGCAGCACAAGTTTGAGGTGGGGACAACTTCGGTGTGGGCTCCATCCTTCGATATAAGGATTCTTTGCAGTCAGGGGCAGGGGCCCCTGGGCACATCCTTTTTCCATTTTCCCTGGGAAAGAAAACTCAGCAGTCCAGGTTCCTGATGTCAGTTTGTAGGGCTCCCTTGGGTCTATCAGGGCAGCACAAGTTTGAGGTGGGGACAACTTCGGTGTGGGGTCCATCCTTCGATATAAGGATTTTTTTGAGTCAGGGCCAAGGGCCCCCGGGCACAACCTTTGGCCATTTTCCCTGGGAAAGAAAACTCAGCAGTCCAGGTTCCTGATGTCAGTTTGTAGGGCTCCCTTGGGTCTATCAGGGCAGCACAAGTTTGAGGTGGGGACAACTTCGGTGTGGGGTCCATCATTCGATATAAGGATTCATTGCAGTCAGGGCCAGGGGCCCCCGGGCACATCATTTTTCCATTTTCCCTGGGAAAGAAAACTCAGCAGTCCAGGTTCCTGATGTCAGTTTGTAGGGCTCCCTTGGGTCTATCAGGGCAGCACAAGTTTGAGGCGGGGACAACTTCGGTGTGGGGTCCATCCTTCAATATAAGGATTTTTTGCAGTCAGGGCCAGGGGCCCCTGGGCACATCCTTTGGCCATTTTCCCTGGGAAAGAAAACTCAGCAGTCCAGGTTCCTGATGTCAGTTTGTTGGGCTCCCTTGGGTCTATCAGGGCAGCACAAGTTTGAGGTGGGGACAACTTCCGTGTGGGGTCCATCCTTCGATATAAGGATTCTTTGCAATGAGGTCCCTACCCAGGTCCAGGGGCCCCTGGGCACATCATTTGGCCATTTTCCCTGGGAAAGAAAACTCAGCAGTCCAGGTTCCTGATGTCAGTTTGTAGGGCTCCCTTGGGTCTATCAGGGCAGCACAAGTTTGAGGTGGGGAGAACTTTGGTGTGGGGTCCATCCTTCGATATAAGGATTTTTTGCAGTCAGGGACAGGGCCCCCTGGGCACATCCTTTTTCCATTTTCCCTGGGAAAGAAAACTCAGCAGTCCAGGTTCCTGATGTCAGTTTGTAGGGCTCCCTTGGGTCTATCAGGGCAGCACAAGTTTGAGGTGGGGACAACTTCGGTGTGGGGTCCATCCTTCGATATAAGGATTTTTTGCAGTCAGGGCCAGGGGCCCCTGGGCACATCCTTTTTCCATTTTCCCTGGGAAAGAAAACTCAGCAGTCCAGGTTCCTGATGTCAGTTTGTAGGGCTCCCTTGGGTCTATCAGGGCAGCACAAGTTTGAGGTGGGGACAACTTCGGTGTGGGGTCCATCCTTCGATATAAGGATTTTTTGCAGTGAGGTCCCTGCCCAGGGCCAGGGGCCCCTGGGCACATCCTTTTTCCATTTTCCCTGGGAAAGAAAACTCAGCAGTCCAGGTTCCTGATGTCAGTTTGTAGGGCTCCCTTGGGTCTATCAGGGCAGCACAATTTTGAGGTGGGGACAACTTCGGTGTGGGGTCCATCCTTCGATATAAGGATTTTTTGTAGTGAGGGCCCTGTCCAGGGCTAGGGGACCCTGGGCACAACCTTTTTCCATTTTCCCTGGGAAAGAAAACTCAGCAGTCCAGGTTCCTGATGTCAGTTTGTAGGGCTCCCTTGGGTGTATCAGGGCAGCACAAGTTTCAGGTGGGGACAACTTCGGTGTGGGGTGCATCCTTCAATATAAGGATTTCTTGTAGTGAGGTCCCTGCCCAAGGCCAGCCGCCCCGGGGCACAACCTTTTTCCATTTTTCCTGGGAAAGAAAACTCAGCAGTCCAGGTTCCTGATGTCAGTTTGTAGGGCTCCCTTGGGTGTATCAGGGAAGCACAAGTTTGAGGTGGGGACAACTTCGGTGTGGGCTCCATCCTTCGATATAAGGATTCTTTGCAGTCAGGGCCAAGGGCCCCCGGGCACAACCTTTGGCCATTTTCCCTGGGAAAGAAAACTCAGCAGTCCAGGTTCCTGATGTCAGTTTGTAGGGCTCCCTTGGGTCTATCAGGGCAGCACAAGTTTGAGGTGGGGACAACTTCGGTGTGGGGTCCATCCTTCGATATAAGGATTCTTTGCAGTCAGAACCAGGGGCCCCCGGGCACATCCTTTTTCCATTTTCCCTGGGAAAGAAAACTCAGCAGTCCAGGTTCCTGATGTCAGTTTGTAGGGCTCCCTTGGGTCTTTCAGGGAAGCACAAGTTTGAGGTGGGGACAACTTCGGTGTGGGGTCCATCCTTCGATATAAGGATTTTTTGCAGTCAGGGCCAGGGGCACCAGGGCACACCCTTTTTCCATTTTCCCTGGGAAAGAAAACTCAGCAGTCCAGGTTCCTGATGTCAGTTTGTAGGGCTCCCTTGGGTCTATCAGGGTAGCACAATTTTGAGGTGGGGACAACTTCGGTGTGGGGTCCATCCTTCGATATAAGGATTTTTTGTAGTGAGGGCCCTGTCCAGGGCTAGGGGACCCTGGGCACAACCTTTTTCCATTTTCCCTGGGAAAGAAAACTCAGCAGTCCAGGTTCCTGATGTCAGTTTGTAGGGCTCCCTTGGGTCTATCAGGGCAGCACAAGTTTGAGGTGGGGACAACTTCGGTGTGGGGTGCATCCTTCGATATAAGGATTTTTTTCAGTCAGGGCCAAGGGCCCCCGGGCACAACCTTTGGCCATTTTCCCTGGGAAAGAAAACTCAGCAGTCCAGGTTCCTGATGTCAGTTTGTAGGGCTCCCTTGGGTCTATCAGGGCAACACAAGTTTGAGGTGGGGACAACTTCGGTGTGGGGTCCATCCTTCGATATAAGGATTTTTTTCAGTCAGGGCCAAGGGCCCCCGGGCACAACCTTTGGCCATTTTCCCTGGGAAAGAAAACTCAGCAGTCCAGGTTCCTGATGTCAGTTTGTAGGGCTCCCTTGGGTCTATCAGGGTAGCACAATTTTACGGTGGGGACAACTTCGGTGTGGGGTCCATCCTTTGATATAAGGATTTTTTGTAGTGAGAGCCCTGTCCAGGGCTAGGGGACTCTGGGCACAACCTTTTTCCATTTTCCCTGGGAAAGAAAACTCAGCAGTCCAGGTTCCTCATGTCAGTTTATAGGGCTCCCTTGGGTCTATCAGGGCAGCACAAGTTTGAGGTGGGGACAACTTCGGTGTGGGGTCCATCCTTCGATATAAGGAATTTTTGCAGTCAGGGCCAGGGGCCCCTGGGCACATCCTTTTTCCATTTTCCCTGGGAAAGAAAACTCAGCAGTCCAGGTTCCTGATGTCAGTTTGTAGGGCTCCCTTGGGTCTATCAGGGAAGCACAAGTTTGAGGTGGGGACAACTTCGGTGTGGGGTGCATCCTTCGATATAAGGATTTTTTGCAGTCAGGGCCAGGGGCCCCTGGGCACATCCTTTTTCCATTTTCCCTGGGAAAGAAAACTCAGCAGTCCAGGTTCCTGATGTCAGTTTGTAGGGCTCCCTTGGGTCTATCAGGGCAGCACAAGTTTGAGGTGGGGACAACTTCGGTGTGGGGTCGATGCTTCGATATAAGGATTTTTTGTAGTGAGGGCCCTGTCCAGGGCTAGGGGACCCTGGGAACAACCTTTTTCCATTTTCCCTGGGAAAGAAAACTCAGCAGTCCAGGTTCCTGATGTCAGTTTGTAGGGCTCCCTTGGGTCTATCAGGGCAGCACAAGTTTGAGGTGGGGACAACTTCGGTGTGGGGTGCATCCTTCGATATAAGGACTTTTTTCAGTCAGGGCCAAGGGCCCCCGGGCACAACCTTTGGCCATTTTCCCTGGGAAAGAAAACTCAGCAGTCCAGGTTCCTGATGTCAGTTTGTAGGGCTCCCTTGGGTCTGTCAGGGCAGCACAAGTTTGAGGTGGGGACAACTTCGGTGTGGGGTCCATCCTTCGATATAAGGATTCTTTGCAGTCAGTGCCAGGGGCCCCCGGGCACATCCTTTTTCCATTTTCCCTGGGAAAGAAAACTCAGCAGTCCAGGTTCCTGATGTCAGTTTGTAGGGCTCCCTTGGGTCTATCAGGGCAGCACAAGTTTGAGGTGGGGACAACTTCGGTGTGGGGTCCATCCTTCGATATAAGGATTCTTTGTAGTGAGGTCCCTACCCAGGTCCAGGGGCCCCTGGGTACATCATTTGGCCATTTTCCCTGGGAAAGAAAACTCAGCAGTCCAGGTTCCTGATGTCAGTTTGTAGGGCTCCCTTGGGTGTATCAGGGCAGCACAAGTTTGAGGTGGGGACAACTTCGGTGTGGGGTCCATCCCTCGATATAAGGATTTTTTGCAGTGAGGTCCCTGCCCAGGGCCGGGGCCCCTGGGCACATCCTTTTTCCATTTTCCCTGGGAAAGAAAACTCAGCAGTCCAGGTTCCTGATGTCAGTTTGTAGGGCTCCCTTGGGTCTATCAGGGCAGCACAAGTTTGAGGTGGGGACAACTTCGGTGTGGGCTCCATCCTTCGATATAAGGATTCTTTGCAGTCAGGGGCAGGGGCCCCTGGGCACATCCTTTTTCCATTTTCCCTGGGAAAGAAAACTCAGCAGTCCAGGTTCCTGATGTCAGTTTGTAGGGCTCCCTTGGGTCTATCAGGGCAGCACAAGTTTGAGGTGGGGACAACTTCGGTGTGGGGTCCATCCTTCGATATAAGGATTTTTTGAGTCAGGGCCAAGGGCCCCCGGGCACAACCTTTGGCCATTTTCCCTGGGAAAGAAAACTCAGCAGTCCAGGTTCCTGATGTCAGTTTGTAGGGCTCCCTTGGGTCTATCAGGGCAGCACAAGTTTGAGGTGGGGACAACTTCGGTGTGGGGTCCATCATTCGATATAAGGATTCATTGCAGTCAGGGCCAGGGGCCCCCGGGCACATCATTTTTCCATTTTCCCTGGGAAAGAAAACTCAGCAGTCCAGGTTCCTGATGTCAGTTTGTAGGGCTCCCTTGGGTGTATCAGGGCAGCACAAGTTTGAGGCGGGGACAACTTCGGTGTGGGGTCCATCCTTCAATATAAGGATTTTTTGCAGTCAGGGCCAGGGGCCCCTGGGCACATCCTTTGGCCATTTTCCCTGGGAAAGAAAACTCAGCAGTCCAGGTTCCTGATGTCAGTTTGTAGGGCTCCCTTGGGTCTATCAGGGCAGCACAAGTTTGAGGTGGGGACAACTTCCGTGTGGGGTCCATCCTTCGATATAAGGATTCTTTGCAATGAGGTCCCTACCCAGGTCCAGGGGCCCCTGGGCACATCATTTGGCCATTTTCCCTGGGAAAGAAAACTCAGCAGTCCAGGTTCCTGATGTCAGTTTGTAGGGCTCCCTTGGGTCTATCAGGGCAGCACAAGTTTGAGGTGGGGACAACTTCGGTGTGGGGTCCATCCTTCGATATAAGGATTTTTTGCAGTCAGGGACAGGGCCCCCTGGGCACATCCTTTTTCCATTTTCCCTGGGAAAGAAAACTCAGCAGTCCAGGTTCCTGATGTCAGTTTGTAGGGCTCCCTTGGGTCTATCAGGGCAGCACAAGTTTGAGGTGGGGACAACTTCGGTGTGGGGTCCATCCTTCGATATAAGGATTTTTTGCAGTCAGGGCCAGGGGCCCCTGGGCACATCCTTTTTCCATTTTCCCTGGGAAAGAAAACTCAGCAGTCCAGGTTCCTGATGTCAGTTTGTAGGGCTCCCTTGGGTCTATCAGGGCAGCACAAGTTTGAGGTGGGGACAACTTCGGTGTGGGGTCCATCCTTCGATATAAGGATTTTTTGCAGTGAGGTCCCTGCCCAGGTCCAGGGGCCCCTGGGCACATCCTTTTTCCATTTTCCCTGGGAAAGAAAACTCAGCAGTCCAGGTTCCTGATGTCAGTTTGTAGGGCTCCCTTGGGTCTATCAGGGCAGCACAATTTTGAGGTGGGGACAACTTCGGTGTGGGGTCCATCCTTCGATATAAGGATTTTTTGTAGTGAGGGCCCTGTCCAGGGCTAGGGGACCCTGGGCACAACCTTTTTCCATTTTCCCTGGGAAAGAAAACTCAGCAGTCCAGGTTCCTGATGTCAGTTTGTAGGGCTCCCTTGGGTGTATCAGGGCAGCACAAGTTTCAGGTGGGGACAACTTCGGTGTGGGGTGCATCCTTCAATATAAGGATTTCTTGTAGTGAGGTCCCTGCCCAAGGCCAGCCGCCCCGGGGCACAACCTTTTTCCATTTTCCCTGGGAAAGAAAACTCAGCAGTCCAGGTTCCTGATGTCAGTTTGTAGGGCTCCCTTGGGTGTATCAGGGAAGCACAAGTTTGAGGTGGGGACAACTTCGGTGTGGGCTCCATCCTTCGATATAAGGATTCTTTGCAGTCAGGGCCAAGGGCCCCCGGGCACAACCTTTGGCCATTTTCCCTGGGAAAGAAAACTCAGCAGTCCAGGTTCCTGATGTCAGTTTGTAGGGCTCCCTTGGGTCTATCAGGGCAGCACAAGTTTGAGGTGGGGACAACTTCGGTGTGGGGTCCATCCTTCGATATAAGGATTCTTTGCAGTCAGGGCCAGGGGCCCCCGGGCACATCCTTTTTCCATTTTCCCTGGGAAAGAAAACTCAGCAGTCCAGGTTCCTGATGTCAGTTTGTAGGGCTCCCTTGGGTCTTTCAGGGAAGCACAAGTTTGAGGTGGGGACAACTTCGGTGTGGGGTCCATCCTTCGATATAAGGATTTTTTGCAGTCAGGGCCAGGGGCCCCAGGGCACATCCTTTTTCCATTTTCCCTGGGAAAGAAAACTCAGCAGTCCAGGTTCCTGATGTCAGTTTGTAGGGCTCCCTTGGGTCTATCAGGGTAGCACAATTTTGAGGTGGGGACAACTTCGGTGTGGGGTCCATCCTTCGATATAAGGATTTTTTGTAGTGAGGGCCCTGTCCAGGGCTAGGGGACCCTGGGCACAACCTTTTTCCATTTTCCCTGGGAAAGAAAACTCAGCAGTCCAGGTTCCTGATGTCAGTTTGTAGGGCTCCCTTGGGTCTATCAGGGCAGCACAAGTTTGAGGTGGGGACAACTTCGGTGTGGGGTGCATCCTTCGATATATGGATTTTTTTCAGTCAGGGCCAAGGGCCCCCGGGCAGAACCTTTGGCCATTTTCCCTGGGAAAGAAAACTCAGCAGTCCAGGTTCCTGATGTCAGTTTGTAGGGCTCCCTTGGGTCTATCAGGGCAGCACAAGTTTGAGGTGGGGACAACTTCGGTGTGGGGTCCATCCTTCAATATAAGGATTTTTTGCAGTCAGGGCCAGGGGCCCCTGGGCACATCCTTTTTCCATTTTCCCTGGGAAAGAAAACTCAGCAGTCCAGGTTCCTGATGTCAGTTTGTAGGGCTCCCTTGGGTCTATCAGGGCAGCACAAGTTTGAGGTGGGGAGAACTTCGGTGTGGGGTCCATCCTTCGATATCAGGATTCTTTGCAATGAGGTCCCTACCCAGGTCCAGGGGCCCCTGGGTACATCATTTGGCCATTTTCCCTGGGAAAGAAAACTCAGCAGTCCAGGTTCCTGATGTCAGTTTGTAGGGCTCCCTTGGGTGTATCAGGGCAGCACAAGTTTGAGGTGGGGACAACTTCGGTGTGGGGTCCATCCCTCGATATAAGGATTTTTTGCAGTGAGGTCCCTGCCCAGGGCCGGGGCCCCTGGGTACATCATTTGGCCATTTTCCCTGGGAAAGAAAACTCAGCAGTCCAGGTTCCTGATGTCAGTTTGTAGGGCTCCCTTGGGTGTATCAGGGCAGCACAAGTTTGAGGTGGGGACAACTTCGGTGTGGGGTTCATCCTTGGATATAAGGATTTTTTGTAGTGAGGGCCCTGTCCAGGGCTAGGGGACCCTGGGCACATCCTTTTTCCATTTTCCCTGGGAAAGAAAACTCAGCAGTCCAGGTTCCTGATGTCAGTTTGTAGGGCTCCCTTGGGTCTATCAGGGCAGCACAAGTTTGAGGTGGGGACAACTTCGGTGTGGGGAGCATCCTTGGATATAAGGATTTTTTGCAGTCAGGGCCAGGGGCCCCAGGGCACATCCTTTTTCCATTTTCCCTGGGAAAGAAAACTCAGCAGTCCAGGTTCCTGATGTCAGTTTGTAGGGCTCCCTTGGGTCTATCAGGGCAGCACAAGTTTGAGGTGGGGACAACTTCGGTGTGGGCTCCATCCTTCAATATAAGGATTTTTTGCAGTCAGGGCCAGGGGCCCCTGGGCACATCCTTTTTCCATTTTCCCTGGGAAAGAAAACTCAGCAGTCCAGGTTCCTGATGTCAGTTTGTAGGGCTCCCTTGGGTCTATCAGGGCAGCACAAGTTTGAGGTGGGGACAACTTCGGTGTGGGGTCCATCCTTCGATATAAGGATATTTTTCAGTCAGGGCCAAGGGCCCCCGGGCACGACCTTTGGCCATTTTCCCTGGGAAAGAAAACTCAGCAGTCCAGGTTCCTGATGTCAGTTTGTAGGGCTCCCTTGGGTCTATCAGGGCCTCACAAGTTTGAGGTGGGGAGAACTTTCGTGTGGGGTCCATCCTTCGATATAAGGATTTTTTGCAGTCATGGCCAGGGGCCCCTGGGCACATCCTTTTTCCATTTTCCCTGGGAAAGAAAACTCAGCAGTCCAGGTTCCTGATGTCAGTTTGTAGGGCTCCCTTGGGTCTATCAGGGCAGCACAAGTTTGAGGTGGGGACAACTTCGGTGTGGGGTCCATCCTTCGATATAAGGATTCTTTGCAGTCAGTGCCAGGGGCCCCTGGGCACAACCTTTTTCAATTTTCCCTGGGAAAGAAAACTCAGCAGTCCAGGTTCCTGATGTCAGTTTGTAGGGCTCCCTTGGGTCTATCAGGGCAGCACAAGTTTGAGGTGGGGACAACTTCGGTGTGGGGTCCATCCTTCGATATAAGGATTTTTTGTAGTGAGGGCCCAGCCCAGGGCCAGGGGCCCCTGGGCACATCCTTTTTCCATTTTCCCTGGGAAAGAAAACTCAGCAGTCCAGGTTCCTGATGTCAGTCTGTAGGGCTCACTTGGGTATATCAGGGCAGCACAATTTTGAGGTGGGGACAACTTCGGTGTGGGGTCCATCCTTCGATATAAGGATTTTTTGTAGTGAGGGCCCTGTCCAGGGCTAGGGGACCCTGGGCACAACCTTTTTCCATTTTCCCTGGGAAAGAAAACTCAGCAGTCCAGGTTCCTGATGTCAGTTTGTAGGGCTCCCTTGGGTCTATCAGGGCAGCACAAGTTTGAGGTGGGGACAACTTCGGTGTGGGGTCCATCCTTCGATATAAGGATTTCTTGTAGTGAGGTCCCTGCCCAAGGCCAGCCGCCCCTGGGCACATCCTTTTTCCATTTTCCCTGGGAAAGAAAACTCAGCAGTCCAGGTTCCTGATGTCAGTTTGTAGGGCTCCCTTGGGTCTATCAGGGCAGCACAAGTTTGAGGTGGGGACAACTTCGGTGTGGGGTCCATCCTTCGATATAAGGATTTTTTGCGGTCAGGGCCAGGGGACCCTGGGCACATCCTTTTTCCATTTTCCCTGGGAAAGAAAACTCAGCAGTCCAGGTTCCTGATGTCAGTTTGTAGGGCTCCCTTGGGTCTATCAGGGCAGCACAAGTTTGAGGTGGGGACAACTTCGGTGTGGGGTCCATCCTTCGATATAAGGATTTTTTGCAATGAGGTCCCTACCCTGGTCCAGGGGCCCCCGGGCATATCCTTTTTCCATTTTCCCTGGGAAAGAAAACTCAGCAGTCCAGGTTCCTGATGTCAGTTTGTAGGGCTCCCTTGGGTCTATCAGGGCAGCACAAGTTTGAGGTGGGGACAACTTCGGTGTGGGCTCCATCCTTCGATATAAGGATTTTTTGCAGTCAGGGCCAGGGGCCCCTGGGCACATCCTTTTTCCATTTTCCCTGGGAAAGAAAACTCAGCAGTCCAGGTTCCTGATGTCAGTTTGTAGGGTTCCCTTGGGTGTATCAGGGCAGCAGAATTTTGTGGTGGGGACAACTTCGGTGTGGGGTCCATCCTTCGATATAAGGATTTTTTTCAGTGAGGGGCAGGGGCCCAGGGCAGCGGCCCCTGGGCACATCCTTTTTCCATTTTCCCTGGGAAAGAAAACTCAGCAGTCCAGGTTCCTGATGTCAGTCTGTAGGGCTGCCTTGGGTCTATCAGGGCAGCACAAGTTTGAGGTGGGGACAACTTCGGTGTGGGGTCCATCCTTCGATATAAGGATTATTTGCAGTCAGGGCCAGGGGCCCCTGGGCACATCCTTTTTCCATTTTCCCTGGGAAAGAAAACTCAGCAGCCCAGGTTCCTGATGTCAGTTTGTAGGGCTCCCTTGGGTGTATCAGGGCAGCACAAGTTTGAGGTGGGGACAACTTCTGTCTCGGGTCCATCCTTCGATAAAGGGATTCTTTGCAGTGAGGCCCCAGCCCAGGGCCAGGGGCCCCTGGGCACATCCTTTTTCCATTTTCCCTGTGAAAGAAAACTCAGCAGTCCAGGTTCCTGATGTCAGTTTGTAGGGCTCCCTTGGGTCTATCAGGGCAGCACAAGTTTGAGGTGGGGACAACTTTGGTGTGGGCTCCATCCTTCGATATAAGGATTCTTTGCAGTCAGGGCCAGGGGCCCCTGGGCACATCCTTTTTCCATTTTCCCTGGGAAAGAAAACTCAGCAGTCCAGGTTCCTGATGTCAGTCTGTAGGGCTCACTTGGGTCTATCAGGGCAGCACAATTTTGAGGTGGGGACAACTTCGGTGTGGGGTCCATCCTTCGATATAAGGATTTTTTGTAGTGAGGGCCCTGTCCAGGGCTAGGGGATCCTGGGCACAACCTTTTTCCATTTTCCCTGGGAAAGAAAACTCAGCAGTCCAGGTTCCTGATGTCAGTTTGTAGGGCTCCCTTGGGTCTATCAGGGCAGCACAAGTTTGAGGTGGGGACAACTTCGGTGTGGGGTCCATCCTTCGATATAAGGATTTCTTGTAGTGAGGTCCCTGCCCAAGGCCAGCCGCCCCTGGGCACATCCTTTTTCCATTTTCCCTGGGAAAGAAAACTCAGCAGTCCAGGTTCCTGATGTCAGTTTGTAGGGCTCCCTTGGGTCTATCAGGGCAGCACAAGTTTGAGGTGGGGACAACTTCGGTGTGGGGTCCATCCTTCGATATAAGGATTTTTTGCGGTCAGGGCCAGGGGACCCTGGGCACATCCTTTTTCCATTTTCCCTGGGAAAGAAAACTCAGCAGTCCAGGTTCCTGATGTCAGTTTGTAGGGCTCCCTTGGGTCTATCAGGGCAGCACAAGTTTGAGGTGGGGACAACTTCGGTGTGGGGTCCATCCTTCGATATAAGGATTCTTTGCAATGAGGTCCCTACCCAGGTCCATGGGCCCCTGGGTACATCATTTGGCCATTTTCCCTGGGAAAGAAAACTCAGCAGTCCTGGTTCCTGATGTCAGTTTGTAGGGCTCCCTTGGGTGTATCAGGGCAGCACAAGTTTGAGGTGGGGACAACTTCGGTGTGGGGTCCATCCCTCGATATAAGGATTTTTTGCAGTGAGGTCCCTGCCCAGGGCCGGGGCCCCTGGGCACATCCTTTTTCCATTTTCCCTGGGAAAGAAAACTCAGCAGTCCAGGTTCCTGATGTCAGTTTGTAGGGCTCCCTTGGGTCTATCAGGGCAGCACAAGTTTGAGGTGGGGACAACTTCGGTGTGGGGTTCATCCTTGGATATAAGGATTTTTTGTAGTGAGGGCCCTGTCCAGGGCTAGGGGACCCTGGGCACATCCTTTTTCCATTTTCCCTGGGAAAGAAAACTCAGCAGTCCAGGTTCCTGATGTCAGTTTGTAGGGCTCCCTTGGGTCTATCAGGGCAGCACAAGTTTGAGGTGGGGACAACTTCGGTGTGGGGAGCATCCTTCTATATAAGGATTTTTTGCAGTCAGGGCCAGGGGCCCCAGGGCACATCCTTTTTCCATTTTCCCTGGGAAAGAAAACTCAGCAGTCCAGGTTCCTGATGTCAGTTTGTAGGGCTCCCTTGGGTCTATCAGGGCAGCACAAGTTTGAGGTGGGGACAACTTCGGTGTGGGCTCCATCCTTCGATATAAGGATTCTTTGCAGTCAGGGGCAGGGGCCCCTGGGCACATCCTTTTTCCATTTTCCCTGGGAAAGAAAACTCAGCAGTCCAGGTTCCTGATGTCAGTTTGTAGGGCTCCCTTGGGTCTATCAGGGCAGCACAAGTTTGAGGTGGGGACAACTTCGGTGTGGGGTCCATCCTTCGATATAAGGATATTTTTCAGTCAGGGCCAAGGGCCCCCGGGCACGACCTTTGGCCATTTTCCCTGGGAAAGAAAACTCAGCAGTCCAGGTTCCTGATGTCAGTTTGTAGGGCTCCCTTGGGTCTATCAGGGCAGCACAAGTTTGAGGTGGGGAGAACTTTGGTGTGGGGTCCATCCTTCGATATAAGGATTTTCTGCAGTCATGGCCAGGGGCCCCTGGGCACATCCTTTTTCCATTTTCCCTGGGAAAGAAAACTCAGCAGTCCAGGTTCCTGATGTCAGTTTGTAGGGCTCCCTTGGGTCTATCAGGGCAGCACAAGTTTGAGGTGGGGACAACTTTGGTGTGGGGTCCATCCTTCGATATAAGGATTTTTTGTAGTGAGGGCCCTGTCCAGGGCTAGGGGACCCTGGGCACAACCTTTTTCAATTTTCCCTGGGAAAGAAAACTCAGCAGTCCAGGTTCCTGATGTCAGTTTGTAGGGCTCCCTTGGGTGTATCAGGGCAGCACAAGTTTGAGGTGCGGACAACTTCGGTGTGGGCTCCATCCTTCGATATAAGGATTCTTTGCAGTCAGGGCCAAGGGCCCCCGGGCACAATTTTTGGCCATTTTCCCTGGGAAAGAAAACTCAGCAGTCCAGGTTCCTGATGTCAGTTTGTAGGGCTCCCTTGGGTCTATCAGGGCAGCACAAGTTTGAGGTGGGGACAACTTCGGTGTGGGCTCCATCCTTCGATATAAGGATTCTTTGCAGTCAGTGCCAGGGGCCCATGGGCACATCATTTGGCCATTTTCCCTGGGAAAGAAAACTCAGCAGTCCAGGTTCCTGATGTCAGTTTGTAGGGCTCCCTTGGGTCTTTCAGGGCAGCACAAGTTTGAGGTGGGGACAACTTCGGTGTGGGGTCCATCCTTCGATATAAGGATTCTTTGCAGTCAGTGCCAGGGGCCCCTGGGCACAACCTTTTTCAATTTTCCCTGGGAAAGAAAACTCAGCAGTCCAGGTTCCTGATGTCAGTTTGTAGGGCTCCCTTGGGTCTATCAGGGCAGCAGAAGTTTGAGGTGGGGACAACTTCGGTGTGGGGTCCATCCTTCGATATAAGGATTTTTTGTAGTGAGGGCCCAGCCCAGGGCCAGGGGCCCCTGGGCACATCCTTTTTCCATTTTCCCTGGGAAAGAAAACTCAGCAGTCCAGGTTCCTGATGTCAGTCTGTAGGGCTCACTTGGGTCTATCAGGGCAGCACAATTTTGAGGTGGGGACAACTTCGGTGTGGGGTCCATCCTTCGATATAAGGATTTTTTGTAGTGAGGGCCCTGTCCAGGGCTAGGGGACCCTGGGCACAACCTTTTTCCATTTTCCCTGGGAAAGAAAACTCAGCAGTCCAGGTTCCTGATGTCAGTTTGTAGGGCTCCCTTGGGTCTATCAGGGCAGCACAAGTTTGAGGTGGGGACAACTTCGGTGTGGGGTCCATCCTTCGATATAAGGATTTCTTGTAGTGAGGTCCCTGCCCAAGGCCAGCCGCCCCTGGGCACATCCTTTTTCCATTTTCCCTGGGAAAGAAAACTCAGCAGTCCAGGTTCCTGATGTCAGTTTGTAGGGCTCCCTTGGGTCTATCAGGGCAGCACAAGTTTGAGGTGGGGACAACTTCGGTGTGGGGTCCATCCTTCGATATAAGGATTTTTTGCGGTCAGGGCCAGGGGACCCTGGGCACATCCTTTTTCCATTTTCCCTGGGAAAGAAAACTCAGCAGTCCAGGTTCCTGATGTCAGTTTGTAGGGCTCCCTTGGGTCTATCAGGGCAGCACAAGTTTGAGGTGGGGACAACTTCGGTGTGGGGTCCATCCTTCGATATAAGGATTTTTTGCAATGAGGTCCCTACCCTGGTCCAGGGGCCCCCGGGCATATCCTTTTTCCATTTTCCCTGGGAAAGAAAACTCAGCAGTCCAGGTTCCTGATGTCAGTTTGTAGGGCTCCCTTGGGTCTATCAGGGCAGCACAAGTTTGAGGTGGGGACAACTTCGGTGTGGGCTCCATCCTTCGATATAAGGATTTTTTGCAGTCAGGGCCAGGGGCCCCTGGGCACATCCTTTTTCCATTTTCCCTGGGAAAGAAAACTCAGCAGTCCAGGTTCCTGATGTCAGTTTGTAGGGTTCCCTTGGGTGTATCAGGGCAGCAGAATTTTGTGGTGGGGACAACTTCGGTGTGGGGTCCATCCTTCGATATAAGGATTTTTTTCAGTGAGGGGCAGGGGCCCAGGGCAGCGGCCCCTGGGCACATCCTTTTTCCATTTTCCCTGGGAAAGAAAACTCAGCAGTCCAGGTTCCTGATGTCAGTCTGTAGGGCTGCCTTGGGTCTATCAGGGCAGCACAAGTTTGAGGTGGGGACAACTTCGGTGTGGGGTCCATCCTTCGATATAAGGATTATTTGCAGTCAGGGCCAGGGGCCCCTGGGCACATCCTTTTTCCATTTTCCCTGGGAAAGAAAACTCAGCAGCCCAGGTTCCTGATGTCAGTTTGTAGGGCTCCCTTGGGTGTATCAGGGCAGCACAAGTTTGAGGTGGGGACAACTTCTGTCTCGGGTCCATCCTTCGATAAAGGGATTCTTTGCAGTGAGGCCCCAGCCCAGGGCCAGGGGCCCCTGGGCACATCCTTTTTCCATTTTCCCTGTGAAAGAAAACTCAGCAGTCCAGGTTCCTGATGTCAGTTTGTAGGGCTCCCTTGGGTCTATCAGGGCAGCACAAGTTTGAGGTGGGGACAACTTTGGTGTGGGCTCCATCCTTCGATATAAGGATTCTTTGCAGTCAGGGCCAGGGGCCCCTGGGCACATCCTTTTTCCATTTTCCCTGGGAAAGAAAACTCAGCAGTCCAGGTTCCTGATGTCAGTCTGTAGGGCTCACTTGGGTCTATCAGGGCAGCACAAGTTTGAGGTGGGGACAACTTCGGTGTGGGGTCCATCCTTCGATATAAGGATTTTTTGTAGTGAGGGCCCTGTCCAGGGCTAGGGGACCCTGGGCACAACCTTTTTCCATTTTCCCTGGGAAAGAAAACTCAGCAGTCCAGGTTCCTGATGTCAGTTTGTAGGGCTCCCTTGGGTCTATCAGGGCAGCACAAGTTTGAGGTGGGGACAACTTCGGTGTGGGGTCCATCCTTCGATATAAGGATTTCTTGTAGTGAGGTCCCTGCCCAAGGCCAGCCGCCCCTGGGCACATCCTTTTTCCATTTTCCCTGGGAAAGAAAACTCAGCAGTCCAGGTTCCTGATGTCAGTTTGTAGGGCTCCCTTGGGTCTATCAGGGCAGCACAAGTTTGAGGTGGGGACAACTTCGGTGTGGGGTCCATCCTTCGATATAAGGATTTTTTGCGGTCAGGGCCAGGGGACCCTGGGCACATCCTTTTTCCATTTTCCCTGGGAAAGAAAACTCAGCAGTCCAGGTTCCTGATGTCAGTTTGTAGGGCTCCCTTGGGTCTATCAGGGCAGCACAAGTTTGAGGTGGGGACAACTTCGGTGTGGGGTCCATCCTTCGATATAAGGATTCTTTGCAATGAGGTCCCTACCCAGGTCCATGGGCCCCTGGGTACATCATTTGGCCATTTTCCCTGGGAAAGAAAACTCAGCAGTCCTGGTTCCTGATGTCAGTTTGTAGGGCTCCCTTGGGTGTATCAGGGCAGCACAAGTTTGAGGTGGGGACAACTTCGGTGTGGGGTCCATCCCTCGATATAAGGATTTTTTGCAGTGAGGTCCCTGCCCAGGGCCGGGGCCCCTGGGCACATCCTTTTTCCATTTTCCCTGGGAAAGAAAACTCAGCAGTCCAGGTTCCTGATGTCAGTTTGTAGGGCTCCCTTGGGTCTATCAGGGCAGCACAAGTTTGAGGTGGGGACAACTTCGGTGTGGGGTTCATCCTTGGATATAAGGATTTTTTGTAGTGAGGGCCCTGTCCAGGGCTAGGGGACCCTGGGCACATCCTTTTTCCATTTTCCCTGGGAAAGAAAACTCAGCAGTCCAGGTTCCTGATGTCAGTTTGTAGGGCTCCCTTGGGTCTATCAGGGCAGCACAAGTTTGAGGTGGGGACAAATTCAGTGTGGGGAGCATCCTTCTATATAAGGATTTTTTGCAGTCAGGGCCAGGGGCCCCAGGGCACATCCTTTTTCCATTTTCCCTGGGAAAGAAAACTCAGCAGTCCAGGTTCCTGATGTCAGTTTGTAGGGCTCCCTTGGGTCTATCAGGGCAGCACAAGTTTGAGGTGGGGACAACTTCGGTGTGGGCTCCATCCTTCGATATAAGGATTCTTTGCAGTCAGGGGCAGGGGCCCCTGGGCACATCCTTTTTCCATTTTCCCTGGGAAAGAAAACTCAGCAGTCCAGGTTCCTGATGTCAGTTTGTAGGGCTCCCTTGGGTCTATCAGGGCAGCACAAGTTTGAGGTGGGGACAACTTCGGTGTGGGGTCCATCCTTCGATATAAGGATATTTTTCAGTCAGGGCCAAGGGCCCCCGGGCACGACCTTTGGCCATTTTCCCTGGGAAAGAAAACTCAGCAGTCCAGGTTCCTGATGTCAGTTTGTAGGGCTCCCTTGGGTCTATCAGGGCAGCACAAGTTTGAGGTGGGGAGAACTTTGGTGTGGGGTCCATCCTTCGATATAAGGATTTTCTGCAGTCATGGCCAGGGGCCCCTGGGCACATCCTTTTTCCATTTTCCCTGGGAAAGAAAACTCAGCAGTCCAGGTTCCTGATGTCAGTTTGTAGGGCTCCCTTGGGTCTATCAGGGCAGCACAAGTTTGAGGTGGGGACAACTTTGGTGTGGGGTCCATCCTTCGATATAAGGATTTTTTGTAGTGAGGGCCCTGTCCAGGGCTAGGGGACCCTGGGCACAACCTTTTTCAATTTTCCCTGGGAAAGAAAACTCAGCAGTCCAGGTTCCTGATGTCAGTTTGTAGGGCTCCCTTGGGTGTATCAGGGCAGCACAAGTTTGAGGTGCGGACAACTTCGGTGTGGGCTCCATCCTTCGATATAAGGATTCTTTGCAGTCAGGGCCAAGGGCCCCCGGGCACAATTTTTGGCCATTTTCCCTGGGAAAGAAAACTCAGCAGTCCAGGTTCCTGATGTCAGTTTGTAGGGCTCCCTTGGGTCTATCAGGGCAGCACAAGTTTGAGGTGGGGACAACTTCGGTGTGGGCTCCATCCTTCGATATAAGGATTCTTTGCAGTCAGTGCCAGGGGCCCATGGGCACATCATTTGGCCATTTTCCCTGGGAAAGAAAACTCAGCAGTCCAGGTTCCTGATGTCAGTTTGTAGGGCTCCCTTGGGTCTTTCAGGGCAGCACAAGTTTGAGGTGGGGACAACTTCGGTGTGGGGTCCATCCTTCGATATAAGGATTCTTTGCAGTCAGTGCCAGGGGCCCCTGGGCACAACCTTTTTCAATTTTCCCTGGGAAAGAAAACTCAGCAGTCCAGGTTCCTGATGTCAGTTTGTAGGGCTCCCTTGGGTCTATCAGGGCAGCAGAAGTTTGAGGTGGGGACAACTTCGGTGTGGGGTCCATCCTTCGATATAAGGATTTTTTGTAGTGAGGGCCCAGCCCAGGGCCAGGGGCCCCTGGGCACATCCTTTTTCCATTTTCCCTGGGAAAGAAAACTCAGCAGTCCAGGTTCCTGATGTCAGTCTGTAGGGCTCACTTGGGTCTATCAGGGCAGCACAATTTTGAGGTGGGGACAACTTCGGTGTGGGGTCCATCCTTCGATATAAGGATTCTTTGCAATGAGGTCCCTACCCAGGTCCATGGGCCCCTGGGTACATCATTTGGCCATTTTCCCTGGGAAAGAAAACTCAGCAGTCCTGGTTCCTGATGTCAGTTTGTAGGGCTCCCTTGGGTGTATCAGGGCAGCACAAGTTTGAGGTGGGGACAACTTCGGTGTGGGGTCCATCCCTCGATATAAGGATTTTTTGCAGTGAGGTCCCTGCCCAGGGCCGGGGCCCCTGGGCACATCCTTTTTCCATTTTCCCTGGGAAAGAAAACTCAGCAGTCCAGGTTCCTGATGTCAGTTTGTAGGGCTCCCTTGGGTCTATCAGGGCAGCACAAGTTTGAGGTGGGGACAACTTCGGTGTGGGGTTCATCCTTGGATATAAGGATTTTTTGTAGTGAGGGCCCTGTCCAGGGCTAGGGGACCCTGGGCACATCCTTTTTCCATTTTCCCTGGGAAAGAAAACTCAGCAGTCCAGGTTCCTGATGTCAGTTTGTAGGGCTCCCTTGGGTCTATCAGGGCAGCACAAGTTTGAGGTGGGGACAAATTCAGTGTGGGGAGCATCCTTCTATATAAGGATTTTTTGCAGTCAGGGCCAGGGGCCCCAGGGCACATCCTTTTTCCATTTTCCCTGGGAAAGAAAACTCAGCAGTCCAGGTTCCTGATGTCAGTTTGTAGGGCTCCCTTGGGTCTATCAGGGCAGCACAAGTTTGAGGTGGGGACAACTTCGGTGTGGGCTCCATCCTTCGATATAAGGATTCTTTGCAGTCAGGGGCAGGGGCCCCTGGGCACATCCTTTTTCCATTTTCCCTGGGAAAGAAAACTCAGCAGTCCAGGTTCCTGATGTCAGTTTGTAGGGCTCCCTTGGGTCTATCAGGGCAGCACAAGTTTGAGGTGGGGACAACTTCGGTGTGGGGTCCATCCTTCGATATAAGGATATTTTTCAGTCAGGGCCAAGGGCCCCCGGGCACGACCTTTGGCCATTTTCCCTGGGAAAGAAAACTCAGCAGTCCAGGTTCCTGATGTCAGTTTGTAGGGCTCCCTTGGGTCTATCAGGGCAGCACAAGTTTGAGGTGGGGAGAACTTTGGTGTGGGGTCCATCCTTCGATATAAGGATTTTCTGCAGTCATGGCCAGGGGCCCCTGGGCACATCCTTTTTCCATTTTCCCTGGGAAAGAAAACTCAGCAGTCCAGGTTCCTGATGTCAGTTTGTAGGGCTCCCTTGGGTCTATCAGGGCAGCACAAGTTTGAGGTGGGGACAACTTTGGTGTGGGGTCCATCCTTCGATATAAGGATTTTTTGTAGTGAGGGCCCTGTCCAGGGCTAGGGGACCCTGGGCACAACCTTTTTCAATTTTCCCTGGGAAAGAAAACTCAGCAGTCCAGGTTCCTGATGTCAGTTTGTAGGGCTCCCTTGGGTGTATCAGGGCAGCACAAGTTTGAGGTGCGGACAACTTCGGTGTGGGCTCCATCCTTCGATATAAGGATTCTTTGCAGTCAGGGCCAAGGGCCCCCGGGCACAATTTTTGGCCATTTTCCCTGGGAAAGAAAACTCAGCAGTCCAGGTTCCTGATGTCAGTTTGTAGGGCTCCCTTGGGTCTATCAGGGCAGCACAAGTTTGAGGTGGGGACAACTTCGGTGTGGGCTCCATCCTTCGATATAAGGATTCTTTGCAGTCAGTGCCAGGGGCCCATGGGCACATCATTTGGCCATTTTCCCTGGGAAAGAAAACTCAGCAGTCCAGGTTCCTGATGTCAGTTTGTAGGGCTCCCTTGGGTCTTTCAGGGCAGCACAAGTTTGAGGTGGGGACAACTTCGGTGTGGGGTCCATCCTTCGATAATAGGATTCTTTGCAGTCAGTGCCAGGGGCCCCTGGGCACAACCTTTTTCAATTTTCCCTGGGAAAGAAAACTCAGCAGTCCAGGTTCCTGATGTCAGTTTGTAGGGCTCCCTTGGGTCTATCAGGGCAGCAGAAGTTTGAGGTGGGGACAACTTCGGTGTGGGGTCCATCCTTCGATATAAGGATTTTTTGTAGTGAGGGCCCAGCCCAGGGCCAGGGGCCCCTGGGCACATCCTTTTTCCATTTTCCCTGGGAAAGAAAACTCAGCAGTCCAGGTTCCTGATGTCAGTCTGTAGGGCTCACTTGGGTCTATCAGGGCAGCACAATTTTGAGGTGGGGACAACTTCGGTGTGGGGTCCATCCTTCGATATAAGGATTTTTTGTAGTGAGGGCCCTGTCCAGGGCTAGGGGACCCTGGGCACAACCTTTTTCCATTTTCCCTGGGAAAGAAAACTCAGCAGTCCAGGTTCCTGATGTCAGTTTGTAGGGCTCCCTTGGGTCTATCAGGGCAGCACAAGTTTGAGGTGGGGACAACTTCGGTGTGGGGTCCATCCTTCGATATAAGGATTTCTTGTAGTGAGGTCCCTGCCCAAGGCCAGCCGCCCCTGGGCACATCCTTTTTCCATTTTCCCTGGGAAAGAAAACTCAGCAGTCCAGGTTCCTGATGTCAGTTTGTAGGGCTCCCTTGGGTCTATCAGGGCAGCACAAGTTTGAGGTGGGGACAACTTCGGTGTGGGGTCCATCCTTCGATATAAGGATTTTTTGCGGTCAGGGCCAGGGGACCCTGGGCACATCCTTTTTCCATTTTCCCTGGGAAAGAAAACTCAGCAGTCCAGGTTCCTGATGTCAGTTTGTAGGGCTCCCTTGGGTCTATCAGGGCAGCACAAGTTTGAGGTGGGGACAACTTCGGTGTGGGGTCCATCCTTCGATATAAGGATTTTTTGCAATGAGGTCCCTACCCTGGTCCAGGGGCCCCCGGGCATATCCTTTTTCCATTTTCCCTGGGAAAGAAAACTCAGCAGTCCAGGTTCCTGATGTCAGTTTGTAGGGCTCCCTTGGGTCTATCAGGGCAGCACAAGTTTGAGGTGGGGACAACTTCGGTGTGGGCTCCATCCTTCGATATAAGGATTTTTTGCAGTCAGGGCCAGGGGCCCCTGGGCACATCCTTTTTCCATTTTCCCTGGGAAAGAAAACTCAGCAGTCCAGGTTCCTGATGTCAGTTTGTAGGGTTCCCTTGGGTGTATCAGGGCAGCAGAATTTTGTGGTGGGGACAACTTCGGTGTGGGGTCCATCCTTCGATATAAGGATTTTTTTCAGTGAGGGGCAGGGGCCCAGGGCAGCGGCCCCTGGGCACATCCTTTTTCCATTTTCCCTGGGAAAGAAAACTCAGCAGTCCAGGTTCCTGATGTCAGTCTGTAGGGCTGCCTTGGGTCTATCAGGGCAGCACAAGTTTGAGGTGGGGACAACTTCGGTGTGGGGTCCATCCTTCGATATAAGGATTATTTGCAGTCAGGGCCAGGGGCCCCTGGGCACATCCTTTTTCCATTTTCCCTGGGAAAGAAAACTCAGCAGCCCAGGTTCCTGATGTCAGTTTGTAGGGCTCCCTTGGGTGTATCAGGGCAGCACAAGTTTGAGGTGGGGACAACTTCTGTCTCGGGTCCATCCTTCGATAAAGGGATTCTTTGCAGTGAGGCCCCAGCCCAGGGCCAGGGGCCCCTGGGCACATCCTTTTTCCATTTTCCCTGTGAAAGAAAACTCAGCAGTCCAGGTTCCTGATGTCAGTTTGTAGGGCTCCCTTGGGTCTATCAGGGCAGCACAAGTTTGAGGTGGGGACAACTTTGGTGTGGGCTCCATCCTTCGATATAAGGATTCTTTGCAGTCAGGGCCAGGGGCCCCTGGGCACATCCTTTTTCCATTTTCCCTGGGAAAGAAAACTCAGCAGTCCAGGTTCCTGATGTCAGTTTGTAGGGCTCCCTTGGGTCTATCAGGGCAGCACAAGTTTGAGGTGGGGACAACTTCGGTGTGGGGTGCATCCTTCGATATAAGGATTTTTTTCAGTCAGGGCCAAGGGCCCCCGGGCACAACCTTTGGCCATTTTCCCTGGGAAAGAAAACTCAGCAGTCCAGGTTCCTGATGTCAGTTTGTAGGGCTCCCTTGGGTCTATCAGGGCAGCACAAGTTTGAGGTGGGGACAACTTCGGTGTGGGGTCCATCCTTCAATATAAGGATTTTTTGCAGTCAGGGCCAGGGGCCCCTGGGCACATCCTTTTTCCATTTTCCCTGGGAAAGAAAACTCAGCAGTCCAGGTTCCTGATGTCAGTTTGTAGGGCTCCCTTGGGTCTATCAGGGCAGCACAAGTTTGAGGTGGGGACAACTTCGGTGTGGGGTCCATCCTTCGATATAAGGATTCTTTGCAATGAGGTCCCTACCCAGGTCCATGGGCCCCTGGGTACATCATTTGGCCATTTTCCCTGGGAAAGAAAACTCAGCAGTCCTGGTTCCTGATGTCAGTTTGTAGGGCTCCCTTGGGTGTATCAGGGCAGCACAAGTTTGAGGTGGGGACAACTTCGGTGTGGGGTCCATCCCTCGATATAAGGATTTTTTGCAGTGAGGTCCCTGCCCAGGGCCGGGGCCCCTGGGCACATCCTTTTTCCATTTTCCCTGGGAAAGAAAACTCAGCAGTCCAGGTTCCTGATGTCAGTTTGTAGGGCTCCCTTGGGTCTATCAGGGCAGCACAAGTTTGAGGTGGGGACAACTTCGGTGTGGGGTTCATCCTTGGATATAAGGATTTTTTGTAGTGAGGGCCCTGTCCAGGGCTAGGGGACCCTGGGCACATCCTTTTTCCATTTTCCCTGGGAAAGAAAACTCAGCAGTCCAGGTTCCTGATGTCAGTTTGTAGGGCTCCCTTGGGTCTATCAGGGCAGCACAAGTTTGAGGTGGGGACAAATTCAGTGTGGGGAGCATCCTTCTATATAAGGATTTTTTGCAGTCAGGGCCAGGGGCCCCAGGGCACATCCTTTTTCCATTTTCCCTGGGAAAGAAAACTCAGCAGTCCAGGTTCCTGATGTCAGTTTGTAGGGCTCCCTTGGGTCTATCAGGGCAGCACAAGTTTGAGGTGGGGACAACTTCGGTGTGGGCTCCATCCTTCGATATAAGGATTCTTTGCAGTCAGGGGCAGGGGCCCCTGGGCACATCCTTTTTCCATTTTCCCTGGGAAAGAAAACTCAGCAGTCCAGGTTCCTGATGTCAGTTTGTAGGGCTCCCTTGGGTCTATCAGGGCAGCACAAGTTTGAGGTGGGGACAACTTCGGTGTGGGGTCCATCCTTCGATATAAGGATATTTTTCAGTCAGGGCCAAGGGCCCCCGGGCACGACCTTTGGCCATTTTCCCTGGGAAAGAAAACTCAGCAGTCCAGGTTCCTGATGTCAGTTTGTAGGGCTCCCTTGGGTCTATCAGGGCAGCACAAGTTTGAGGTGGGGAGAACTTTGGTGTGGGGTCCATCCTTCGATATAAGGATTTTCTGCAGTCATGGCCAGGGGCCCCTGGGCACATCCTTTTTCCATTTTCCCTGGGAAAGAAAACTCAGCAGTCCAGGTTCCTGATGTCAGTTTGTAGGGCTCCCTTGGGTCTATCAGGGCAGCACAAGTTTGAGGTGGGGACAACTTTGGTGTGGGGTCCATCCTTCGATATAAGGATTTTTTGTAGTGAGGGCCCTGTCCAGGGCTAGGGGACCCTGGGCACAACCTTTTTCAATTTTCCCTGGGAAAGAAAACTCAGCAGTCCAGGTTCCTGATGTCAGTTTGTAGGGCTCCCTTGGGTGTATCAGGGCAGCACAAGTTTGAGGTGCGGACAACTTCGGTGTGGGCTCCATCCTTCGATATAAGGATTCTTTGCAGTCAGGGCCAAGGGCCCCCGGGCACAATTTTTGGCCATTTTCCCTGGGAAAGAAAACTCAGCAGTCCAGGTTCCTGATGTCAGTTTGTAGGGCTCCCTTGGGTCTATCAGGGCAGCACAAGTTTGAGGTGGGGACAACTTCGGTGTGGGCTCCATCCTTCGATATAAGGATTCTTTGCAGTCAGTGCCAGGGGCCCATGGGCACATCATTTGGCCATTTTCCCTGGGAAAGAAAACTCAGCAGTCCAGGTTCCTGATGTCAGTTTGTAGGGCTCCCTTGGGTCTTTCAGGGCAGCACAAGTTTGAGGTGGGGACAACTTCGGTGTGGGGTCCATCCTTCGATATAAGGATTCTTTGCAGTCAGTGCCAGGGGCCCCTGGGCACAACCTTTTTCAATTTTCCCTGGGAAAGAAAACTCAGCAGTCCAGGTTCCTGATGTCAGTTTGTAGGGCTCCCTTGGGTCTATCAGGGCAGCAGAAGTTTGAGGTGGGGACAACTTCGGTGTGGGGTCCATCCTTCGATATAAGGATTTTTTGTAGTGAGGGCCCAGCCCAGGGCCAGGGGCCCCTGGGCACATCCTTTTTCCATTTTCCCTGGGAAAGAAAACTCAGCAGTCCAGGTTCCTGATGTCAGTCTGTAGGGCTCACTTGGGTCTATCAGGGCAGCACAATTTTGAGGTGGGGACAACTTCGGTGTGGGGTCCATCCTTCGATATAAGGATTTTTTGTAGTGAGGGCCCTGTCCAGGGCTAGGGGACCCTGGGCACAACCTTTTTCCATTTTCCCTGGGAAAGAAAACTCAGCAGTCCAGGTTCCTGATGTCAGTTTGTAGGGCTCCCTTGGGTCTATCAGGGCAGCACAAGTTTGAGGTGGGGACAACTTCGGTGTGGGGTCCATCCTTCGATATAAGGATTTCTTGTAGTGAGGTCCCTGCCCAAGGCCAGCCGCCCCTGGGCACATCCTTTTTCCATTTTCCCTGGGAAAGAAAACTCAGCAGTCCAGGTTCCTGATGTCAGTTTGTAGGGCTCCCTTGGGTCTATCAGGGCAGCACAAGTTTGAGGTGGGGACAACTTCGGTGTGGGGTCCATCCTTCGATATAAGGATTTTTTGCGGTCAGGGCCAGGGGACCCTGGGCACATCCTTTTTCCATTTTCCCTGGGAAAGAAAACTCAGCAGTCCAGGTTCCTGATGTCAGTTTGTAGGGCTCCCTTGGGTCTATCAGGGCAGCACAAGTTTGAGGTGGGGACAACTTCGGTGTGGGGTCCATCCTTCGATATAAGGATTTTTTGCAATGAGGTCCCTACCCTGGTCCAGGGGCCCCCGGGCATATCCTTTTTCCATTTTCCCTGGGAAAGAAAACTCAGCAGTCCAGGTTCCTGATGTCAGTTTGTAGGGCTCCCTTGGGTCTATCAGGGCAGCACAAGTTTGAGGTGGGGACAACTTCGGTGTGGGCTCCATCCTTCGATATAAGGATTTTTTGCAGTCAGGGCCAGGGGCCCCTGGGCACATCCTTTTTCCATTTTCCCTGGGAAAGAAAACTCAGCAGTCCAGGTTCCTGATGTCAGTTTGTAGGGTTCCCTTGGGTGTATCAGGGCAGCAGAATTTTGTGGTGGGGACAACTTCGGTGTGGGGTCCATCCTTCGATATAAGGATTTTTTTCAGTGAGGGGCAGGGGCCCAGGGCAGCGGCCCCTGGGCACATCCTTTTTCCATTTTCCCTGGGAAAGAAAACTCAGCAGTCCAGGTTCCTGATGTCAGTCTGTAGGGCTGCCTTGGGTCTATCAGGGCAGCACAAGTTTGAGGTGGGGACAACTTCGGTGTGGGGTCCATCCTTCGATATAAGGATTATTTGCAGTCAGGGCCAGGGGCCCCTGGGCACATCCTTTTTCCATTTTCCCTGGGAAAGAAAACTCAGCAGCCCAGGTTCCTGATGTCAGTTTGTAGGGCTCCCTTGGGTGTATCAGGGCAGCACAAGTTTGAGGTGGGGACAACTTCTGTCTCGGGTCCATCCTTCGATAAAGGGATTCTTTGCAGTGAGGCCCCAGCCCAGGGCCAGGGGCCCCTGGGCACATCCTTTTTCCATTTTCCCTGTGAAAGAAAACTCAGCAGTCCAGGTTCCTGATGTCAGTTTGTAGGGCTCCCTTGGGTCTATCAGGGCAGCACAAGTTTGAGGTGGGGACAACTTTGGTGTGGGCTCCATCCTTCGATATAAGGATTCTTTGCAGTCAGGGCCAGGGGCCCCTGGGCACATCCTTTTTCCATTTTCCCTGGGAAAGAAAACTCAGCAGTCCAGGTTCCTGATGTCAGTTTGTAGGGCTCCCTTGGGTCTATCAGGGCAGCACAAGTTTGAGGTGGGGACAACTTCGGTGTGGGGTGCATCCTTCGATATAAGGATTTTTTTCAGTCAGGGCCAAGGGCCCCCGGGCACAACCTTTGGCCATTTTCCCTGGGAAAGAAAACTCAGCAGTCCAGGTTCCTGATGTCAGTTTGTAGGGCTCCCTTGGGTCTATCAGGGCAGCACAAGTTTGAGGTGGGGACAACTTCGGTGTGGGGTCCATCCTTCAATATAAGGATTTTTTGCAGTCAGGGCCAGGGGCCCCTGGGCACATCCTTTTTCCATTTTCCCTGGGAAAGAAAACTCAGCAGTCCAGGTTCCTGATGTCAGTTTGTAGGGCTCCCTTGGGTCTATCAGGGCAGCACAAGTTTGAGGTGGGGACAACTTCGGTGTGGGGTCCATCCTTCGATATAAGGATTCTTTGCAATGAGGTCCCTACCCAGGTCCATGGGCCCCTGGGTACATCATTTGGCCATTTTCCCTGGGAAAGAAAACTCAGCAGTCCTGGTTCCTGATGTCAGTTTGTAGGGCTCCCTTGGGTGTATCAGGGCAGCACAAGTTTGAGGTGGGGACAACTTCGGTGTGGGGTCCATCCCTCGATATAAGGATTTTTTGCAGTGAGGTCCCTGCCCAGGGCCGGGGCCCCTGGGCACATCCTTTTTCCATTTTCCCTGGGAAAGAAAACTCAGCAGTCCAGGTTCCTGATGTCAGTTTGTAGGGCTCCCTTGGGTCTATCAGGGCAGCACAAGTTTGAGGTGGGGACAACTTCGGTGTGGGGTTCATCCTTGGATATAAGGATTTTTTGTAGTGAGGGCCCTGTCCAGGGCTAGGGGACCCTGGGCACATCCTTTTTCCATTTTCCCTGGGAAAGAAAACTCAGCAGTCCAGGTTCCTGATGTCAGTTTGTAGGGCTCCCTTGGGTCTATCAGGGCAGCACAAGTTTGAGGTGGGGACAACTTCGGTGTGGGGAGCATCCTTCTATATAAGGATTTTTTGCAGTCAGGGCCAGGGGCCCCAGGGCACATCCTTTTTCCATTTTCCCTGGGAAAGAAAACTCAGCAGTCCAGGTTCCTGATGTCAGTTTGTAGGGCTCCCTTGGGTCTATCAGGGCAGCACAAGTTTGAGGTGGGGACAACTTCGGTGTGGGCTCCATCCTTCGATATAAGGATTCTTTGCAGTCAGGGGCAGGGGCCCCTGGGCACATCCTTTTTCCATTTTCCCTGGGAAAGAAAACTCAGCAGTCCAGGTTCCTGATGTCAGTTTGTAGGGCTCCCTTGGGTCTATCAGGGCAGCACAAGTTTGAGGTGGGGACAACTTCGGTGTGGGGTCCATCCTTCGATATAAGGATATTTTTCAGTCAGGGCCAAGGGCCCCCGGGCACGACCTTTGGCCATTTTCCCTGGGAAAGAAAACTCAGCAGTCCAGGTTCCTGATGTCAGTTTGTAGGGCTCCCTTGGGTCTATCAGGGCAGCACAAGTTTGAGGTGGGGAGAACTTTGGTGTGGGGTCCATCCTTCGATATAAGGATTTTCTGCAGTCATGGCCAGGGGCCCCTGGGCACATCCTTTTTCCATTTTCCCTGGGAAAGAAAACTCAGCAGTCCAGGTTCCTGATGTCAGTTTGTAGGGCTCCCTTGGGTCTATCAGGGCAGCACAAGTTTGAGGTGGGGACAACTTTGGTGTGGGGTCCATCCTTCGATATAAGGATTTTTTGTAGTGAGGGCCCTGTCCAGGGCTAGGGGACCCTGGGCACAACCTTTTTCAATTTTCCCTGGGAAAGAAAACTCAGCAGTCCAGGTTCCTGATGTCAGTTTGTAGGGCTCCCTTGGGTGTATCAGGGCAGCACAAGTTTGAGGTGCGGACAACTTCGGTGTGGGCTCCATCCTTCGATATAAGGATTCTTTGCAGTCAGGGCCAAGGGCCCCCGGGCACAATTTTTGGCCATTTTCCCTGGGAAAGAAAACTCAGCAGTCCAGGTTCCTGATGTCAGTTTGTAGGGCTCCCTTGGGTCTATCAGGGCAGCACAAGTTTGAGGTGGGGACAACTTCGGTGTGGGCTCCATCCTTCGATATAAGGATTCTTTGCAGTCAGTGCCAGGGGCCCATGGGCACATCATTTGGCCATTTTCCCTGGGAAAGAAAACTCAGCAGTCCAGGTTCCTGATGTCAGTTTGTAGGGCTCCCTTGGGTCTTTCAGGGCAGCACAAGTTTGAGGTGGGGACAACTTCGGTGTGGGGTCCATCCTTCGATATAAGGATTCTTTGCAGTCAGTGCCAGGGGCCCCTGGGCACAACCTTTTTCAATTTTCCCTGGGAAAGAAAACTCAGCAGTCCAGGTTCCTGATGTCAGTTTGTAGGGCTCCCTTGGGTCTATCAGGGCAGCAGAAGTTTGAGGTGGGGACAACTTCGGTGTGGGGTCCATCCTTCGATATAAGGATTTTTTGTAGTGAGGGCCCAGCCCAGGGCCAGGGGCCCCTGGGCACATCCTTTTTCCATTTTCCCTGGGAAAGAAAACTCAGCAGTCCAGGTTCCTGATGTCAGTCTGTAGGGCTCACTTGGGTCTATCAGGGCAGCACAATTTTGAGGTGGGGACAACTTCGGTGTGGGGTCCATCCTTCGATATAAGGATTTTTTGTAGTGAGGGCCCTGTCCAGGGCTAGGGGACCCTGGGCACAACCTTTTTCCATTTTCCCTGGGAAAGAAAACTCAGCAGTCCAGGTTCCTGATGTCAGTTTGTAGGGCTCCCTTGGGTCTATCAGGGCAGCACAAGTTTGAGGTGGGGACAACTTCGGTGTGGGGTCCATCCTTCGATATAAGGATTTCTTGTAGTGAGGTCCCTGCCCAAGGCCAGCCGCCCCTGGGCACATCCTTTTTCCATTTTCCCTGGGAAAGAAAACTCAGCAGTCCAGGTTCCTGATGTCAGTTTGTAGGGCTCCCTTGGGTCTATCAGGGCAGCACAAGTTTGAGGTGGGGACAACTTCGGTGTGGGGTCCATCCTTCGATATAAGGATTTTTTGCGGTCAGGGCCAGGGGACCCTGGGCACATCCTTTTTCCATTTTCCCTGGGAAAGAAAACTCAGCAGTCCAGGTTCCTGATGTCAGTTTGTAGGGCTCCCTTGGGTCTATCAGGGCAGCACAAGTTTGAGGTGGGGACAACTTCGGTGTGGGGTCCATCCTTCGATATAAGGATTTTTTGCAATGAGGTCCCTACCCTGGTCCAGGGGCCCCCGGGCATATCCTTTTTCCATTTTCCCTGGGAAAGAAAACTCAGCAGTCCAGGTTCCTGATGTCAGTTTGTAGGGCTCCCTTGGGTCTATCAGGGCAGCACAAGTTTGAGGTGGGGACAACTTCGGTGTGGGCTCCATCCTTCGATATAAGGATTTTTTGCAGTCAGGGCCAGGGGCCCCTGGGCACATCCTTTTTCCATTTTCCCTGGGAAAGAAAACTCAGCAGTCCAGGTTCCTGATGTAAGTTTGTAGGGTTCCCTTGGGTGTATCAGGGCAGCAGAATTTTGTGGTGGGGACAACTTCGGTGTGGGGTCCATCCTTCGATATAAGGATTTTTTTCAGTGAGGGGCAGGGGCCCAGGGCAGCGGCCCCTGGGCACATCCTTTTTCCATTTTCCCTGGGAAAGAAAACTCAGCAGTCCAGGTTCCTGATGTCAGTCTGTAGGGCTGCCTTGGGTCTATCAGGGCAGCACAAGTTTGAGGTGGGGACAACTTCGGTGTGGGGTCCATCCTTCGATATAAGGATTATTTGCAGTCAGGGCCAGGGGCCCCTGGGCACATCCTTTTTCCATTTTCCCTGGGAAAGAAAACTCAGCAGCCCAGGTTCCTGATGTCAGTTTGTAGGGCTCCCTTGGGTGTATCAGGGCAGCACAAGTTTGAGGTGGGGACAACTTCTGTCTCGGGTCCATCCTTCGATAAAGGGATTCTTTGCAGTGAGGCCCCAGCCCAGGGCCAGGGGCCCCTGGGCACATCCTTTTTCCATTTTCCCTGTGAAAGAAAACTCAGCAGTCCAGGTTCCTGATGTCAGTTTGTAGGGCTCCCTTGGGTCTATCAGGGCAGCACAAGTTTGAGGTGGGGACAACTTTGGTGTGGGCTCCATCCTTCGATATAAGGATTCTTTGCAGTCAGGGCCAGGGGCCCCTGGGCACATCCTTTTTCCATTTTCCCTGGGAAAGAAAACTCAGCAGTCCAGGTTCCTGATGTCAGTTTGTAGGGCTCCCTTGGGTCTATCAGGGCAGCACAAGTTTGAGGTGGGGACAACTTCGGTGTGGGGTGCATCCTTCGATATAAGGATTTTTTTCAGTCAGGGCCAAGGGCCCCCGGGCACAACCTTTGGCCATTTTCCCTGGGAAAGAAAACTCAGCAGTCCAGGTTCCTGATGTCAGTTTGTAGGGCTCCCTTGGGTCTATCAGGGCAGCACAAGTTTGAGGTGGGGACAACTTCGGTGTGGGGTCCATCCTTCAATATAAGGATTTTTTGCAGTCAGGGCCAGGGGCCCCTGGGCACATCCTTTTTCCATTTTCCCTGGGAAAGAAAACTCAGCAGTCCAGGTTCCTGATGTCAGTTTGTAGGGCTCCCTTGGGTCTATCAGGGCAGCACAAGTTTGAGGTGGGGACAACTTCGGTGTGGGGTCCATCCTTCGATATAAGGATTCTTTGCAATGAGGTCCCTACCCAGGTCCATGGGCCCCTGGGTACATCATTTGGCCATTTTCCCTGGGAAAGAAAACTCAGCAGTCCTGGTTCCTGATGTCAGTTTGTAGGGCTCCCTTGGGTGTATCAGGGCAGCACAAGTTTGAGGTGGGGACAACTTCGGTGTGGGGTCCATCCCTCGATATAAGGATTTTTTGCAGTGAGGTCCCTGCCCAGGGCCGGGGCCCCTGGGCACATCCTTTTTCCATTTTCCCTGGGAAAGAAAACTCAGCAGTCCAGGTTCCTGATGTCAGTTTGTAGGGCTCCCTTGGGTCTATCAGGGCAGCACAAGTTTGAGGTGGGGACAACTTCGGTGTGGGGTTCATCCTTGGATATAAGGATTTTTTGTAGTGAGGGCCCTGTCCAGGGCTAGGGGACCTTGGGCACATCCTTTTTCCATTTTCCCTGGGAAAGAAAACTCAGCAGTCCAGGTTCCTGATGTCAGTTTGTAGGGCTCCCTTGGGTCTATCAGGGCAGCACAAGTTTGAGGTGGGGACAACTTCGGTGTGGGGAGCATCCTTCTATATAAGGATTTTTTGCAGTCAG
The DNA here is from genome assembly GCF_050655825.1 of Lonchura striata. NCBI lineage: Eukaryota > Metazoa > Chordata > Aves > Passeriformes > Estrildidae > Lonchura > Lonchura striata. The sequence goes on along the minus strand of NC_140739.1, from coordinate 16,237,813 downwards.
GGCCAGGGGCCCCAGGGCACATCCTTTTTCCATTTTCCCTGGGAAAGAAAACTCAGCAGTCCAGGTTCCTGATGTCAGTTTGTAGGGCTCCCTTGGGTCTATCAGGGCAGCACAAGTTTGAGGTGGGGACAACTTCGGTGTGGGCTCCATCCTTCGATATAAGGATTCTTTGCAGTCAGGGGCAGGGGCCCCTGGGCACATCCTTTTTCCATTTTCCCTGGGAAAGAAAACTCAGCAGTCCAGGTTCCTGATGTCAGTTTGTAGGGCTCCCTTGGGTCTATCAGGGCAGCACAAGTTTGAGGTGGGGACAACTTCGGTGTGGGGTCCATCCTTCGATATAAGGATATTTTTCAGTCAGGGCCAAGGGCCCCCGGGCACGACCTTTGGCCATTTTCCCTGGGAAAGAAAACTCAGCAGTCCAGGTTCCTGATGTCAGTTTGTAGGGCTCCCTTGGGTCTATCAGGGCAGCACAAGTTTGAGGTGGGGAGAACTTTGGTGTGGGGTCCATCCTTCGATATAAGGATTTTCTGCAGTCATGGCCAGGGGCCCCTGGGCACATCCTTTTTCCATTTTCCCTGGGAAAGAAAACTCAGCAGTCCAGGTTCCTGATGTCAGTTTGTAGGGCTCCCTTGGGTCTATCAGGGCAGCACAAGTTTGAGGTGGGGACAACTTTGGTGTGGGGTCCATCCTTCGATATAAGGATTTTTTGTAGTGAGGGCCCTGTCCAGGGCTAGGGGACCCTGGGCACAACCTTTTTCAATTTTCCCTGGGAAAGAAAACTCAGCAGTCCAGGTTCCTGATGTCAGTTTGTAGGGCTCCCTTGGGTGTATCAGGGCAGCACAAGTTTGAGGTGCGGACAACTTCGGTGTGGGCTCCATCCTTCGATATAAGGATTCTTTGCAGTCAGGGCCAAGGGCCCCCGGGCACAATTTTTGGCCATTTTCCCTGGGAAAGAAAACTCAGCAGTCCAGGTTCCTGATGTCAGTTTGTAGGGCTCCCTTGGGTCTATCAGGGCAGCACAAGTTTGAGGTGGGGACAACTTCGGTGTGGGCTCCATCCTTCGATATAAGGATTCTTTGCAGTCAGTGCCAGGGGCCCATGGGCACATCATTTGGCCATTTTCCCTGGGAAAGAAAACTCAGCAGTCCAGGTTCCTGATGTCAGTATGTAGGGCTCCCTTGGGTCTTTCAGGGCAGCACAAGTTTGAGGTGGGGACAACTTTGGTGTGGGGTCCATCCTTCGATATAAGGATTCTTTCCAGTCAGAACCAGGGGCCCCCGGGCACATCCTTTTTCCATTTTCCTTGGGAAAGAAAACTCAGCAGTCCAGGTTCCTGATGTCAGTTTTTAGGGCTCCCTTGGGTCTATCAGGGCAGCACAAGTTTGAGGTGGGGACAACTTCGGTGTGGGGAGCATCCTTCGATATAAGGATTTTTTTCAGTCAGGTCCAAGGGCCCCCGGGCACAACCTTTGGCCATTTTCCCTGGGAAAGAAAACTCAGCAGTCCAGGTTCCTGATGTCAGTTTGTAGTGCTCCCTTGGGTCTATCAGGGCAGCACAAGTTTGAGGTGGGGACAGCTTCAGTGTGGGGTCCATCCTTCGATATAAGGATTCTTTGCAGTCAGGGCCAGGGGCCCCTGGGCACATCCTTTTTCCATTTTCCCTGGGAAAGAAAACTCAGCAGCCCAGGTTCCTGATGTCAGTTTGTAGGGCTCCCCTGGGTCTATCAGGGCAGCACAAGTTTGAGGTGGGGACAACTTCTGTCTCGGGTCCATCCTTCGATAAAAGGATTCTTTGCAGTCAGGGCCCAGCCCAGGGCCAGGGGCCCCTGGGCACAACCTTTTTCCATTTTCCCTGGGAAAGAAAACTCAGCAGTCCAGGTTCCTGATGTCAGTTTGTAGGGCTGCCTTGGGTCTATCAGGGCAGTACAAGTTTGAGGTGGGCACAGCTTCGGTGTGGGGTCCATCCTTTGATATAAGGATTATTTGCAGTCAGGGCTAGGTGCCCATGGGCACATCCTTTTTCCATTTTCCCTGGGAAAGAAAACTCAGCAGTCCAGGTTCCTGATGTCAGTTTGTAGGGCTCCCTTGGGTCTATCAGGGCAGCACAAGTTTGAGGTGGGGACAACGTCGGTGTGGGCTCCATCCTTCGATATAAGGATTTTTTGCAGTCAGGGCCCAGCCCAAGTCCAGGGGCCCCTGGGCACATCCTTTTTCCATTTTCCCTGGGAAAGAAAACTCAGCAGTCCAGGTTCCTGATGTCAGTTTGTAGGGCTCCCTTGGGTCTATCAGGGCAGCACAAGTTTGAGGTGGGGACAACTTCGGTGTGGGGTCCATCCTTCGATATAAGGATTATTTGCAGTCAGGGCCAGGGGCCCCTGGGCACATCCTTTTTACATTTTCCCTGGGAAAGAAAACTCAGCAGCCCAGGTTCCTGATGTCAGTTTGTAGGGCTCCCTTGGGTCTATCAGGGCAGCACAAGTTTGAGGTGGGGACAACTTCTGTCTCGGGTCCATCCTTCGATATAAGGATTCTTTGCAGTCAGGGCCCAGCCCAGGGCCATGGGCCCCTGGGCACATCCTTTGTCCATTTTCCCTGGGAAAGAAAACTCAGCAGTCAAGGTTCCTGATGTCAGTTTGTAGGGCTCCCTTGGGTCTATCAGGGCAGCACAAGTTTGAGGTGGGGACAACTTCGGTGTGGGGTCCATTCTTCAATATAAGGATTCTTTCCAGTGAGGTCGCAGCCCTGGGCCAGGGGCCCCTGGGCACATTCTTTTTCCATTTTCTCTGGGAAAGAAAACTCAGTAGTCCAGGTTCCTTATGTCAGTTTGTAGGGCTGCGTTGGGTCTATCAGGGCAGTACAAGTTTGAGGTGGGCACAGCTTCGGTGTGGGGTCCATCCTTCGTTATAAGGATTCTTTGCAGTCAGGGCTAGGTGCCCCTGGGCACATCCTTTTTCCATTTTCCCTGGGAAAGAAAACTCAGCAGTCCAGGTTCCTGATGTCAGTTTGTAGGGCTCCCTTGGGTCTATCAGGGCAGCACAAGTTTGAGGTGGGGACAACTTCGGTGTGGGCTCCATCCTTCGATATAAGGATTTTTTGCAGTCAGGGCCCAGCCCAGGTCCAGGGGCCCCTGGGCACATCCTTTTTCCATTTTCCCTGGGAAAGAAAACTCAGCAGTCCAGGTTCCTGATGTCAGTCTGTAGGGCTCACTTGGGTCTATCAGGGCAGCACAATTTTGAGGTGGGGACAACTTCGGTGTGGGGTCCATCCTTCGATATAAGGATTTTTTGTAGTGAGGGCCCTGTCCAGGGCTAGGGGACCCTGGGCACAACCTTTTTCCATTTTCCCTGGGAAAGAAAACTCAGCAGTCCAGGTTCCTGATGTCAGTTTGTAGGGCTCCCTTGGGTCTATCAGGGCAGCACAAGTTTGAGGTGGGGACAACTTCGGTGTGGGGTCCATCCTTCGATATAAGGATTTCTTGTAGTGAGGTCCCTGCCCAGGGCCAGCCGCCCCTGGGCACATCCTTTTTCCATTTTCCCTGGGAAAGAAAACTCAGCAGTCCAGGTTCCTGATGTCAGTTTGTAGGGCTCCCTTGGGTCTATCAGGGCAGCACAAGTTTGAGGTGGGGACAACTTCGGTGTGGGGTCCATTCTTCGATATAAGGATTCTTTGCAGTGAGGTCGCAGCCCTGGGCGAGGGGCCCCTGGGCACATTCTTTTTCCATTTTCCCTGGGAAAGAAAACTCAGCAGTCCAGGTTCCTGATGTCAGTTTGTAGGGCTCCCTTGGGTCTATCAGGGCAGTAGAAGTTTGAGGTGGGGACATCTTCGGTGTGGGGTCCATCCTTTGATATAAGGATTATTTGCAGTCAGGGCTATGTGCCCCTGGGCACATCCTTTTTCAATTTTCCCTGGGAAAGAAAACTCAGCAGTCCAGGTTCCTGATGTCAGTCTGTAGGGCTCCCTTGGGTCTATCAGGGCAGCACAAGTTTGAGGTGGGGACAACTTCGGTGTGGGGTCCATCCTTCGATATAAGGATTTTTTGCAGTCATGGCCAGGGGCCCCTGGGCACATCCTTTTTCCATTTTCCCTGTGAAAGAAAACTCAGCAGTCCAGGTTCCTGATGTCAGTTTGTAGGGCTCCCTTGTGTCTATCAGGGCAGCACAAGTTTGAGGTGGGGACAGCTTCAGTGTGGGGTCCATCCTTCGATATAAGGATTATTTGCAGTCAGGGCCAGGGGCCCCTGGGCACATCCTTTTTCCATTTTCCCTGGGAAAGAAAACTCAGCAGCCCAGGTTCCTGATGTCAGTTTGTAGGGCTCCCTTGGGTGTATCAGGGCAGCACAAGTTTGAGGTGGGGACAACTTCTGTCTCGGGTCCATCCTTCGATAAAGGGATTCTTTGCAGTGAGGCCCCAGCCCAGGGCCAGGGGCCCCTGGGCACATCCTTTTTCCATTTTCCCTGTGAAAGAAAACTCAGCAGTCCAGGTTCCTGATGTCAGTTTGTAGGGCTCCCTTGGGTCTATCAGGGCAGCACAAGTTTGAGGTGGGGACAGCTTTGGTGTGGGCTCCATCCTTCGATATAAGGATTCTTTGCAGTCAGGGCCAGGGGCCCCTGGGCACATCCTTTTTCCATTTTCCCTGGGAAAGAAAACTCAGCAGTCCAGGTTCCTGATGTCACTTTGTAGGGCTCCCTTGGGTCTATCAGGGCAGCACAAGTTTGAGGTGGGGACAACTTCGGTGTGGGGTCCATCCTTCGATATAAGGATTCTTTGTAGTGAGGCCCCAGCCCAGGGCCAGGGGCCCCTGGGCACATCCTTTGGCCATTTTCCCTGGGAATGAAATCTCAGCAGTCCAGGTTCCTGATGTCAGTTTGTAGGGCTCCCTTGGGTCTATCAGGGCAGCACAAGTTTGAGGTGGGGACAACTTCAGTGTGGGGTCCATCCTTCTATATATGGATTTTTTGCAGTCAGGGCCAGGGGCCCCTGGGCACATCCTTTGGCCATTTTCCCTGGGAAAGGAAACTCAGCAGTCCCGGTTCCTGATGTCAGTTTGTAGGGCTCCCTTGGGTCTATCAGGGCAGCACAAGTTTGAGGTGGGGACAACTACTGCCTGGGGTCCATCCTTCAATATAAAGATTTTTTGCAGTCGGGACCCAGCTTAGGGTCAGGGGCTCCTGTGCACGTCCTTTGCCATTTTCCCTGGGAAAGAAAACTCACCAGTCCAGGTTCCTGATGTCAGTTTGTAGGGCTCCCTTGCGTCTATCAGGGCAGCACGAGTTTGAGGTGGGTGCTCTTTGGGCCTGGGTTATATTTTTCTATGTTCATATTTTCTGCACTCAGTTGTCCACGCATGGACGCAAGGTTCTGTGCGCTAATTCCAGATCTTTTCCCTAGGAAAGCACGCTCGCCAGTCTTGGTTCCTGAAGTCGGTTTGCGATTTGTGCTTGGGATCATCAAAGCAACCCCTCATCGACATGAAAGCAGCTTGGGTCCACAACACATCCTTCTCCATTCAGATTTTCAAGGGGCAACCCTTTTTTCGTGGCCCCTGGCTCTTGGGCTCTTTCGCTGGCCCTATTCTGTGTGAAACATGGCTCACTCTCTACACTTCCTGATGTCAGTGTCAAGGAGGTGCTGGCAGCAGTTTTTCTCCTGGATAAATCCTGTGCCATTCAGAACAAAAAGATGTAGAAAGTCACTTGGGGCCACAGGCCTTGTGACCCGACCTCTGCCCATTTTCCGTGTAAAACCAACCTCACTCTCCCTGTGTGTTGATGTGTGTTTACTGGAGGCGTGCTGCTCTCCAAAGGCAGTGAGATTTCCTGGTGGTGGCAGATGTGGTCTGCGAGAAATCATTCACTGTTTGCAATTTTGGTAGCACAATTCCTGTTTGGCCAGGGGAAAGATTGTTAATTATCTTGGCAATGAAAATCTGGCACCCCATTGTTTAAGGGTCTGGCAAAGGCCTGCGTAGGGAAGGGAACACCCCACAGGACCTTTCTTCACCTCATCCCCCACTCCTAGGTGTAGCAGCTCCCCGTGTGAGCAGCTGCTTTCAGTGCAGCTACCTGGGCACACCTGCACAGGGAGCTGCTAATCCAGAGGGGCTAACAGGGGTATCCCAAGTGTCCCTCCAAGAGCTATGGCTGGAACATCCAGCAGGGACCGGGGAGCAGCCGGACCCACCCGGGCACGAGCATCCCTTTGAGAAAATGCCAAGGGAAGAGCCCTCTTGCCAAGGGGCAGCACCTGAGCAGGCCGGGCAGCATGTGGGGTTCCACGGGAGAGCTTTCAACTTTCCCCTTTTATTGTGTCAGTCCCTCCTTAGAACCCCCAGACCTTCCACAGCGCTCCCAGAAAAATGAGGGGTTATGGAGAGAAAAGGGGTTTAAATTGTGGGAAAAAGCTTCCTTTTCCATTATTTCTTGTGTTCAAATCATGAAGGAATCCATTTCCCCTGCAATTTGTAATGCATGGTGTATTCAATATATATTCAAGTACTGTTTATAGAAAGATTTTTTTTTTTGTTTTTGTTTTTATTTGGTTAGAGGCAGGGCATTAATGGAAAAAATATGAATATACATTTTATTTTGATATCGTTCTAAATATGGAAATATATATTCAATGTATACAGATATATATAAAAATATAAAATAGAAATAAAAATAGTATTAGGAAGAGATAGACTATAAATAACACCATACATCAATCTACATTTAAAATGTAAATTTGACTATAAATGCTAAAAATAGAAATAAATTTAAATGGAGTTTAAATAAAGGGTTTTTTTAAAAGATTTTTACTTGGATAGAGTCAGGTTTTTATTTTAATCAATATAAACCTTTTAGAACTCTAAATCTAACTATAGAAATATGTAAGCAATCTATTAAGATATGTATAAAAATATAAAATATAATAAAATATAATAAATGGAATAAATGTAAGGAATTATGAAAATACAATTATATATCAATATACATTATAAATCCGAATGTGAATATAAATGTGAAAAATGTAAAAATAAACTTTGTTGAAATGCAGTTTAAGAGGAAAGGTTTTTTCTTTCGGTTCCTATCGGGTCAGAGGCAGGGTTTTTGTTCCGTTCTTTCCCGCGCGGATCTTTGGGGCATTCGCTGCTGACGGCGCAGTGCTGCCGCCGTGTGGGCAGAGAGCGGCACTGCAGCCCGCCGCCCGCGGCCGCCATCTTAGGAGTGGCGAGGACGTTGAAATTCGAGGACCCATGTCTGTTTTTTACACTGCCTGAATTGCCCGCACCGCCGGCGCCCCGCAACGGGATTTTCCGCGGCGTTTCTGGTATCGTGCACACGGGCCGTGGGGTCAGCAGCGCCGCAAGCGTGCGGATTTTTGGCGGGAGCCGACAGGCATCGGCAAAAGACGCCTGTCACCATCACGGTCCCCACGGGCCGCCATCTTGTCGCGGACTCACTTGACAAGTGCTGCCGCCTTGTGGACACAGGGCGGTACTGCAGCCCCGCAGCCAGCACGACCCCAAAACCACCGAGACGGCCCTGGGACCCCCAAAATTCCTTTCGGGACCCCAAAAACACCCCTGGGACCCCCAAAATTCCCTTCGGGACCCAGAACACCCCCTGGGACCCCCAAAATTCCCTTCAGAACCCAGAAAACCCCCCTGGGACCACCAAAATTCCCTTCAGGACCCCGAAAACCCCCCTGGGACCCCCAAAATTCCCAGCAGGGTCCCCGAAATTCATCCTGGGAAGCCCCAAAACTCTTTGAGACCCCAAAATTCCCTTCAAGATGCCAAAATTCCTCATGGGACCCCCCAAAACCCCACTGAGACCCCCAAAATTCCCATCAGGGTCACCAAAATTATTTCTGGGACTCCCAAAAACTTGGTGAGACCCCAAAATTCTTTTCAGGACCCCAAAACCTCACCCAGGACCCAAAAAATTCTACTCCGGACCCCCAAAATTCCCCCCAAAAACCCCCAGAGACCCTCAAAATTCTCCCCAGGACTCCAAAAACCCCCTTGGACGCTCAAAATTCCCTTCGGGACGCCAAACGCCCCCCCTGGGACTCCCAAAATTCCATTCGGGCCCCCAAAAACCCCACTGGGACCCCCAAAATTCCCATCAGGGTCCCCAAAATTCCTTCTGGGACCTCCCAAAAACTTCGTGAGACACCAAAACTTCCTTCAGGACCCCAAAAGTCCTCATGGGACCCTCCAAAAAGTCCCAGAGACCCCAAAATTCTCTTCAGTAACCAAACTCCCCCCTGGGACTCCCAAAATTCTACACGGGACCCCCAAAATTCCTCCCAAAAACCGCCTGGGACCCCCAAAATTCTCCCCAGGACTCCAAAACCCCCCCTGGGACCCAAAAAAGCCTATCAGGGACCCCGAAATTCCACCTGGGACCCCCAAAAACCCCCTGAGACCCCTAAAATTCCCTTCAGGACCCAAACCCACCCCCGTGGGATCCCCAAAATTCTACCCGGGACCCCCAAAATTCCTCCCAAAAACCCCCTGGGACGCCCCAAATTCCCTTCAGGACCACAAACCCCCCCCTGGGACTCCCAAAATTCCCATTAGGACCCCAAAACCCCCCCTGGGACCCCCAAAATTCCCTTCAAAACCCCAAACCCTCCCCCAGGACCCACAAAATTCTACTCGGGACCCCCAAAATTCCTCCCAAAAAAACCCTGAGACCCTGAAAATTCTCCCCAGGACTCCAAAACTCCCCCTGGGACAGCCAAAATTCCCTTTGCGTCCCCAAAACCCCCCGTGGGACCCACAAAATTCTACCCGGGACTCCCAAAATTCCTCCCAAAACCCCCCTAGAACTCCCAAAATTCCCTTCAGAACCCCAAACCCGCCCCAAGACCCACAAAATTCTACTCTGGACCCCCAAAATTCCTCCCAAAAAACCCCTGAGACCCACAAAATTCTCCCCAGGACTCCAAACCCCCCCTTGGGACTCCCAAAATTCCCTTCAGAACCCCAAACCCATCCCCAGGACCCCCAAAATTATAATCGGGACCCCCGAAATTCCTCCCAAAAAACCCCTGAGACCATCAAAATTCTCCCCAGGACTCCAAACCCCCCCCTGGTACTCCCAAAATTCCCTTCGGGACCCCAAAACCCACCTGGGAGCCCCAAAATTCCCTTCAGGACCCCAAAATTCCTTCTGGGACCGCCCCCCACAAACTCCCAGAGACCCAAAAATTCCCTTCAGGACCCCAAACCCCCCCTGGGACCCAAAAAATTCTACCCGGGACCCCAAAAATTCTTCCCAATAAACACCTGACACCATCAAAACTCTCCCCAGGACTCCAAAACCCCCCGTGGGACCCCCAAAATTCCCATCACGGTCCCCAAAATTCCCTCCTGGGATGCCCCAAAAACTCCCTGAGACCCAAAAATTCCTTTCAGGACCTCAAAACCTCTCCCAGGACCCACAAAATTCTCCCCAGGACTCCAAAACTCCCCCTGGGATGGCCAAAATTCTCTTTGTGACCCCAAAAGCCCCCCTGGGACACCCAAAATTCTACCCGGGACTCCCAAAATTCCTCCCAAAAACCCCCTGGGACGCCCAAAATTCCCTTTGGGACCACAAAACACACACTTGGACCCCCAAAATTCCCTTCAGGACCCCAAAATTCCTCCTGGGACCCCCCAAAAACTTGGTGAGACCCCCAAAATTCTCTTCAGAACCCCAAACCCCCCCTGGGACCCAAAAAATTCTACCCGGGACCCCCAAAATTCCTCCCAAAAAATCCCTGAGACCCTCAAAATTCTCCCCAGGACTCCAAAACCCCCCCTGGAACGCCTAAAATTCCCTTTGGGACACCAAAAACCCCCCTCGGGGAACCTAAAAATTCCCATCAGGGTCCCCGAAATTCCTCCAGGAACCCCCCAAAACTCCTTGAGACCCCCAAAGTTCCCTTCAGGACTCCAAACCCACCCCCAGAACCCCCAAAATTCTACTCGGGACCCCAGAAATTCCTCCCAAAAAAACCCTGAGACCATCAAAATTCTCCCCAGGACTACAATCCCCCCCCCTGGGACTCCCAAAATTCCCTTCGGGACCCCAAAACACCCCTGGGATCCCCAGAATTCCCATCAGGGTCCCCGAAATATCTCCTGGGACCCCCCAAAAACTCCCAGAGACTCCAAAATTCCCTTCAGGACCATAAACCCCCCCCCCAGGACCCCCAAAATTCTCCCCAGGACTCCAAAACCCCCCATCAGGGTCCCACAAAATTCCCTTCAGGACCCCAAACCCTCCCCAGGACACACAAAATTCTACCCGGGACCCCCAAAATTCCTCCCAAAAAACCCCTGAGACCCCTAAAATTCTCCCCAGGACACCACAAGCCCCCCTGGGACACCCAAAATTCCCATCAGGGTCCCTGAAATTCCTCCTGGGAGACCCAAAACCCCACTGAGACCCCCAAAATTCCCTTCGGGACCCCAAAACCCTCCACCGGGAGCCCCAAAATTCCCATCAGGGTCCCCAAAATTCTTTCTGGGACCCCCCAAAAACTTCCTGAGACCCCAAAATTCACTTCAGGACCCCAAACCCCCCCACCCCCAGGACCCCGAAAATTCTACTCGGGACCCCCAAAATTCCTCCCAAAAACTCCCTGAGACCCTCAAAATTCTCCCCAGGACTCCAAACCCCCCCCTGGGACCCAAAAAAACCTATCAGGGACCCCGAAATTCCACCTGGGACCCCCAAAAACCCCCTGAGACCCCTAAAATTCCCTTCAGGACTCCAACCCACCCCCGTGGGATCCCCAAAATTCTACCCGGGACCCCCAAAATTCCTCCCAAAAACCCCCTGGGACGCCCAAAATTCCCTTCAGGACCACAAACCCCCCCCTGGGACTCCCAAAATTCCCATTAGGACCCCAAAACCCCCCCTGGGACCCCCAAAATTCCCTTCAAAACCCCAAACCCTCCCCCAGGACCCACAAAATTCTACTCCGGACCCCCAAAATTCCTCCCAAAAAAACCCTGAGACCCTGAAAATTCTCCCCAGGACTCCAAAACTCCCCCTGGGATGGCCAAAATTCCCTTTGCGACCCCAAAAGCCCCCCTGGGACACCCAAAATTCTACCCGGGACTCCCAAAATTCCTCCCAAAAACCCCCTGGGACGCCCAAAATTCCCTTTGGGACCACAAAACACACACTTGGACCCCCAAAATTCCCTTCGGGACCCCAAAACCCTCCACCGGGAGCCCCAAAATTCCCATCAGGGTCCCCAAAATTCTTTCTGGGACCCCCCAAAAACTTCCTGAGACCCCAAAATTCACTTCAGGACCCCAAACCCCCCCACCCCCAGGACCCCGAAAATTCTACTCGGGACCCCCAAAATTCCTCCCCAAAACTCCCTGAGACCCTCAAAATTCTCCCCAGGACTCCAAAACCCCCCCTGGGACCCAAAAAAACCTATCAGGGACCCCGAAATTCCACCTGGGACCCCCAAAAACCCCCTGAGACCCCTAAAATTCCCTTCAGGACTCCAACCCACCCCCGTGGGATCCCCAAAATTCTACCCGGGACCCCCAAAATTCCTCCCAAAAACCCCCTGGGACGCCCAAAATTCCCTTCAGGACCACAAAACCCCCCCTGGGACTCCCAAAATTCCCATTAGGACCCCAAAACCCCCCCTGGGACCCCCAAAATTCCCTTCAAAACCCCAAACCCTCCCCCAGGACCCACAAAATTCTACTCGGGACCCCCAAAATTCCTCCCAAAAAAACCCTGAGACCCTGAAAATTCTCCCCAGGACTCCAAAACTCCCCCTGGGATGGCCAAAATTCCCTTTGCGACCCCAAAACCCCCCGTGGGACCCACAAAATTCTACCCGGGACTCCCAAAATTCCTCCCAAAACCCCCCTAGAACTCCCAAAATTCCCTTCGGGACCCCAAAACCCCCCCTGGGACCCCAAAAATTCCCTTCAGGACCCCAAAATTCCTCCTGGGACCCCCCAAATACTTCCAGAGACCCCCAAAATTCCCTTCAGAACGCCAAACCCGCCCCAAGACCCACAAAATTCTACTCGGGACCCCCAAAATTCCTCCCAAAAAACCCCTGAGACCATCAAAATTCTCCCCAGGACTCCAAAACCCCCCCTGGTACTCCCAAAATTCCCTTCGGGACCCCAAAACCCACCTGGGAGCCCCAAAATTCCCTTCAGGACCCCAAAATTCCTTCTGGGACCGCCCCCCACAAACTCCCAGAGACCCAAAAATTCCCTTCAGGACCCCAAACCCCCCCTGGGACCCAAAAAATTCTACCCGGGACCCCAAAAATTCCTCCCAATAAACGCCTGACACCATCAAAACTCTCCCCAGGACTCCAAAACCCCCCGTGGGACCCCCAAAATTCCCATCACGATCCCCAAAATTCCCTCCTGGGATGCCCCAAAAACTCCCTGAGACCCAAAAATTCCTTTCAGGACCTCAAAACCTCTCCCAGGACCCACAAAATTCTCCCCAGGACTCCAAAACTCCCCCTGGGATGGCCAAAATTCTCTTTGTGACCCCAAAAGCCCCCCTGGGACACCCAAAATTCTACCCGGGACTCCCAAAATTCCTCCCAAAAACCCCCTGGGACGCCCAAAATTCCCTTTGGGACCACAAAACACACACTTGGACCCCCAAAATTCCCTTCAGGACCCCAAAATTCCTCCTGGGACCCCCCAAAAACTTGGTGAGACCCCCAAAATTCTCTTCAGAACCCCAAACCCCCCCTGGGACCCAAAAAATTCTACCCGGGACCCCCAAAATTCCTCCCAAAAAATCCCTGAGACCCTCAAAATTCTCCCCAGGACTCCAAAACCCCCCCTGGAACGCCTAAAATTCCCTTTGGGACACCAAAAACCCCCCTCGGGGAACCTAAAAATTCCCATCAGGGTCCCCGAAATTCCTCCAGGGACCCCCCAAAACTCCTTGAGACCCCCAAAGTTCCCTTCAGGTCCCCAAACCCACCCCCAGAACCCCCAAAGTTCTACTCGGGACCCCAGAAATTCCTCCCAAAAAAACCCTGAGACCATCAAAATTCTCCCCAGGACTACAATCCCCCCCCCTGGGACTCCCAAAATTCCCTTCGGGACCCCAAAACACCCCTGGGATCCCCAGAATTCCCATCAGGGTCCCCGAAATATCTCCTGGGACCCCCCAAAAACTCCCAGAGACTCCAAAATTCCCTTCAGGACCATAAACCCCCCCCCAGGACCCCCAAAATTCTCCCCAGGACTCCAAAAGCCCCCATCAGGGTCCCACAAAATTCCCTTCAGGACCCCAAAATTCCTCCTGGGCCCCCCCCAAAACTCCTTGACACCCCAAAATTCCCTTCAGGACCCCAACAGTCCTCATGGGACCCCCCAAAACCCCCTGAGACCCCTAAAAATTCCTATCAGGGTCCCCGAAATTCCTCCTGGGACACCCCAAAAACTTTGTGAGACTCCAAAATTCCCTTCAGGACACCAAAACCACCCCCAGGACCCTTAAAATTCTAGTCGGGACCCCCAAAATTCCTCCCAAAACCCCCCTGAGACCCTCAAAATTCTCCCCAGGACTCCAAAACCCCCCCTGGGACTCCCAAAATTCCCTTCGGGACCCCAAAACTTCCACTGGGACCCGCCAAATTCCCATCAGGGTCCCCAAAATTCTTTCTGGGACCCCCCAAAAACTTCGTGAGACCCCAAAATTCCATTCAGAACCCCAAAACCTCCCCCAGGACCCCCAAAATTCTACCCGGGACCCCCAAAATTCCTCCCAAAAACCCTCCCCAGGACCCCCAAAATTCTCCCCAGGACTCCAATACCCACCCTGGGACACCCAAAATTCCCTTCAGGACACCAAAACACCCCCTGGGACTTCCAAAATTCCCTTTGGGACCCCAAAACCCCCCCCCGGGACCCCCAAAATTTCCATCAGGGTCCTTGAAATTCCTCCTGGGAGACCCAAAACCCCACTGAGACCCCCAAAATTCCCTTTGGGACCCCAAAACCCCCCGCCCGGGAGCCCCAAAATTCTCATCAGGGTCCCCAAAATTCTTTCTGGGACCCCCAAAAACTTTGTGAGACTCCAAAATTCCCTTCAGGACCCCAAACCCACCTCCTGGGACTCCCAAAATTCCCTTCAGGACAACAAAACCCCCCCTGGGACTCCCAAAATTCCCTTTGGGACCACAAAACCCCCCCTGGGACCCCCAAATTTCCCTTCAGGACCCTTGTGGGAACTCATAATGTCTCTCAGACATTTTTAGTGGTTCCAGGCCTTGGTCAGAAGCATTTGGGACCCTGGCAGGCAGCTGAAAAACAGCTGTGATTTTGAGTTTGAGCCATGGAATGATTTACCAACTTTGGAGGTGGAACAAGCAGTCACAAAAGGTTAGATAGTATAGTAAAAGTAATTACAAAGTAGAGGGGAAATTTTTTTAGTATTGTACAGGGGGGTTTTAGCACCTGTACAGGGGGGTTTTCACTTTGTACATGGAGGTCAGAAGTTCTAAGATGGAGGAAAGTGGGCTGATCCTGTTCTTCCTCCTTCTTTTTCCTTACCTCCATGTTCTTGGTGATGTTGGCACTCACAGATTGGTTTAGAGTAGAAAAACACTTGGCAACATAGGTAGTAGGTACTGGAGAATAATTGTAAACATGTAATACATAATATATCTTATAAAAGATAGCAGCAGCCCTGGGCGGGGGGAGAGATGAAGAAGACAGCAGATAGAGAGGATGTCAGGGGGTGTGTGTGCCTCTATCCAGGCCGCTGATCAAACAGCCGCAGTCCAAGAACATAATCTGTTAGATAACTAGCGATAAACTGCCTTGAGACCGAACAGCTAAAGCCTGCGGAGTTTTTCTTTGGAAGCACGGGTTGGAGGAGGAATTTCACCACCATATGAGACCCCAGAGAAAGGCTGGGGTTCTCACAAACCCCAAATTCCTCCTGGGACCCCCCACGAACTCCCAGAGACCCCCAAAATTCCCTTCGGGACCCCAAACCCCCCCCAGGACCCTCAAAATTCTAGTCGGGACCCCCAAAATTCCTCCCAAAAACCCCCTGAGACCATCAAAATTGCCTTCGGGACTCCAAAACCCCTCCTGGAATGCCCAGAATTCCATTTGGGACCCCAAAAACCCCCCTAGGGCCTCCAAAATTCCCATCAGGGTCCCCGAAATCCCTCCTGGGACCCCCCAAGATTACTTGAGACCCCAAATTTCCCTTCAGGACTCCAAAATTTCTACTGGAACCCCCCAAAAACTCCCAGAGACCCCCAAAATTCCCTTCAGAACCCCAAACCCTCCCCAGGACCCACAAAATTCCACTTGGGACCCCCAAAATTCTACTCAAAAACCCCCTGAGACCCTCAAAATTCTCCCCAGGACTCCAAAACTCCCCCTGGGATGCCCAAAATTCCCTTTGGGACCCCAAACCCCCCCCTGGGACCCCCAAAATTCTCATCAAGGTCCCCAAAATTCCTTCTGGGATCCCCCAAAAACCCCTGAGACCCTAAAATTCCCTTCCAAAACCCAAAATCTCCCCCAGGACCCCCAAAATTCTACTCGGGACCACCAAAATTTCTCCCAAAAACCCCTGAGACCCTCAAAATTTTCCCCAGGACTCCAAAACCCCCCCGGGAGGCCCAAAATTCCCTTCAGGACCCCAAAACCCCCCTGGGACTTCCAAATTTCCCTTTAGGACCCCTGAAATTCCTCCTGGGACCCCAAAAACTCCCTGAGAACCCCCCAAAAACCTCTCCAGGACCTCAAAACCACCCCGGGACCCCCAAAATTCCCATCAGGATCCCCAAAATTCCTCCTGGGACCCCCCCAAAACTCCCTGAGACCCCAAAATTCCCTTCAGGACCCCCAAACCCCCCATGGGACCCCCAAAATTCCCTTCGGGACCCCAGAACACCCCCTGGACCCCCAAAATTCTACTCGTCTCCCCAAAACACCTTCTGGGACCTCCAAATTTCTCTTTAGGACCCCTGAAATTTTTCCTGGTTCCCCAAAAACTCCCTGAGACCCCCCCAAAAACCTCTCCAGGACCTCAAAACACCCCCTGGGACTCCCAAAATTCCCATCAAGGTCCCCAAAATTTCTTCTGGGACCCCCCAAAAACTCTCTGAGACCCCCTAAATTCCCTTCATGACTCCCCAAAAACCCCCTGACACCCCAAAAATTCCTCCTGGGATGCTGCAAAGACCTTCCAGAGCCCCCCAGGACCCCCCCAATTTTGGGTCCCCCCCCAATTCGGGGTTCCCCCCGATTTTTAGGTCCCCAGGCTGGTGGCTCATGAGGACGACCCCAACTCGGACCCCGAACGCCCCCCGGATTCAGCCCTCCATGTGTCCTTGGTATCAGAGGCTGGAATTGCAGAGTTGCCACTTTACCCCCAGACGTAATTTTTGATGTGGTTGTGCCACTTGAACAGTATTTGAAATCTGTTTGTGCTCTTGCAGCAGCATTTCCGAACCACAATGGAAATTTAGCCCTTCTGCCTGGGGCTGCTCACAGAATCGTGGAATCCCAGAAGGGTTTGGATGGGAAGGCACCTTTATTTAAAGCTCGTCCCGTTCCACCCCTGCCATGGGCAGGGACACCTTCCACCATGCCAGGGTGCTCCAAGCCCTGTCCAGCCTGGCCTTGGACACTTCCAGGGATCCGGGGGCAGCCACAGCTTCTGTGGGCAACCTGTGCTGGACAGCAGCTTTGAAAGGCAGAGTGAAGTACAGCTGTGATTTTTGTGCTGCCCCTAACTTTGTATTGCCTGGCAAATGTGCCTTTGGGGTTTTTTGGGGTTTTTTGGGTTTTTTTTTTTTAGTTTTTTTGGGTGGTTTTTTTTTTAAATTTTTGTGACTAAAAAGCTACCTTGTGTTCCTGGAATGTTGCATTCTACCTCTGTTGTTTTCCCAGTCAGTCTGGATCCTCTGCTTACATTTTTTCCTTCACTTATTAGATGTCATGGATGTGCTGGCTGTTCTGATGGAGGGCAGTGATGGCTTAGATGAAGGAATTGGGTTCTCTTTAAATGAAGACGTGATTATCCAAACATTTCCCTTCAGTGCTGTTGTCCCTGCTGCATGAGCAGCCAGGAATATGCTGTTGTTTCAGTCTGAAAATGGAACAGGTACAGGGTTTTTTTTATGTTTTATGTGTCATTTCTAGCAGTGGAGTGAAAGCAGCATCACTTCTACCCTCTTGTAATAATTTTTTACCATTTATCATTTTTTACCTTGAGGCATTTTATTATCTTCCCTGCAAGCAGCAGGAGGTGCAGATTCACGGTGCTTTGTGCTCAGGAGGGGCATTGAAGCTCTGTAGGTGCTTCTGCCCTTTTTCCCTGACCCTGAAGAGAAGGGACACTGTCCCTGCATGGACAGTCTTGGTGTGGAAGTAGCTGGCCTCAGTAACAGCGTTTTAAGGGCAGAGCGTGGCGATCAGGAGAGGAAGGTGTTTCCCGTGCCTGTGGGCAGCTCTTCCCGAGATCAGGGAGAGGGGACTGCCTTGTTAAGTAGGAAGTGGGTGCGTTTCCCAAGGAAAACTTCAGAAATTAAGCTCCAGGGGCAAACACTGTGAGGTTCTACCACCTCCTTGAGGACATCCTTAAAACCACAGGGGCATCAGGAGGGCTTGGAGCAGGACTGGCCAACCCCAGAGCACCTCACGAAGCCCTCTGTGTGTCTGTGGCAGTCGAGTAGCACCTGGGGGGTGCTGAAAGTCCCAGTTCTGAGAGAAAATTCTGTTTAACTCGTACACGTTGGCTGGGTGTGTCCCCCCAGTACAGCTCGGTTCTTCTCTGAGGCGGTGCCTGGCAGGGTCTCTCCCTGTTAAGGGCTGGGCGTGTTTTTGGCACAACACAGTGAAGGTGGATTATTTGCTTAAGCAAGAGCTGCTGATGTCTGGAGGGTTTTTCAGGTACCTCAGCGGCCAGGAGCACCTGTCTAGGTCACTAGGAACACTTTTTGATCTCGATCAGTTCTTTTCTGCGTGAGGCTCTGTCGGCTGCTGGCAAGGCCCAAAGTAAGGAAGGTTGCCCCAGTGTCCGTGCTCATGTCAATAGTTTAATTTATTTGGCTTTTCTAGGAGCAGACGTCGTGGAGGACCTTGGTGCTGTTTTCACTGGCCTCCTGCACTCTCTGAGAGAACCCCTTGCTCCCTGCGTGACGTTCCAGCTCTGTGACAAAGCTGATAAGTATCCTCAGCTCTACCAGTTTAACCAATACTATAGACTCTGGATGCCCAAGCAGTCCCAGGAACCTGTGGTATGGAATCCCTGAAGTCACTGAATTCTTGAGCCAGTATTCCTATAAAATCCTCGCAGTCGACAGAGGTAACATTTCCATCAGAAACAGCGTTTTTATTGAGGAGGTAATTCTGCATCTCTTGTTGATCGTGCTGGGGACACACGTTTGCTCCAGGGCTTTTCTCTGATGACACAAGAGGTCTCTGTGGTGTTTGGGAGGCGATGCCAGGGCTCAGGGCTCATACAGAGACTCCTCACCGGGCACAGCAGAGCCTGGTGTGCGCTGTGGCCTCTGTTTACAGCGCCCGGAGTTCCCCCGGGTGGGTGGAGGATCACAGGCCCCTGGGCTGGGTTTGGTGAGTTTTTCTCAGCTCAGCAGTGTGAACACTCCAGATGCCCCTGGGGACACTGCTGGACAGCATCCATCCGCTCTCTCCATCCACTCATTTGTACCCAGGAATGTAGGAAACTCTGACTGGGGACGGGCAGTAGTTCTGAAAATCATGCCCTAGCCTTTTTCTTCAGGAACGAACCAAGCGAGTGCCCTGAAACCAGCGGAGCAGCTGCAGGGGCTGAAGGGAACAGAAAGGGCTCCCCGGCACCTTTTGCCTCCGTTCTCTGCCATTCCCCAAAAGGCGTCGCAGTCCCTGAAGAGGTGTTTGTCATGCAGCCTGCCAAAATAAAGACCTGTAAAATCCTAGCTCTGCCTTTTGTTTAACGTGTTCTTACTTCCTATTTATGTCATCACAGAAAGCAAGGAAAGAAGAAATGTGTCTGGTTCCCACTATTGCTCCGTGCAGGCATTTTTAAAGGCTGCTGTACTTCTGTCCTCTTTTTCCACTCCAAGCTTGACTTTTCCCCTCCTTTTTTGAGGTCTGCTGCTTTGGGTGTCCCAGGCAGGGCTGGGTTCCTCGGCAGGGGTCTTAGGAGTTGGTGCAGATTCTGCTTTTTCCGAAGGTGTATCAAAGTGTGCCGGCAAAAGGACTGTTTTCTCCAGGAGAAAGCTTTCTCTCAAAGACCATCAATGCATGTATGTGTTTTAATCGTGTAACCAGGTGGATTAAGAAAAGCCGACACCTGTAGCAGATTTTTGTTGGACCTGTGTCTGTGAGAAGTCGGCTGTGTGCTGGAGAGGGAGAGACCAAGAGACGCTGTTGGAGAGTGGATAAAGTGCCAGGTGTGAGCTGTTAGCATGATGAGGGCTCAGAGCAGCCACAGGTGTGAGCTGTTAAGTTGATGAGGGCTCAGAGCAGCCACAGGTGTGAGCTGTCAGGATGATGATGAGGGGCGGGGTCCCTCCGGGGGGAGGTTAATTAAGGGCGAGGCTTTGCACCAGCCAGTTTTCGCATGGAGCTGCTGGAGAAGAGGAGTTTATGGGGAGCTCCCGGGACGGTCTCATGGAAGGACGGTGAGTGCTTTGGACTGGGTCCGGGGGATCACCTGGACACATCCTTTGCCACTTTCCCTGGGAAAGAAAACTCAGCAGTCCAGGTTCCTGATGTCAGTTTGTAGGGCTCCCTTGGGACTATCAAGGCAGCACAAGGTTGAGGTGAGGACAATTTAGGTGTGGGGACCATCATTCGATATAAGGACTTTTTGCTGTCAGTCCCAGCCCAGTGTGGGGGGCCCCTGGGCACATCCTTTTTCCATTTTCCCTGGGAAAGAAAACTCAGCAGTCCAGGTTCCTGATGTCAGTTTGTAGGGCTCCCTTGGGTCTATCAGGGTAGCACAAGTTTGAGGTGGGGACAACTTCGGTGTGGGGTCCATCCTTCGATATAAGGATTCTTTGCAGTCAGGGCCAGGGGCCCAGGGCCAGGGGACCCTGGGCACATCCTTTGGCCATTTTCCCTGGGAAAGAAAACTCAGCAGTCCAGGTTCCTGATGTCAGTTTGTAGGGCTCCCTTGGGTCTATCAGGGTAGCACAAGTTTGAGGTGGGGACAACTTCGGTGTGGTGTCCGTCCTTCGATATAAGGATTTTTTGCAGTGAGGGCCCTGCCCAGGGCCAGGGGCCCCTTGGCACATCCTTTGGCCATTTTCCCTGGGAAAGAAAACTCAGCAGTCCAGGTTCCTGATGTCAGTTTGTAGGGCTCCCTTGGGTGTATCAGGGCAGCACAAGTTTGAGGTGGGGACAACTTCGGTGTGGGGTCTATCCTTCGATATAAGGATTTTTTGTAGTGAGGTCCCTGCCCAGGGCCAGGGGCCCCTGGGCACATCCTTTTTCCATTTTCCCTGGGAAAGAAAACTCAGCAGTCCACGTTCCTGATGTCAGTTTGTAGAGCTCCCTTGGGTCTATCAGGGCAGCACAAGTTGGAGGTTGCAACAACTTCGGTGTGGGGTCCATCCTTCGATATAAGGATTTTTTGCAGTGAGGCCCCTGCCGAGGGCCAGGGGCCCCTGGGCACATCCTTTTTCCATTTTCCCTGGGAAAGAAAACTCAGCAGTCCAGGTTCCTGATGTCAGTTTGTAGGGCTCCCTTGGGTCTATCAGGGTAGCACAAGTTTGAGGTGGGGACAACTTCGGTGTGGGGTCCATCCTTCGATATAAGAATTTTTTGCAGTCAGGGCCAGGGCCCCAGGGCCAGGGGCCCCTGGGCACATCCTTTTTCCATTTTCCCTGGGAAAGAAAACTCAGCAGTCCAGGTTCCTGATGTCAGTTTGTAGGGCTCCCTTGGGTGTATCAGGGCAGCACATGTTTGAGGTGGGGACAATTTCGGTGTGGGGTCCATCCTTCGATATAAGGAGTCTTTGCAGTCAGGCCCAAGCCCAGGACCAGGGGCCCCTGGGCCCATCCTTTTTCCATTTTCCCTGGGAAAGAAAACTCAGCAGTCCAGGTTCCTGATGTCAGTTTGTAGGGCTCCCTTGGGTCTATCAGGGCAGCACAAGTTTGAGGTGGGGACAACTTTGGTGTGGGGTCCATCCTTCAATATAAGGATTTTTTGCAGTCAGGGCCAGGGGCCCGTGGGCACTGCCTTTTTCCATTTTCCCTGGGAAAGAAAATTCAGCAGTCCAGGTTCCTGATGTCAGTTTGTAGGGCTCCCTTGGGTCTATCAGGGCAGCACAAGTTTAAGGTGGGGAACATTTTGGTGTGGGATTCCATCCTTCGATATAAGGATTCTTTGCAGTCAGGTCCCAGCCCAGCGCCAGGGGCCCCTGGGCACATCCTTTTTGCATTTTCCCTGGGAAAGAAAACTCAGCAGTCCAGGTTCCTGATGTCAGTTTGTAGGGCTCCCTTGGGTCTATCAGGGTAGCACAAGTTTGAGGTGGGGACAACTTCGGTGTGGGGTCCATCCTTCGATATAAGAATTTTTTGCAGTCAGGGCCAGGGGCCCCTGGGCACATCCTTTTTCCATTTTCCCTGGGAAAGAAAACTCAGCAGTCCAGGTTCCTGATGTCAGTTTGTAGGGCTCCCTTGGGTGTATCAGGGCAGCACATGTTTGAGGTGGGGACAACTTCGGTGTGGGGTCCATCCTTCGATATAAGGAGTCTTTGCAGTCAGGCCCAAGCCCAGGACCAGGGTCCCCTGGGCACAACCTTTTTCCATTTTCCCTGGGAAAGAAAACTCAGCAGTCCAGGTTCCTGATGTCAGTTTGTAGGGCTCCCTTGGGTGTATCAGGGCAGCACAAGTTTGAGGTGGGGACAATTTTGGTGTGGGGTCCATCCTTCGATATAAGGATTTTTTGCAGTAAGGGCCAGGGGCCCGTGGGCACAGCCTTTTTCCATTTTCCCTAGGAATGAAAATTCAGCAGTCCAGGTTCCTGATGTCAGTTTGTAGGGCTCCCTTGGGTCTATCAGGGCAGCACAAGTTTGAGGTGGGGACAGCTTCGGTGTGGGGTCCATCCTTCGATATAAGGATTTTTTACAGTCAGGGCCAGGGGCCCCTGGGCACATCCTTTTTCCATTTTCCCTGGGAAAGAAAACTCAGCAGTCCAGGTTCCTGATGTCAGTTTGTAGGGCTCCCTTGGGTCTATCAGGGTAGCACAAGTTTGAGGTGGGGACAACTTCGGTGTGGGGTCCATCCTTCGATATAAGGATTCTTTGCAGTCAGGGCCAGGGGCCCAGGGCCAGGGGACCCTGGGCACATCCTTTGGCCATTTTCCCTGGGAAAGAAAACTCAGCAGTCCAGGTTCCTGATGTCAGTTTGTAGGGCTCCCTTGGGTCTATCAGGGTAGCACAAGTTTGAGGTGGGGACAGCTGCGGTGTGGGGTCCGTCCTTCGATATAAGGATTTTTTGCAGTGAGGTCCCTGCCCAGGGCCAGGGGCCCCTTGCACACCCTTTGGCCATTTTCCCTGGGAAAGAAAACTCAGCAGTCCAGGTTCCTGATGTCAGTTTGTAGGGCTCCCTTGGGTCTATCAGGGCAGCACAAGTTTGAGGTGGGGACAACTTCGGTGTGGGGTCCATCCTTCAATATAAGGATTTTTTTGCCGTGAGGTCCCTGTCCATGGCCAGGGGCCCCTGGGCACATCCTTTTTCCATTTTCCCTGGGAAAGAAAACTCAGCAGTCCAGGTTCCTGATGTCAGTTTGTAGGGCTCCCTTGGGTCTATCAGGGCAGCACAAGTTTGAGGTGGGGACAACTTTGGTGTGGGGTCCATCCTTCGATATAAGGATTTTTTGAAGTCACGGCCAGGGGCCCGGGGCACATCCTTTTTCCATTTTCCCTGGGAAAGAAAACTCAGCAGTCCAGGTTCCTGATGTCAGTTTGTAGGGCTCCCTTGGGTGTATCAGGGCAGCACAAGTTTGAGGTGGGGACAATTTTGGTGTGGGGTCCATCCTTCGATATAAGGATTTTTTGCAGTAAGGGCCAGGGGCTCGTGGGCACAGCCTTTTTCCATTTTCCCTAGGAATGAAAATTCAGCAGTCCAGGTTCCTGATGTCAGTTTGTAGGGCTCCCTTGGGTCTATCAGGGCAGCACAAGTTTGAGAAGGGAACAGCTTCGGTGTGGGGTCCATCCTTCGATATAAGGATTCTTTGCAGTCAGGGCCAGGGGCCCAGGGCCAGGGGACCCTGGGCACATCCTTTGGCCATTTTCCCTGGGAAAGAAAACTCAGCAGTCCAGGTTCCTGATGTCAGTTTGTAGGGCTCCCTTGGGTCTATCAGGGCAGCACAAGTTTGAGGTGGGGACAACTTCGGTGTGGGGTCCATCCTTCAATATAAGGATTTTTTTGCAGTGAGGTTCCTGTCCATGGCCAGGGGCCCCTGGGCACATCCTTTTTCCATTTTCCCTGGGAAAGAAAACTCAGCAGTCCAGGTTCCTGATGTCAGTTTGTAGGGCTCCCTTGGGTCTATCAGGGCAGCACAAGTTTGAGGTGGGGACAACTTTGGTGTGGGGTCGATTCTTCGATATAAGGATTTTTTGAAGTCAGGGCCAGGGGCCCGGGGCACATCCTTTTTCCATTTTCCCTGGGAAAGAAAACTCAGCAGTCCAGGTTCCTGATGTCAGTTTGTAGGGCTCCCTTGGGTCTATCAGGGCAGCACAAGTTTGAGGTGGGGACAACTTCAGTGTGGGCTCCATCCTTCGATATAAAAATTTTTTATAGTGAGACCCCAGCCCAAGGCCAGGGACCCCTGGGCACATTTTTTTTCCATTTTCCCTGGGAAAGAAAACTCAGCAGTCCAGGTTCCTGATGTCAGTTTGTAGGGCTCCCTTGGGTCTATTAGGGCAGCACAACTTTGAGGTGGGGACAACTTCGGTGTGCGGTCCATCCTTCGATATAAGGATTCTTTGCAGTGAGGCCCCAGCCCAGGGCCAGGGGCCCCTGGGCACAACCTTTTTCCATTTTCCCTGGGAAAGAAAACTCAGCAGTCCAGGTTCCTGATGTCAGTTTGTAGGGCTCCCTTGGGTCTATCAGGGCAGCACAAGTTTGAGGTGGGGAACACTTTGGTGTGGGGTCCATCCTTCGATATAAGGATTTTTTGCAGTCAGGGCCAGGGGCCCCTGGGCACATCCTTTTTCCATTTTCCCTGGGAAAGAAAACTCAGCAGTCCAGGTTCCTGATGTCAGTTTGTAGGGCTCCCTTGGGTCTATCAGGGTAGCACAAGTTTGAGGTGGGGCCAGCTTCGGTGTGGGGTCCGTCCTTCGATATAAGGATTTTTTGCAGTGAGGTTCCTGCCCAGGGCCAGGGGCCCCTTGGCACATCCTTTGGCCATTTTCCCTGGGAAAGAAAACTCAGCAGTCCAGGTTCCTGATGTCAGTTTGTAGGGCTCCCTTGGGTCTATCAGGGCAGCACAAGTTTGAGGTGGGGACAACTTCGGTTTGGGGTCTATCCTTCGATATAAGGATTTCTTGTAGTGAGGTCCCTGCCCCGGGCCAGGGGCCCCTGGTCACATCCTTTTTCCATTTTCCCTGGGAAAGAAAACTCAGTAGTCCAGGTTCCTGATGTCAGTTTGTAGGGCTCCCTTGGGTCTATCAGGGCAGCACAAGTTTGAGGTGGGGACAACTTCGGTGTGGGGTCCATCCTTCGATATAAGGATTTTTTGCAGTCAGGGCCAGGGGCCCCTGGGCACATCCTTTTTCCATTTTCCCTGGGAAAGAAAACTCAGCAGTCCAGGTTCCTGATGTCAGTTTGTAGAGCTCCCTTGGGTCTATCAGGGCAGCACAAGTTTGAGGTTGCAACAACTTCGGTGTGGGGTCCATCCTTCGATATAAGGATTTTTTGCAGTGAGGGCCCTGCCCAGGGCCAGGGGCCCCTGGGCACATCCTTTTTCCATTTTCCCTGGGAAAGAAAACTCAGCAGTCCAGGTTCCTGATGTCAGTTTGTAGGGCTCCCTTGGGTCTATCAGGGCAGCACAAGTTTGAGGTGGGGACAACTTCGGTGTGGGCTCCATCCTTCGATATAAGGATTCTTTGCAGTCAGGGCCAGGGGCCCCTGTGCACAACCTTTTCCCATTTTCCCTGGGAAAGAAAACTCAGCAGTCCAGGTTCCTGATGTCAGTTTGTAGGGCTCCCTTGGGTCTATCAGGGCAGCACAGGTTTAAGGTGGGGACAACTTCGGTGTGCGGTCCATCCTTCGATATAAGGATTTTTGCAGTGAGGCCCCAGCCCAGGGCCAGCGACCCCTGGGCCCAACCTTTTTCCATTTTCCCTGGGAAAGAAAACTCAGCAGTCCAGGTTCCTGATGTCAGTTTGTAGGGCTCCCTTGGGTCTATCAGGGCAGCACAAGTTTGAGGTGGGGACAACTTCGGTGTGGGGTCCATCCTTCAATATAAGGATTTTTTGCCGTGAGGTCCCTGTCCATGGCCAGGGGCCCCTGGGCACATCCTTTTTCCATTTTCCCTGGGAAAGAAAACTCAGTAGTCCAGGTTCCTGATGTCAGTTTGTAGGGCTCCCTTGGGTCTATCAGGGCAGCACAAGTTTGAGGTGGGGACAACTTTGGTGTGGGCTCCATCCTTCGATATAAGAATTTTTTGTAGTGAGGCCCCAGCCCAGGGTCAGGGACCCCTGGGCACATTTTTTTTCCATTTTCCCTGGGAAAGAAAACTCAGCAGTCCAGGTTCCTGATGTCAGTTTGTAGGGCTCCCTTGGGTCTATTAGGGCAGCACAACTTTGAGGTGGGGACAACTTCGGTGTGGGGTCCATCCTTCAATATAAGGATTTTTTGCAGTCAGGGTCAGGGGCCCCTGGGCACATCCTTTTTCCATTTTCCCTGGGAAAGAAAACTCATCAGTCCAGGTTCCTGATGTCAGTTTGTAGGGCTCCCTTGGGTCTATCAGGGCAGCACAGGTTTAAGGTGGGGACAACTTCGGTGTGCGGTCCATCCTTCGATATAAGGATTCTTTGCAGTGAGGCCCCAGCCCAGGGCCAGCGGCCCCTGGGCACATCCTTTTTCCATTTTCCCTGGGAAAGAAAACTCAGCAGTCCAAGTTCCTGATGTCAGTTTGTAGGGCTCCCTTGGGTCTATCAGGGCAGCACAAGTTTGAGGTGGGGAACACTGTGGTGTGGGGTCCATCCTTCGATATAAGAATAATTTGCAGTCAGGGCCAGGGGCCCCTGGGCACATCCTTTTTCCATTTTCCCTGGGAAAGAAAACTCAGCAGTCCAGGTTCCTGATGTCAGTTTGTAGGGCTCCCTTAGGTCTCTTAGACCAGCACAAGTTTGAGGTGGGGACAACTTCGGTGTGGGCTCCATCCTTCGATATAAGGATTTTTTGCAGTCAGGTCCAGGGGCCCCTGGGCACATCCTTTTGCCATTTTCCCTGGGAAAGAAAACTCAGCAGTCCAGGTTCCTGATGTCAGTTTGTAGGGCTCCCTTGGGTCTATTAGGGCAGCACAAGTTTGAGGTGGGGACAACTTCAGTGTGGGGTCCATCCTTCGATATAAGGATTTTTTGCAGTCAGGGCCAGGGGCCCCTGGGCACAACCTTTTTCCATTTTCCCTGGGAAAGAAAACTCAGCAGTCCAGGTTCCTGATGTCAGTTTGTAGGGCTCCCTTGGGTCTATCAGGGCAGCACAAGTTTGAGGTGGGGACAACTTCGGTGTGGAGTCCATCCTTCGATATAAGGATTTTTTGCAGTCAGGGTCAGGGGCCCCTGGGCACATCCTTTTTCCATTTTCCCTGGGAAAGAAAACTCAGCAGTCCAGGTTCCTGATGTCAGTTTGTAGGGCTCCCTTGGGTCTATCAGGGCAGCACAAGTTTGAGGTGGGGACAACTTCGGTGTGGGGTCCATCCTTCGATATAAGGATTTTTTTCAGTCAGGGCCAGGGGCCCCTGGGCACACCCTTTTTCCTTTTTCCCTGGGAAAGAAAACTCAGCAGTCCAGGTTCCTGATGTCAGTTTGTAGGGCTCCCTTGGGTCTATCAGGGCAGCACAAGTTTGAGGTGGAGACAACTTCGGTGTGGGGTCCATCATTCGATATAAGGATTTTTTGTAGTGAGGCCCCAGCCCAGGACCAGGGGCCCCTGGGCACATCCTTTTTCCATTTTCCCTGGGAAAGAAAACTCAGCAGTCCAGGTTCCTGATGTCAGTTTGTAGGGCTCCCTTGGGTCTATCAGGGCAGCACAAGTTTGAGGTGGGGACAACTTCGTTGTGGGGTCCATCTTTCGATATAAGGATTCTTTGCAGCGTGGCCCCAGCCCATGGCGAGGGGCCCCTGGGCACATCCTTTTTCCATTTTCCCTGGGAAAGAAAACTCAGCAGTCCAGGTTCCTGATGTCAGTTTGTAGGGCTCCCTTGGGTCTATCAGGGCAGCACAAGTTTGAGGTGGGGACAACTTTGATGTGGGGTCCATCCTTCGATATAAGGATTTTTTGCAGTCAGGGCCAGGGGCCCCTGGGCACATCCTTTTTCCATTTTCCCTGGGAAAGAAAACTCAGCAGTCCAGGTTCCTGATGTCAGTTTGTAGTGCTCCCTTGGGTCTATCAGGGCAGTACAATTTTGAGGTGGGGACAACTTCGGTGTGGGGTCCATCCTTCAATATAAGGATTTTTTGCAGTCAAGGCCAGGGGCCCCTGGGCACATCCTTTTTCCATTTTCCCTGGGAAAGAAAACTCAGCAGTCCAGGTTCCTGATGTCAGTTTGTAGGGCTCCCTTGGGTCTATCAGGGCAGCACAAGTTTGAGGTGGGGACAACTTTGGTGTGGGGTCCATCCTTCAATATAAGGATTTTTTGCCGTGAGGTCCCTGTCCATGGCCAGGGGCCCCTGGGCACATCCTTTTTCCATTTTCCCTGGGAAAGAAAACTCAGCAGTCCAGGTTCCTGATGTCAGTTTGTAGGGCTCCCTTGGGTCTATCAGGGCAGCACAAGTTTGAGGTGGGGACAACTTCGGTGTGGGGTCCATCCTTCGATATAAGGATTCTTTGCAGTCAGGGCCAGGGGCCCCGGTGCACAACCTTTTTCCATTTCCCCTGGGAAAGAAAACTCAGCAGTCCAGGTTCCTGATGTCAGTTTGTAGGGCTCCCTTGGGTCTATCAGGGCAGCACAGGTTTAAGGTGGGGACAACTTCGGTGTGCGGTCCATCCTTCGATATAAGAATAATTTGCAGTCAGGGCCAGGGGCCCCTGGGCACATCCTTTTTCCATTTTCCCTGGGAAAGAAAACTCAGCAGTCCAGGTTCCTGATGTCAGTTTGTAGTGCTCCCTTGGGTCTATCAGGGCAGCACAAGTTTGAGGTGGGGACAACTTCGGTGTGGGGTCCATCCTTCGATATAAGGATTTTTTGCAGTCAGGGCCAGGGGCCCCTGGGCACATCCTTTTTCCATTTTCCCTGGGAAAGAAAACTCAGCAGTCCAGGTTCCTGATGTCAGTTTGTAGGGCTCCCTTGGGTGTATCAGGGCAGCACAAGTTTGAGGTGGGGACAACTTCGGTGTGGGGTCCATCCTTCGATATAAGGATTTTTTGCAGTGTGGCCCCTGCCCATGGCCAGGGGCCCCTGGGCACATCCTTTTTCCAGTTTCCCTGGGAAAGAAAACTCAGCAGTCCAGGTTCCTGATGTCAGTTTGTAGGGTTCCCTTGGGTGTATCAGGGCAGCACAATTTTGAGGTGGGGACAACTTTAATGTGGGGTCCATCCTTCGATATAAGGATTTTTTGCAGTCAGGGCCAGGGGCCCCTGGGCACATCCTTTTTCCATTTTCCCTGGGAAAGAAAACTCAGCAGTCCAGGTTCCTGATGTCAGTTTGTAGGGCTCCCTTGGGTGTATCACGGCAGCACAAGTTTGAGATGGGGACAACTTCGGTGTGGGCTCCATCCTTCGATATAAGGATTTTTTTCAGTCAGGGCCAGGGGCCCCTGGGCACACCCTTTTTCCATTTTCCCTGGGAAAGAAAACTCAGCAGTCCAGGTTCCTGATGTCAGTTTGTAGGGCTCCCTTGGGTCTATGAGGGCAGCACAAGTTTGAGGTGGGGACAACTTCGGTGTGGGCTCCATCCTTCGATATAAGGATTCTTTGCAGTGTGGCCCCAGCCCATGGCCAGGGGCCCCTGGGCACATCCTTTTTCCATTTTCCCTGGGAAAGAAAACTCAGCAGTCCAGGTTCCTGATGTCAGTTTGTAGGGCTCCCTTGGGTGTATCAGGGCAGCACAAGTTTGAGGTGGGGACAACTTTGATGTGGGGTCCAACCTTCGATATAAGGATTTTTTGCAGTCAGGGCCAGGGGCCCCTGGGCACATCCTTTTTCCATTTTCCCTGGGAAAGAAAACTCAGCAGTCCAGGTTCCTGATGTCAGTTTGTAGTGCTCCCTTGGGTCTATCAGGGCAGTACAATTTTGAGCTGGGGACAACTTCGGTCTGGGCTCCATCCTTCGATATAAGGATTTTTTGCAGTCAGGGCCAGGGGCCCCTGGGCACATCCTTTTTCCATTTTCCCTGGGAAAGAAAACTCAGCAGTCCAGGTTCCTGATGTCAGTTTGTAGGGCTCCCTTGGGTCTATCAGGGCAGCACAAGTTTGAGGTGGGGACAACTTTGGTGTGGGGTCCATCCTTCGATATAAGGATTTTTTGCAGTCAGGGCCAGGGGCCCAGGGCCACGGGCCCCTGGGCACATCCTTTTTCCATTTTCCCTGGGAAAGAAAACTCAGCAGTCCAGGTTCCTGATGTCAGTTTGTAGGGCTCCCTTGGGTCTCTCAGGGCAGCACAAGTTTGAGGTGGGGACAACTTTGGTGTGGGCTCCATCCTTCGATATAAGGATTTTTTGCCGTGAGGTCCCTGCACAGGGCCAGGGGCCCTTGGGCACATCCTTTTTCCATTTTCCCTGGGAAAGAAAACTCAGCAGTCCAGGTTCCTGATGTCAGTTTGTAGGGCTCCCTTGGGTCTATCAGGGCAGCACAAGTTTGAGGTGGGGACAACTTCGGTGTGGGGTCCATCCTTCGATATAAGGATTTTTTGCAGTCAGGGCCAGGGGCCCAGGGCCAGGGGCCCCTGGGCACATCCTTTTTCCATTTTCCCTGGGAAAGAAAACTCAGCAGTCCAGGTTCCTGATGTCAGTTTGTAGGGCTCCCTTGGGTCTATCAGGGCAGCACAAGTTTGAGGTGGGGACAACTTCGGTGTGGGGTCCATCCTTCGATATAAGGATTTTTTGCAGTCAGGGTCAGGGGCCCCTGGGCATATCCTTTTTCCATTTTCCCTGGGAAAGAAAACTCAGCTGTCTAGGTCCCTGATGTCAGTTTGTAGGGCTGCCTTGGGTCTATCAGGGCAGCACAAGTTTGAGGTGGGGCCAACTTTGGTGTGGGGTCCATCCTTCGATATAAGGATTTTTTGCAGTCAGGGCCAGGGGCCCCTGGGCACATCCTTTTTCCATTTTCCCTGGGAAAGAAAACTCAGCAGTCCAGGTTCCTGATGTCAGTTTGTAGGGCTCCCTTGGGTCTATTAGGGCAGCACAAGTTTGAGGTGGGGACAACTTCGGTGTGGGGTCCATCCTTCGATATAAGGATTTTTTGCACTCAGGGCCTGGGGCCCCTGGGCACATCCTTTTTCCATTTTCCCTGGGAAAGAAAACTCAGCAGTCCAGGTTCCTGATGTCAGTTTGTAGGGCTCCCTTGGGTCTATCAGGGCAGCACAAGTTTGAGGTGGGGACAACTTCCGTGTGGGGTCCATCCTTCGATATAAGGATTTTTTTCAGTCAGGGCCAGGGGCCCCTGGGCACACCCTTTTTCCATTTTCCCTGGGAAAGAAAACTCAGCAGTCCAGGTTCCTGATGTCAGTTTGTAGGGCTCCCTTGGGTCTATGAGGGCAGCACAAGTTTGAGGTGGGGACAACTTCGGTGTGGGCTCCATCCTTCGATATAAGGATTCTTTGCAGTGTGGCCCCAGCCCATGGCCAGGGGCCCCTGGGCACATCCTTTTTCCATTTTCCCTGGGAAAGAAAACTCAGCAGTCCAGGTTCCTGATGTCAGTTTGTAGGGCTCCCTTGGGTCTATCAGGGCAGCACAAGTTTGAGGTGGGGACAACTTCGGTGTGGGGTCCATCCTTCGATATAAGGATTTTTTGCCGTGAGGTCCCTGCACAGGGCCAGGGGCCCCTGGGCACATCCTTTTTCCATTTTCCCTGGGAAAGAAAACTCAGCAGTCCAGGTTCCTGATGTCAGTTTGTAGGGCTCCCTTGGGTCTATCAGGGCAGCACAAGTTTGAGGTGGGGACAACTTCGGTGTGGGGTCCATCCTTCGATATAAGGATTTTTTGCAGTCAGGGTATGGGGCCCAGGGCCAGGGGCCCCTGGGCACATCCTTTTTCCATTTTCCCTGGGAAAGAAAACTCAGCAGTCCAGGTTCCTGATGTCAGTTTGTAGGGCTCCCTTGGGTCTATCAGGGCAGCACAAGTTTGAGGTGGGGACAACTTTGGTGTGGGGTCCATCCTTCGATATAAGGATTTTTTGCAGTCAGGGTCAGGGGCCCCTGGGCATATCCTTTTTCCATTTTCCCTGGGAAAGAAAACTCAGCTGTCTAGGTCCCTGATGTCAGTTTGTAGGGCTGCCTTGGGTCTATCAGGGCAGCACAAGTTTGAGGTGGGGACAACTTTGGTGTGGGGTCCATCCTTCGATATAAGGATTTTTTGCAGTCAGGGCCAGGGGCCCCTGGGCACATCCTTTTTCCATTTTCCCTGGGAAAGAAAACTCAGCAGTCCAGGTTCCTGATGTCAGTTTGTAGGGCTCCCTTGGGTCTATCAGGGCAGCACAAGTTTGAGGTGGGGACAACTTTGGTGTGGGGTCCATCCTTCAATATAAGGATTTTTTGCCGTGAGGTCCCTGTCCATGGACAGGGGCCCCTGGGCACATCCTTTTTCCATTTTCCCTGGGAAAGAAAACTCAGCAGTCCAGGTTCCTGATGTCAGTTTGTAGGGCTCCCTTGGGTCTATCAGGGCAGTACAATTTTGAGCTGGGGACAACTTCGGTCTGGGCTCCATCCTTCGATATAACGATTTTTTGCAGTCAGGGCCAGGGGCCCCTGGGCACATCCTTTTTCCATTTTCCCTGGGAAAGAAAACTCAGCAGTCCAGGTTCCTGATGTCAGTTTGTAGGGCTCCCTTGGTTCTATTGGGGCAGCACAAGTTTGAGGTGGGGACAACTTCGCTGTGGGGTCCATCCTTCGATATAAGGATTTTTTGCAGTCAGGGCCAGGGGCCCAGGGCCACGGGCCCCTGGGCACATCCTTTTTCCATTTTCCCTGGGAAAGAAAACTCAGCAGTCCAGGTTCCTGATGTCAGTTTGTAGGGCTCCCTTGGGTCTCTCAGGGCAGCACAAGTTTGAGGTGGGGACAATTTTGGTGTGGGCTCCATCCTTCGATATAAGGATTTTTTGCCGTGAGGTCCCTGCACAGGGCCATGGGCCCCTGGGCACATCCTTTTTCCATTTTCCCTGGGAAAGAAAACTCAGCAGTCCAGGTTCCTGATGTCAGTTTGTAGGGCTCCCTTGGGTCTATCAGGGCAGCACAAGTTTGAGGTGGGGACAACTTCGGTGTGGGGTCCATCCTTCGATATAAGTATTCTTTGCAGTCAGGGTATGGGGCCCAGGGCCAGGGGCCCCTGGGCACATCCTTTTTCCATTTTCCCTGGCAAAGAAAACTCAGCAGTCCAGGTTCCTGATGTCAGTTTGTAGGGCTCTCTTGGGTCTATCAGGGCAGCACAAGTTTGAGGTGGGGACAACTTCGGTGTGGGGTCCATCCTTCGATATAAGGATTTTTTGCAGTCAGGGTCAGGGGCCCCTGGGCATATCCTTTTTCCATTTTCCCTGGGAAAGAAAACTCAGCAGTCCAGGTTCCTGATGTCAGTTTGTAGGGCTGCCTTGGGTCTATCAGGGCAGCACAAGTTTGAGGTGGGGCCAACTTTGGTGTGGGGTCCATCCTTCGATATAAGGATTTTTTGCAGTCAGGGCCAGGGGCCCCTGGGCACAACCTTTTTCCATTTTCCCTGGGAAAGAAAACTCAGCAGTCCAGGTTCCTGATGTCAGTTTGTAGGGCTCCCTTGGGTCTATTAGGGCAGCACAAGTTTGAGGTGGGGACAACTTCGGTGTGGGGTCCATCCTTCGATATAAGGATTTTTTGCACTCAGGGCCTGGGGCCCCTGGGCACATCCTTTTTCCATTTTCCCTGGGAAAGAAAACTCAGCAGTCCAGGTTCCTGATGTCAGTTTGTAGGGCTCCCTTGGGTCTATCAGGGCAGCACAAGTTTGAGGTGGGGACAACTTCGGTGTGGGGTCCATCCTTCGATATAAGGATTTTTTGCAGTCAGGGTCAGGGGCCCCTGGGCACATCCTTTTTCCATTTTCCCTGGGAAAGAAAACTCAGCAGTCCAGGTTCCTGATGTCAGTTTGTAAGGCTCCCTTGGGTCTATCAGGGCAGCACAAGTTTGAGGTGGGGACAACTTCGGTGTGGGCTCCATCCTTCGATATAAGGATTCTTTGCAGTGTGGCCCCAGCCCATGGCCAGGGGCCCCTGGGCACATCCTTTTTCCATTTTCCCTGGGAAAGAAAACTCAGCAGTCCAGGTTCCTGATGTCAGTTTGTAGGGCTCCCTTGGGTCTATCAGGGCAGCACAAGTTTGAGGTGGGGACAACTTCGGTGTGGGCTCCATCCTTCGATATAAGTATTTTTTGCCGTGAGGTCCCTGCACAGGGCCAGGGGCCCCTGGGCACATCCTTTTTCCATTTTCCCTGGGAAAGAAAACTCAGCAGTCCAGGTTCCTGATGTCAGTTTGTAGTGCTCCCTTGGGTCTATCAGGGCAGTACAATTTTGAGGTGGGGACAACTTCGGTGTGGGGTCCATCCTTCGATATAAGGATTTTTTGCAGTCAGGGTATGGGGCCCAGGGCCAGGGGCCCCTGGGCACATCCTTTTTCCATTTTCCCTGGGAAAGAAAACTCAGCAGTCCAGGTTCCTGATGTCAGTTTGTAGGGCTCCCTTGGGTCTATCAGGGCAGCACAAGTTTGAGGTGGGGACAACTTTGGTGTGGGGTCCATCCTTCGATATAAGGATTTTTTGCAGTCAGGGTCAGGGGCCCCTGGGCATATCCTTTTTCCATTTTCCCTGGGAAAGAAAACTCAGCTGTCTAGGTCCCTGATGTCAGTTTGTAGGGCTGCCTTGGGTCTATCAGGGCAGCACAAGTTTGAGGTGGGGCCAACTTTGGTGTGGGGTCCATCCTTCGATATAAGGATTTTTTGCAGTCAGGGCCAGGGGCCCCTGGGCACATCCTTTTTCCATTTTCCCTGGGAAAGAAAACTCAGCAGTCCAGGTTCCTGATGTCAGTTTGTAGGGCTCCCTTAGGTCTCTTAGGGCAGCACAAGTTTGAGGTGGGGACAACTTCGGTGTGGGGTCCATCCTTCGATATAAGGATTTTTTGCAGTCAGGGTCAGGGGCCCCTGGGCATATCCTTTTTCCATTTTCCCTGGGAAAGAAAACTCAGCAGTCTAGGTCCCTGATGTCAGTTTGTAGGGCTCCCTTGGGTGTATCAGGGCAGCACAAGTTTGAGGTGGGGACAACTTCGGTGTGGGCTCCATCCTTCGATATAAGGATTTTTTGCAGTCAGGGTCAGGGGCCCCTGGGCATATCCTTTTTCCTTTTTCCCTGGGAAAGAAAACTCAGCAGTCCAGGTTCCTGATGTCAGTTTGTAGGGCTCCCTTGGGTCTATCAGGGCAGCACAAGTTTGAGGTGGAGACAACTTCGGTGTGGGTTCCATCATTCGATATAAGGATTTTTTGTAGTGAGGCCCCAGCCCAGGGCCAGGGGCCCCTGGGCACATCCTTTTTCCATTTTCCCTGGGAAAGAAAACTCAGCAGTCCAGGTTCCTGATGTCAGTTTGTAGGGCTCCCTTGGGTCTATCAGGGCAGCACAAGTTTGAGGTGGGGACAACTTCGGTGTGGGGTCCATCCTTCGATATAAGGATTCTTTGCAGTGTGGCCCCAGCCCATGGCCAGGGGCCCCTGGGCATACCCTTTTTCCATTTTCCCTGGGAAAGAAAACTCAGCAGTCCAGGTTCCTGATGTCAGTTTGTAGGGCTCCCTTGGGTCTATCAGGGCAGCACAAGTTTGAGGTGGGGACAACTTCGGTGTGGGGTCCATCCTTCGATATAAGGATTTTTTGCAGTCATGGCCAGGGGCCCAGGGCCACGGGCCCCTGGGCACATCCTTTTTCCATTTTCCCTGGGAAAGAAAACTCAGCAGTCCAGGTTCCTGATGTCAGTTTGTAGGGCTCCCTTGGGTCTATCAGAGCAGCACAAGTTTGAGGTGGGGACAACTTCGGTGTGGGGTCCATCCTTCGATATAAGGATTTTTTGAAGTCAGGGCCAGGGGCCCCTGGGCACATCCTTTTTCCATTTTCCCTGGGAAAGAAAACTCAGCAGTCCAGGTTCCTGATGTCAGTTTGTAGGGCTCCCTTGGGTCTATGAGGGCAGCACAAGTTTGAGGTGGGGACAACTTCGGTGTGGGCTCCATCCTTCGATATAAGGATTCTTTGCAGTGTGGCCCCAGCCCATGGCCAGGGGCCCCTGGGCACATCCTTTTTCCATTTTCCCTGGGAAAGAAAACTCAGCAGTCCAGGTTCCTGATGTCAGTTTGTAGGGCTCCCTTGGGTCTATCAGGGCAGCACAAGTTTGAGGTGGGGACAACTTTGATGTGGGGTCCAACCTTCGATATAAGGATTTTTTGCAGTCAGGGCCAGGGGCCCCTGGGCACACCCTTTGGCCATTTTCCCTGGGAAAGAAAACTCAGCAGTCCAGGTTCCTGATGTCAGTTTGTAGTGCTCCCTTGGGTCTATCAGGGCAGTACAATTTTGAGGTGGGGACAACTTCGGTCTGGGCTCCATCCTTCGATATAAGGATTTTTTGCAGTCAGGGCCAGGGGCCCAGGGCCAAGGGCCCCTGGGCGCACCCTTTTTCCTTTTTCCCTGGGAAGGAAACTCAGCAGTCCAGGTTCCTGATGTCAGTTTGTAGGGCTCCCTTGGGTCTATCAGGGCAGCACAAGTTTGAGGTGGAGACAACTTCGGTGTGGGTTCCATCATTCGATATAAGGATTTTTTGTAGTGAGGCCCCAGCCCAGGACCAGGGGCCCCTGGGCACATCCTTTTTCCATTTTCCCTGGGAAAGAAAACTCAGCAGTCCAGGTTCCTGATGTCAGTTTGTAGGGCTCCCTTGGGTCTATCAGGGCAGCACAAGTTTGAGGTGGGGACAACTTCCGTGTGGGGTCCATCCTTCGATATAAGGATTTTTTTCAGTCAGGGCCAGGGGCCCCTGGGCACACCCTTTTTCCATTTTCCCTGGGAAAGAAAACTCAGCAGTCCAGGTTCCTGATGTCAGTTTGTAGGGCTCCCTTGGGTCTATGAGGGCAGCACAAGTTTGAGGTGGGGACAACTTCGGTGTGGGCTCCATCCTTCGATATAAGGATTCTTTGCAGTGTGGCCCCAGCCCATGGCCAGGGGCCCCTGGGCACATCCTTTTTCCATTTTCCCTGGGAAAGAAAACTCAGCAGTCCAGGTTCCTGATGTCAGTTTGTAGGGCTCCCTTGGGTCTATCAGGGCAGCACAAGTTTGAGGTGGGGACAACTTCGGTGTGGGCTCCATCCTTCGATATAAGGATTTTTTGCCGTGAGGTCCCTGCACAGGGCCAGGGGCCCCTGGGCACATCCTTTTTCCATTTTCCCTGGGAAAGAAAACTCAGCAGTCCAGGTTCCTGATGTCAGTTTGTAGGGCTCCCTTGGGTCTATCAGGGCAGCACAAGTTTGAGGTGGGGACAACTTCGGTGTGGGGTCCATCCTTCGATATAAGGATTTTTTGCAGTCAGGGTATGGGGCCCAGGGCCAGGGGCCCCTGGGCACATCCTTTTTCCATTTTCCCTGGGAAAGAAAACTCAGCAGTCCAGGTTCCTGATGTCAGTTTGTAGGGCTCCCTTGGGTCTATCAGGGCAGCACAAGTTTGAGGTGGGGACAACTTTGGTGTGGGGTCCATCCTTCGATATAAGGATTTTTTGCAGTCAGGGTCAGGGGCCCCTGGGCATATCCTTTTTCCATTTTCCCTGGGAAAGAAAACTCAGCTGTCTAGGTCCCTGATGTCAGTTTGTAGGGCTGCCTTGGGTCTATCAGGGCAGCACAAGTTTGAGGTGGGGACAACTTTGGTGTGGGGTCCATCCTTCGATATAAGGATTTTTTGCAGTCAGGGCCAGGGGCCCCTGGGCACATCCTTTTTCCATTTTCCCTGGGAAAGAAAACTCAGCAGTCTAGGTTCCTGATGTCAGTTTGTAGGGCTCCCTTAGGTCTCTTAGGGCAGCACAAGTTTGAGGTGGGGACAACTTCGGTGTGGGGTCCATCCTTCGATATAAGGATTTTTTGCAGTCAGGGTCAGGGGCCCCTGGGCATATCCTTTTTCCATTTTCCCTGGGAAAGAAAACTCAGCAGTCCAGGTTCCTGATGTCAGTTTGTAGGGCTCCCTTGGGTCTATCAGGGCAGTACAATTTTGAGCTGGGGACAACTTCGGTCTGGGCTCCATCCTTCGATATAACGATTTTTTGCAGTCAGGGCCAGGGGCCCCTGGGCACATCCTTTTTCCATTTTCCCTGGGAAAGAAAACTCAGCAGTCCAGGTTCCTGATGTCAGTTTGTAGGGCTCCCTTGGTTCTATTGGGGCAGCACAAGTTTGAGGTGGGGACAACTTCGGTGTGGGGTCCATCCTTCGATATAAGGATTTTTTGCAGTCAGGGCCAGGGGCCCAGGGCCACGGGCCCCTGGGCACATCCTTTTTCCATTTTCCCTGGGAAAGAAAACTCAGCAGTCCAGGTTCCTGATGTCAGTTTGTAGGGCTCCCTTGGGTCTCTCAGGGCAGCACAAGTTTGAGGTGGGGACAATTTTGGTGTGGGCTCCATCCTTCTATATAAGGATTTTTTGCCGTGAGGTCCCTGCACAGGGCCATGGGCCCCTGGGCACATCCTTTTTCCATTTTCCCTGGGAAAGAAAACTCAGCAGTCCAGGTTCCTGATGTCAGTTTGTAGGGCTCCCTTGGGTCTATCAGGGCAGCACAAGTTTGAGGTGGGGACAACTTCGGTGTGGGGTCCATCCTTCGATATAAGTATTCTTTGCAGTCAGGGTATGGGGCCCAGGGCCAGGGGCCCCTGGGCACATCCTTTTTCCATTTTCCCTGGGAAAGAAAACTCAGCAGTCC
Source organism: Lonchura striata (assembly GCF_050655825.1). Classification (NCBI taxonomy): domain Eukaryota; kingdom Metazoa; phylum Chordata; class Aves; order Passeriformes; family Estrildidae; genus Lonchura; species Lonchura striata. The sequence continues at coordinate 16,199,516 of NC_140739.1, read as the reverse complement.
AGGTTCCTGATGTCAGTTTGTAGGGCTCTCTTGGGTCTATCAGGGCAGCACAAGTTTGAGGTGGGGACAACTTCGGTGTGGGGTCCATCCTTCGATATAAGGATTTTTTGCAGTCAGGGTCAGGGGCCCCTGGGCATATCCTTTTTCCATTTTCCCTGGGAAAGAAAACTCAGCTGTCTAGGTCCCTGATGTCAGTTTGTAGGGCTGCCTTGGGTCTATCAGGGCAGCACAAGTTTGAGGTGGGGCCAACTTTGGTGTGGGGTCCATCCTTCGATATAAGGATTTTTTGCAGTCAGGGCCAGGGGCCCCTGGGCACATCCTTTTTCCATTTTCCCTGGGAAAGAAAACTCAGCAGTCCAGGTTCCTGATGTCAGTTTGTAGGGCTCCCTTGGGTCTATTAGGGCAGCACAAGTTTGAGGTGGGGACAACTTCGGTGTGGGGTCCATCCTTCGATATAAGGATTTTTTGCACTCAGGGCCTGGGGCCCCTGGGCACATCCTTTTTCCATTTTCCCTGGGAAAGAAAACTCAGCAGTCCAGGTTCCTGATGTCAGTTTGTAGGGCTCCCTTGGGTCTATCAGGGCAGCACAAGTTTGAGGTGGGGACAACTTCGGTGTGGGGTCCATCCTTCGATATAAGGATTTTTTGCAGTCAGGGTCAGGGGCCCCTGGGCACATCCTTTTTCCATTTTCCCTGGGAAAGAAAACTCAGCAGTCCAGGTTCCTGATGTCAGTTTGTAGGGCTCCCTTGGGTCTATCAGGGCAGCACAAGTTTGAGGTGGGGACAACTTTGATGTGGGGTCCAACCTTCGATATAAGGATTTTTTGCAGTCAGGGCCAGGGGCCCCTGGGCACATCCTTTGGCCATTTTCCCTGGGAAAGAAAACTCAGCAGTCCAGGTTCCTGATGTCAGTTTGTAGTGCTCCCTTGGGTCTATCAGGGCAGTACAATTTTGAGGTGGGGACAACTTCGGTCTGGGCTCCATCCTTCGATATAAGGATTTTTTGCAGTCAGGGCCAGGGGCCCAGGGCCAAGGGCCCCTGGGCGCACCCTTTTTCCTTTTTCCCTGGGAAGGAAACTCAGCAGTCCAGGTTCCTGATGTCAGTTTGTAGGGCTCCCTTGGGTCTATCAGGGCAGCACAAGTTTGAGGTGGAGACAACTTCGGTGTGGGTTCCATCATTCGATATAAGGATTTTTTGTAGTGAGGCCCCAGCCCAGGACCAGGGGCCCCTGGGCACATCCTTTTTCCATTTTCCCTGGGAAAGAAAACTCAGCAGTCCAGGTTCCTGATGTCAGTTTGTAGGGCTCCCTTGGGTCTATCAGGGCAGCACAAGTTTGAGGTGGGGACAACTTCGGTGTGGGGTCCATCCTTCGATATAAGGATTCTTTGCAGTGTGGCCCCAGCCCATGGCCAGGGCCCCCTGGGCACATCCTTTTTCCATTTTCCCTGGGAAAGAAAACTCAGCAGTCCAGGTTCCTGATGTCAGTTTGTAGGGCTCCCTTGGGTCTATCAGGGCAGCACAAGTTTGAGGTGGGGACAACTTCCGTGTGGGGTCCATCCTTCGATATAAGGATTTTTTTCAGTCAGGGCCAGGGGCCCCTGGGCACACCCTTTTTCCATTTTCCCTGGGAAAGAAAACTCAGCAGTCCAGGTTCCTGATGTCTGTTTGTAGGGCTCCCTTGGGTGTATGAGGGCAGCACAAGTTTGAGGTGGGGACAACTTCGGTGTGGGCTCCATCCTTCGATATAAGGATTCTTTGCAGTGTGGCCCCAGCCCATGGCCAGGGGCCCCTGGGCACATCCTTTTTCCATTTTCCCTGGGAAAGAAAACTCAGCAGTCCAGGTTCCTGATGTCAGTTTGTAGGGCTCCCTTGGGTCTATCAGGGCAGCACAAGTTTGAGGTGGGGACAACTTCGGTGTGGGGTCCATCCTTCGATATAAGGATTTTTTGCCGTGAGGTCCCTGCACAGGGCCAGGGGCCCCTGGGCACATCCTTTTTCCATTTTCCCTGGGAAAGAAAACTCAGCAGTCCAGGTTCCTGATGTCAGTTTGTAGGGCTCCCTTGGGTCTATCAGGGCAGCACAAGTTTGAGGTGGGGACAACTTCGGTGTGGGGTCCATCCTTCGATATAAGGATTTTTTGCAGTCAGGGTATGGGGCCCAGGGCCAGGGGCCCCTGGGCACATCCTTTTTCCATTTTCCCTGGGAAAGAAAACTCAGCAGTCCAGGTTCCTGATGTCAGTTTGTAGGGCTCCCTTGGGTCTATCAGGGCAGCACAAGTTTGAGGTGGGGACAACTTTGGTGTGGGGTCCATCCTTCGATATAAGGATTTTTTGCAGTCAGGGTCAGGGGCCCCTGGGCATATCCTTTTTCCATTTTCCCTGGGAAAGAAAACTCAGCTGTCTAGGTCCCTGATGTCAGTTTGTAGGGCTGCCTTGGGTCTATCAGGGCAGCACAAGTTTGAGGTGGGGACAACTTTGGTGTGGGGTCCATCCTTCGATATAAGGATTTTTTGCAGTCAGGGCCAGGGGCCCCTGGGCACATCCTTTTTCCATTTTCCCTGGGAAAGAAAACTCAGCAGTCCAGGTTCCTGATGTCAGTTTGTAGGGCTCCCTTAGGTCTCTTAGGGCAGCACAAGTTTGAGGTGGGGACAACTTCGGTGTGGGGTCCATCCTTCGATATAAGGATTTTTTGCAGTCAGGGTCAGGGGCCCCTGGGCATATCCTTTTTCCATTTTCCCTGGGAAAGAAAACTCAGCAGTCCAGGTTCCTGATGTCAGTTTGTAGGGCTCCCTTGGGTCTATCAGGGCAGCACAAGTTTGAGGTGGGGACAACTTTGGTGTGGGGTCCATCCTTCAATATAAGGATTTTTTGCCGTGAGGTCCCTGTCCATGGACAGGGGCCCCTGGGCACATCCTTTTTCCATTTTCCCTGGGAAAGAAAACTCAGCAGTCCAGGTTCCTGATGTCAGTTTGTAGGGCTCCCTTGGGTCTATCAGGGCAGTACAATTTTGAGCTGGGGACAACTTCGGTCTGGGCTCCATCCTTCGATATAACGATTTTTTGCAGTCAGGGCCAGGGGCCCCTGGGCACATCCTTTTTCCATTTTCCCTGGGAAAGAAAACTCAGCAGTCCAGGTTCCTGATGTCAGTTTGTAGGGCTCCCTTGGTTCTATTGGGGCAGCACAAGTTTGAGGTGGGGACAACTTCGGTGTGGGGTCCATCCTTCGATATAAGGATTTTTTGCAGTCAGGGCCAGGGGCCCAGGGCCACGGGCCCCTGGGCACATCCTTTTTCCATTTTCCCTGGGAAAGAAAACTCAGCAGTCCAGGTTCCTGATGTCAGTTTGTAGGGCTCCCTTGGGTCTCTCAGGGCAGCACAAGTTTGAGGTGGGGACAATTTTGGTGTGGGCTCCATCCTTCTATATAAGGATTTTTTGCCGTGAGGTCCCTGCACAGGGCCATGGGCCCCTGGGCACATCCTTTTTCCATTTTCCCTGGGAAAGAAAACTCAGCAGTCCAGGTTCCTGATGTCAGTTTGTAGGGCTCCCTTGGGTCTATCAGGGCAGCACAAGTTTGAGGTGGGGACAACTTCGGTGTGGGGTCCATCCTTCGATATAAGTATTCTTTGCAGTCAGGGTATAGGGCCCAGGGCCAGGGGCCCCTGGGCACATCCTTTTTCCATTTTCCCTGGGAAAGAAAACTCAGCAGTCCAGGTTCCTGATGTCAGTTTGTAGGGCTCTCTTGGGTCTATCAGGGCAGCACAAGTTTGAGGTGGGGACAACTTCGGTGTGGGGTCCATCCTTCGATATAAGGATTTTTTGCAGTCAGGGCCAGGGGCCCAGGGCCACGGGCCCCTGGGCACATCCTTTTTCCATTTTCCCTGGGAAAGAAAACTCAGCAGTCCAGGTTCCTGATGTCAGTTTGTAGGGCTCCCTTGGGTCTCTCAGGGCAGCACAAGTTTGAGGTGGGGACAATTTTGGTGTGGGCTCCATCCTTCTATATAAGGATTTTTTGCCGTGAGGTCCCTGCACAGGGCCATGGGCCCCTGGGCACATCCTTTTTCCATTTTCCCTGGGAAAGAAAACTCAGCAGTCCAGGTTCCTGATGTCAGTTTGTAGGGCTCCCTTGGGTCTATCAGGGCAGCACAAGTTTGAGGTGGGGACAACTTCGGTGTGGGGTCCATCCTTCGATATAAGTATTCTTTGCAGTCAGGGTATAGGGCCCAGGGCCAGGGGCCCCTGGGCACATCCTTTTTCCATTTTCCCTGGGAAAGAAAACTCAGCAGTCCAGGTTCCTGATGTCAGTTTGTAGGGCTCTCTTGGGTCTATCAGGGCAGCACAAGTTTGAGGTGGGGACAACTTCGGTGTGGGGTCCATCCTTCGATATAAGGATTTTTTGCAGTGAGGGTCAGGGGCCCCTGGGCATATCCTTTTTCCATTTTCCCTGGGAAAGAAAACTCAGCTGTCTAGGTCCCTGATGTCAGTTTGTAGGGCTGCCTTGGGTCTATCAGGGCAGCACAAGTTTGAGGTGGGGCCAACTTTGGTGTGGGGTCCATCCTTCGATATAAGGATTTTTTGCAGTCAGGGCCAGGGGCCCCTGGGCACATCCTTTTTCCATTTTCTCTGGGAAAGAAAACTCAGCAGTCCAGGTTCCTGATGTCAGTTTGTAGGGCTCCCTTGGGTCTATTAGGGCAGCACAAGTTTGAGGTGGGGACAACTTCGGTGTGGGGTCCATCCTTCGATATAAGGATTTTTTGCAGTCAGGGCCTGGGGCCCCTGGGCACATCCTTTTTCCATTTTCCCTGGGAAAGAAAACTCAGCAGTCCAGGTTCCTGATGTCAGTTTGTAGGGCTCCCTTGGGTCTATCAGGGCAGCACAAGTTTGAGGTGGGGACAACTTCGGTGTGGGGTCCATCCTTCGATATAAGGATTTTTTGCAGTCAGGGTCAGGGGCCCCTGGGCACATCCTTTTTCCATTTTCCCTGGGAAAGAAAACTCAGCAGTCCAGGTTCCTGATGTCAGTTTGTAGGGCTCCCTTGGGTCTATCAGGGCAGCACAAGTTTGAGGTGGGGACAACTTCGGTGTGGGCTCCATCCTTCGATATAAGGATTCTTTGCAGTGTGGCCCCAGCCCATGGCCAGGGGCCCCTGGGCACATCCTTTTTCCATTTTCCCTGGGAAAGAAAACTCAGCAGTCCAGGTTCCTGATGTCAGTTTGTAGGGCTCCCTTGGGTCTATCAGGGCAGCACAAGTTTGAGGTGGGGACAACTTCGGTGTGGGCTCCATCCTTCGATATAAGGATTTTTTGCCGTGAGGTCCCTGCACAGGGCCAGGGGCCCCTGGGCACATCCTTTTTCCATTTTCCCTGGGAAAGAAAACTCAGCAGTCCAGGTTCCTGATGTCAGTTTGTAGGGCTCCCTTGGGTCTATCAGGGCAGCACAAGTTTGAGGTGGGGACAACTTCGGTGTGGGGTCCATCCTTCGATATAAGGATTTTTTGCAGTCAGGGTATGGGGCCCAGGGCCAGGGGCCCCTGGGCACATCCTTTTTCCATTTTCCCTGGGAAAGAAAACTCAGCAGTCCAGGTTCCTGATGTCAGTTTGTAGGGCTCCCTTGGGTCTATCAGGGCAGCACAAGTTTGAGGTGGGGACAACTTTGGTGTGGGGTCCATCCTTCGATATAAGGATTTTTTGCAGTCAGGGTCAGGGGCCCCTGGGCATATCCTTTTTCCATTTTCCCTGGGAAAGAAAACTCAGCTGTCTAGGTCCCTGATGTCAGTTTGTAGGGCTCCCTTGGGTCTATCAGGGCAGCACAAGTTTGAGGTGGGGACAACTTTGGTGTGGGGTCCATCCTTCAATATAAGGATTTTTTGCCGTGAGGTCCCTGTCCATGGACAGGGGCCCCTGGGCACATCCTTTTTCCATTTTCCCTGGGAAAGAAAACTCAGCAGTCCAGGTTCCTGATGTCAGTTTGTAGGGCTCCCTTGGTTCTATTGGGGCAGCACAAGTTTGAGGTGGGGACAACTTCGGTGTGGGGTCCATCCTTCGATATAAGGATTTTTTGCAGTCAGGGCCAGGGGCCCAGGGCCACGGGCCCCTGGGCACATCCTTTTTCCATTTTCCCTGGGAAAGAAAACTCAGCAGTCCAGGTTCCTGATGTCAGTTTGTAGGGCTCCCTTGGGTCTCTCAGGGCAGCACAAGTTTAGGTGGGGACAATTTTGGTGTGGGCTCCATCCTTCTATATAAGGATTTTTTGCCGTGAGGTCCCTGCACAGGGCCATGGGCCCCTGGGCACATCCTTTTTCCATTTTCCCTGGGAAAGAAAACTCAGCAGTCCAGGTTCCTGATGTCAGTTTGTAGGGCTCCCTTGGGTCTATCAGGGCAGCACAAGTTTGAGGTGGGGACAACTTCGGTGTGGGGTCCATCCTTCGATATAAGGATTTTTTGCAGTCAGGGTCAGGGGCCCCTGGGCATATCCTTTTTCCATTTTCCCTGGGAAAGAAAACTCAGCTGTCTAGGTCCCTGATGTCAGTTTGTAGGGCTGCCTTGGGTCTATCAGGGCAGCACAAGTTTGAGGTGGGGCCAACTTTGGTGTGGGGTCCATCCTTCGATATAAGGATTTTTTGCAGTCAGGGCCAGGGGCCCCTGGGCACATCCTTTTTCCATTTTCCCTGGGAAAGAAAACTCAGCAGTCCAGGTTCCTGATGTCAGTTTGTAGGGCTCCCTTGGGTCTATTAGGGCAGCACAAGTTTGAGGTGGGGACAACTTCGGTGTGGGGTCCATCCTTCGATATAAGGATTTTTTGCACTCAGGGCCTGGGGCCCCTGGGCACATCCTTTTTCCATTTTCCCTGGGAAAGAAAACTCAGCAGTCCAGGTTCCTGATGTCAGTTTGTAGGGCTCCCTTGGGTCTATCAGGGCAGCACAAGTTTGAGGTGGGGACAACTTCGGTGTGGGGTCCATCCTTCGATATAAGGATTTTTTGCAGTCAGGGTCAGGGGCCCCTGGGCACATCCTTTTTCCATTTTCCCTGGGAAAGAAAACTCAGCAGTCCAGGTTCCTGATGTCAGTTTGTAGGGCTCCCTTGGGTGTATCAGGGCAGCACAAGTTTGAGGTGGGGACAACTTTGATGTGGGGTCCAACCTTCGATATAAGGATTTTTTGCAGTCAGGGCCAGGGGCCCCTGGGCACATCCTTTGGCCATTTTCCCTGGGAAAGAAAACTCAGCAGTCCAGGTTCCTGATGTCAGTTTGTAGTGCTCCCTTGGGTCTATCAGGGCAGTACAATTTTGAGGTGGGGACAACTTCGGTCTGGGCTCCATCCTTCGATATAAGGATTTTTTGCAGTCAGGGCCAGGGGCCCAGGGCCAAGGGCCCCTGGGCGCACCCTTTTTCCTTTTTCCCTGGGAAGGAAACTCAGCAGTCCAGGTTCCTGATGTCAGTTTGTAGGGCTCCCTTGGGTCTATCAGGGCAGCACAAGTTTGAGGTGGAGACAACTTCGGTGTGGGTTCCATCATTCGATATAAGGATTTTTTGTAGTGAGGCCCCAGCCCAGGACCAGGGGCCCCTGGGCACATCCTTTTTCCATTTTCCCTGGGAAAGAAAACTCAGCAGTCCAGGTTCCTGATGTCAGTTTGTAGGGCTCCCTTGGGTCTATCAGGGCAGCACAAGTTTGAGGTGGGGACAACTTCGGTGTGGGGTCCATCCTTCGATATAAGGATTCTTTGCAGTGTGGCCCCAGCCCATGGCCAGGGCCCCCTGGGCACATCCTTTTTCCATTTTCCCTGGGAAAGAAAACTCAGCAGTCCAGGTTCCTGATGTCAGTTTGTAGGGCTCCCTTGGGTCTATCAGGGCAGCACAAGTTTGAGGTGGGGACAACTTCCGTGTGGGGTCCATCCTTCGATATAAGGATTTTTTTCAGTCAGGGCCAGGGGCCCCTGGGCACACCCTTTTTCCATTTTCCCTGGGAAAGAAAACTCAGCAGTCCAGGTTCCTGATGTCAGTTTGTAGGGCTCCCTTGGGTCTATGAGGGCAGCACAAGTTTGAGGTGGGGACAACTTCGGTGTGGGCTCCATCCTTCGATATAAGGATTCTTTGCAGTGTGGCCCCAGCCCATGGCCAGGGGCCCCTGGGCACATCCTTTTTCCATTTTCCCTGGGAAAGAAAACTCAGCAGTCCAGGTTCCTGATGTCAGTTTGTAGGGCTCCCTTGGGTCTATCAGGGCAGCACAAGTTTGAGGTGGGGACAACTTCGGTGTGGGCTCCATCCTTCGATATAAGGATTTTTTGCCGTGAGGTCCCTGCACAGGGCCAGGGGCCCCTGGGCACATCCTTTTTCCATTTTCCCTGGGAAAGAAAACTCAGCAGTCCAGGTTCCTGATGTCAGTTTGTAGGGCTCCCTTGGGTCTATCAGGGCAGCACAAGTTTGAGGTGGGGACAACTTCGGTGTGGGGTCCATCCTTCGATATAAGGATTTTTTGCAGTCAGGGTATGGGGCCCAGGGCCAGGGGCCCCTGGGCACATCCTTTTTCCATTTTCCCTGGGAAAGAAAACTCAGCAGTCCAGGTTCCTGATGTCAGTTTGTAGGGCTCCCTTGGGTCTATCAGGGCAGCACAAGTTTGAGGTGGGGACAACTTTGGTGTGGGGTCCATCCTTCGATATAAGGATTTTTTGCAGTCAGGGTCAGGGGCCCCTGGGCATATCCTTTTTCCATTTTCCCTGGGAAAGAAAACTCAGCTGTCTAGGTCCCTGATGTCAGTTTGTAGGGCTGCCTTGGGTCTATCAGGGCAGCACAAGTTTGAGGTGGGGAAAACTTTGGTGTGGGGTCCATCCTTCGATATAAGGATTTTTTGCAGTCAGGGCCAGGGGCCCCTGGGCACATCCTTTTTCCATTTTCCCTGGGAAAGAAAACTCAGCAGTCCAGGTTCCTGATGTCAGTTTGTAGGGCTCCCTTAGGTCTCTTAGGGCAGCACAAGTTTGAGGTGGGGACAACTTCGGTGTGGGGTCCATCCTTCGATATAAGGATTTTTTGCAGTCAGGGTCAGGGGCCCCTGGGCATATCCTTTTTCCATTTTCCCTGGGAAAGAAAACTCAGCAGTCCAGGTTCCTGATGTCAGTTTGTAGGGCTCCCTTGGGTCTATCAGGGCAGCACAAGTTTGAGGTGGGGACAACTTTGGTGTGGGGTCCATCCTTCAATATAAGGATTTTTTGCCGTGAGGTCCCTGTCCATGGACAGGGGCCCCTGGGCACATCCTTTTTCCATTTTCCCTGGGAAAGAAAACTCAGCAGTCCAGGTTCCTGATGTCAGTTTGTAGGGCTCCCTTGGGTCTATCAGGGCAGTACAATTTTGAGCTGGGGACAACTTCGGTCTGGGCTCCATCCTTCGATATAACGATTTTTTGCAGTCAGGGCCAGGGGCCCCTGGGCACATCCTTTTTCCATTTTCCCTGGGAAAGAAAACTCAGCAGTCCAGGTTCCTGATGTCAGTTTGTAGGGCTCCCTTGGTTCTATTGGGGCAGCACAAGTTTGAGGTGGGGACAACTTCGGTGTGGGGTCCATCCTTCGATATAAGGATTTTTTGCAGTCAGGGCCAGGGGCCCAGGGCCACGGGCCCCTGGGCACATCCTTTTTCCATTTTCCCTGGGAAAGAAAACTCAGCAGTCCAGGTTCCTGATGTCAGTTTGTAGGGCTCCCTTGGGTCTCTCAGGGCAGCACAAGTTTGAGGTGGGGACAATTTTGGTGTGGGCTCCATCCTTCTATATAAGGATTTTTTGCCGTGAGGTCCCTGCACAGGGCCATGGGCCCCTGGGCACATCCTTTTTCCATTTTCCCTGGGAAAGAAAACTCAGCAGTCCAGGTTCCTGATGTCAGTTTGTAGGGCTCCCTTGGGTCTATCAGGGCAGCACAAGTTTGAGGTGGGGACAACTTCGGTGTGGGGTCCATCCTTCGATATAAGTATTCTTTGCAGTCAGGGTATAGGGCCCAGGACCAGGGGCCCCTGGGCACATCCTTTTTCCATTTTCCCTGGGAAAGAAAACTCAGCAGTCCAGGTTCCTGATGTCAGTTTGTAGGGCTCTCTTGGGTCTATCAGGGCAGCACAAGTTTGAGGTGGGGACAACTTCGGTGTGGGGTCCATCCTTCGATATAAGGATTTTTTGCAGTGAGGGTCAGGGGCCCCTGGGCATATCCTTTTTCCATTTTCCCTGGGAAAGAAAACTCAGCTGTCTAGGTCCCTGATGTCAGTTTGTAGGGCTGCCTTGGGTCTATCAGGGCAGCACAAGTTTGAGGTGGGGCCAACTTTGGTGTGGGGTCCATCCTTCGATATAAGGATTTTTTGCAGTCAGGGCCAGGGGCCCCTGGGCACATCCTTTTTCCATTTTCTATGGGAAAGAAAACTCAGCAGTCCAGGTTCCTGATGTCAGTTTGTAGGGCTCCCTTGGGTCTATTAGGGCAGCACAAGTTTGAGGTGGGGACAACTTCGGTGTGGGGTCCATCCTTCGATATAAGGATTTTTTGCACTCAAGCCTGGGGCCCCTGGGCACATCCTTTTTCCATTTTCCCTGGGAAAGAAAACTCAGCAGTCCAGGTTCCTGATGTCAGTTTGTAGGGCTCCCTTGGGTCTATCAGGGCAGCACAATTTTGAGGTGGGGACAACTTCGGTGTGGGGTCCATCCTTCGATATAAGGATTTTTTGCAGTCAGGGTCAGGGGCCCCTGGGCACATCCTTTTTCCATTTTCCCTGGGAAAGAAAACTCAGCAGTCCAGGTTCCTGATGTCAGTTTGTAGGGCTCCCTTGGGTCTATCAGGGCAGCACAAGTTTGAGGTGGGGACAACTTCGGTGTGGGCTCCATCCTTCGATATAAGGATTCTTTGCAGTGTGGCCCCAGCCCATGGCCAGGGGCCCCTGGGCACATCCTTTTTCCATTTTCCCTGGGAAAGAAAACTCAGCAGTCCAGGTTCCTGATGTCAGTTTGTAGGGCTCCCTTGGGTCTATCAGGGCAGCACAAGTTTGAGGTGGGGACAACTTCGGTGTGGGCTCCATCCTTCGATATAAGGATTTTTTGCCGTGAGGTCCCTGCACAGGGCCAGGGGCCCCTGGGCACATCCTTTTTCCATTTTCCCTGGGAAAGAAAACTCAGCAGTCCAGGTTCCTGATGTCAGTTTGTAGGGCTCCCTTGGGTCTATCAGGGCAGCACAAGTTTGAGGTGGGGACAACTTCGGTGTGGGGTCCATCCTTCGATATAAGGATTTTTTGCAGTCAGGGTATGGGGCCCAGGGCCAGGGGCCCCTGGGCACATCCTTTTTCCATTTTCCCTGGGAAAGAAAACTCAGCAGTCCAGGTTCCTGATGTCAGTTTGTAGGGCTCCCTTGGGTCTATCAGGGCAGCACAAGTTTGAGGTGGGGACAACTTTGGTGTGGGGTCCATCCTTCGATATAAGGATTTTTTGCAGTCAGGGTCAGGGGCCCCTGGGCATATCCTTTTTCCATTTTCCCTGGGAAAGAAAACTCAGCTGTCTAGGTCCCTGATGTCAGTTTGTAGGGCTGCCTTGGGTCTATCAGGGCAGCACAAGTTTGAGGTGGGGCCAACTTTGGTGTGGGGTCCATCCTTCGATATAAGGATTTTTTGCAGTCAGGGCCAGGGGCCCCTGGGCACATCCTTTTTCCATTTTCCCTGGGAAAGAAAACTCAGCAGTCCAGGTTCCTGATGTCAGTTTGTAGGGCTCCCTTAGGTCTCTTAGGGCAGCACAAGTTTGAGGTGGGGACAACTTCGGTGTGGGCTCCATCCTTCGATATAAGGATTTTTTGCAGTCAGGGTCAGGGGCCCCTGGGCATATCCTTTTTCCATTTTCCCTGGGAGAGAAAACTCAGCAGTCTAGGTCCCTGATGTCAGTTTGTAGGGCTCCCTTGGGTGTATCAGGGCAGCACAAGTTTGAGGTGGGGACAACTTCGGTGTGGGCTCCATCCTTCGATATAAGGATTTTTTGCAGTCAGGGTCAGGGGCCCCTGGGCATATCCTTTTTCCTTTTTCCCTGGGAAAGAAAACTCAGCAGTCCAGGTTCCTGATGTCAGTTTGTAGGGCTCCCTTGGGTCTATCAGGGCAGCACAAGTTTGAGGTGGAGACAACTTCGGTGTGGGTTCCATCATTCGATATAAGGATTTTTTGTAGTGAGGCCCCAGCCCAGGGCCAGGGGCCCCTGGGCACATCCTTTTTCCATTTTCCCTGGGAAAGAAAACTCAGCAGTCCAGGTTCCTGATGTCAGTTTGTAGGGCTCCCTTGGGTCTATCAGGGCAGCACAAGTTTGAGGTGGGGACAACTTCGGTGTGGGGTCCATCCTTCGATATAAGGATTCTTTGCAGTGTGGCCCCAGCCCATGGCCAGGGGCCCCTGGGCACATCCTTTTTCCATTTTCCCTGGGAAAGAAAACTCAGCAGTCCAGGTTCCTGATGTCAGTTTGTAGGGCTCCCTTGGGTCTTTCTGGGCAGCACAAGTTTGAGGTGGGGACAATTTTGATGTGGGGTCCATCCTTCGATATAAGGATTTTTTGCAGTCAGGGCCAGGGGCCCCTGGGCACATCCTTTTTCCATTTTCCCTGGGAAAGAAAACTCAGCAGTCCAGGTTCCTGATGTCAGTTTGTAGTGCTCCCTTGGGTCTATCAGGGCAGTACAAGTTTGAGGTGGGGACAACTTCGGTGTGGGCTCCATCTTTCGATATAAGGATTTTTTGCAGTCCGGGCCAGGGGCCCCTGGGCACACCCTTTTTCCATTTTCCCTGGGAAAGAAAACTCAGCAGTCCAGGTTCCTGATGTCAGTTTGTAGGGCTCCCTTGGGTCTATCAGGGCAGCACAAGTTTGAGGTGGGGACAACTTCGGTGTGGGGTCCATCCTTCGATATAAGGATTTTTTGCAGTCAGGGCCAGGGGCCCAGGGCCACGGGCCACTGGGCACATCCTTTTTCCATTTTCCCTGGGAAAGAAAACTCAGCAGTCCAGGTTCCTGATCTCAGTTTGTAGGGCTCCCTTGGGTCTATCAGGGCAGCACAAGTTTGAGGTGGGGACAACTTCGGTGTGGGGTCCATCCTTCGATATAAGGATTTTTTGAAGTCAGGGCCAGGGGCCCCTGGGCACATCCTTTTTCCATTTTCCCTGGGAAAGAAAACTCAGCAGTCCAGGTTCCTGATGTCAGTTTGTAGGGCTCCCTTGGGTCTATGAGGGCAGCACAAGTTTGAGGTGGGGACAACTTCGGTGTGGGCTCCATCCTTCGATATAAGGATTCTTTGCAGTGTGGCCCCAGCCCATGGCAGGGGCCCCTGGGCACATCCTTTTTCCATTTTCCCTGGGAAAGAAAACTCAGCAGTCCAGGTTCCTGATGTCAGTTTGTAGGGCTCCCTTGGGTCTATCAGGGCAGCACAAGTTTGAGGTGGGGACAACTTTGATGTGGGGTCCAACCTTCGATATAAGGATTTTTTGCAGTCAGGGCCAGGGGCCCCTGGGCACATCCTTTTTCCATTTTCCCTGGGAAAGAAAACTCAGCAGTCCAGGTTCCTGATGTCAGTTTGTAGTGCTCCCTTGGGTCTATCAGGGCAGTACAATTTTGAGGTGGGGACAACTTCGGTGTGGGCTCCATCCTTCGATATAAGGATTTTTTGCCGTGAGGTCCCTGCACAGGGCCAGGGGCCCCTGGGCACATCCTTTTTCCATTTTCCCTGGGAAAGAAAACTCAGCAGTCCAGGTTCCTGATGTCAGTTTGTAGGGCTCCCTTGGGTCTATCAGGGCAGCACAAGTTTGAGGTGGGGACAACTTCGGTGTGGGGTCCATCCTTCGATATAAGGATTTTTTGCAGTCAGGGTATGGGGCCCAGGGCCAGGGGCCCCTGGGCACATCCTTTTTCCATTTTCCCTGGGAAAGAAAACTCAGCAGTCCAGGTTCCTGATGTCAGTTTGTAGGGCTCCCTTGGGTCTATCAGGGCAGCACAAGTTTGAGGTGGGGACCACTTCGGTGTGGGGTCCATCCTTCGATATAAGGATTTTTTGTAGTGAGGCCCCAGCCCAGGGCCAGGGGCCCCTGGGCACATCCTTTTTCCATTTTCCCTGGGAAAGAAAACTCAGCAGTCCAGGTTCCTGATGTCAGTTTGTAGGGCTCCCTTGGGTCTATCAGGGCAGCACAAGTTTGAGGTGGGGACAACTTCGGTGTGGGGTCCATCCTTCGATATAAAGATTTTTTGCAGTCAGGGCCAGGGGCCCCTGGGCACATCCTTTTTCCATTTTCCCTGGGAAAGAAAACTCAGCAGTCCAGGTTCCTGATGTCAGTTTGTAGGGCTCCCTTGGGTGTATCAGGGCAGCACAAGTTTGAGGTGGGGACAACTTCGGTGTGGGGTCCATCCTTCGATATAAGGATTTTTTGCAGTCAGGGCCAGGGGCCCAGGGCCACGGGCCCCTGGGCACATCCTTTTTCCATTTTCCCTGGGAAAGAAAACTCAGCAGTCCAGGTTCCTGATGTCAGTTTGTAGGGCTCCCTTGGGTCTATCAGGGCAGCACAAGTTTGAGGTGGGGACAACTTCGGTGTGGGGTCCATCCTTCGATATAAGGATTTTTTGCAGTCAGGGCCAGGGGCCCCTGGGCACATCCTTTTTCCATTTTCCCTGGGAAAGAAAACTCAGCAGTCCAGGTTCCTGATGTCAGTTTGTAGGGCTCCCTTGGGTGTATCAGGGCAGCACAAGTTTGAGGTGGGGACATCTTCGGTGTGGGCTCCATCCTTCGATATAAGGATTCTTTGCAGTGTGGCCCCAGCCCATGGCCAGGGCACCCTGGGCACATCCTTTTTCCATTTTCCCTGGGAAAGAAAACTCAGCAGTCCAGGTTCCTGATGTCAGTTTGTAGGGCTCCCTTGGGTCTATCAGGGCAGCACAAGTTTGAGGTGGGGACAACTTTGATGTGGGGTCCAACCTTCGATATAAGGATATTTTGCAGTCAGGGCCAGGGGCCCCTGGGCACATCCTTTTTCCATTTTCCCTGGGAAAGAAAACTCAGCAGTCCAGGTTCCTGATGTCAGTTTGTAGTGCTCCCTTCGGTCTATCAGGGCAGTACAATTTTGAGGTGGGGACAACTTCGGTCTGGGCTCCATCCTTCGATATAAGGATTTTTTGCAGTCAGGGCCAGGGGCCCCTGGGCATATCCTTTTTCCATTTTCCCTGGGAAAGAAAACTCAGCAGTCCAGGTTCCTGATGTCAGTTTGTAGGGCTCCCTTGGGTCTATCAGGGCAGCACAAGTTTGAGGTGGGGACAATTTTGGTGTGGGCTCCATCCTTCGATATAAGGATTTTTTGCCGTGAGGTCTCTGCACAGGGCCAGGGGCCCCTGGGCACATCCTTTTTCCATTTTCCCTGGGAAAGAAAACTCAGCAGTCCAGGTTCCTGATGTCAGTTTGTAGGGCTCCCTTGGGTCTATCAGGGCAGCACAAGTTTGAGGTGGGGACAACTTTGGTGTGGGGTCCATCCTTCGATATATGGATTTTTTGTAGTGAGGCCCCAGCCCAGGGCCTGGGGCCCCTGGGCCTATCCTTTTTCCATTTTCTCTGGGAAAGAAAACTCAGCAGTCCATGTTCCTGATGTCAGTTTGTAGGGCTCCCTTGGGTCTATCAGGGCAGCACAAGTTTGAGGTGGGGACAACTTCGGTGTGGGGTCCATCCTTCGATATAAGGATTTTTTGTAGTGAGGCCCCAGCCCAGGGCCAGGGGCCCCTGGGCACATCCTTTTTCCATTTTCCCTGGGAAAGAAAACTCAGCAGTCCAGGTTCCTGATGTCAGTTTGTAGGGCTCCCTGGGGTCTATCAGGGCAGCACATGTTTGAGGTGGGGACAATTTCGGTGTGGGGTCCATCCTTCGATATAAGGATTTTTTGCAGTCAGGGCCAGGGGCCCCTGGGCATATCCTTTTTCCATTTTCCCTGGGAAAGAAAACTCAGCAGTCCAGGTTCCTGATGTCAGTTTGTAGGGCTCCCTTGGGTCTATGAGGGCAGCACAAGTTTGAGGTGGGGACAACTTTGGTGTGGGGTCCATCCTTCGATATAAGGATTTTTTGTAGTGAGGCCCCAGCCCAGGGCCTGGGGCCCCTGGGCGTATCCTTTTTCCATTTTCTCTGGGAAAGAGAACTCAGCAGTCCAGGTTCCTGATGTCAGTTTGTAAGGCTCCCTTGGGTCTATCAGGGCAGCACAAGTTTGAGGTGGGGACAACTTCGGTGTGGGGTCCATCCTTCGATATAAGGATTTTTTGTAGTGAGGCCCCAGCCCAGGGCCAGGGGCCCCTGGGCACATCCTTTTTCCATTTTCCCTGGGAAAGAAAACTCAGCAGTCCAGGTTCCTGATGTCAGTTTGTAGGGCTCCCTTGGGTCTATCAGGGTAGCACAAGATTGAGGTGGGGACAACTTTGGTGTGGGGTCCATCCTTCGATATAAGGATTCTTTGCAGTGAGGCCCCAGCCCAGGTCCAGGGGCCCCTGGGCACATCCTTTTTCCATTTTCCCTGGGAAAGAAAACTCAGCAGTCCAGGTTCCTGATGTCAGTTTGTAGGGCTCCCTTGGGTCTATCAGGGCAGCACAAGTTTGAGGTGGGGACAACTTCGGTGTGGGGTCCATCCTTCGATATAAGGATTTTTTGCAGTCAGGGCCAGGGGCCCCTGGGCACATCCTTTTTCCATTTTCCCTGGGAAAGAAAACTCAGCAGTCCAGGTTCCTGATGTCAGTTTGTAGGGCTCCCTTGGGTCTATGAGGGCAGCACAAGTTTGAGGTGGGGACAACTTCGGTGTGGGCTCCATCCTTCGATATAAGGATTCTTTGCAGTGTGGCCCCAGCCCATGGCCAGGGCACCCTGGGCACATCCTTTTTCCATTTTCCCTGGGAAAGAAAACTCAGCAGTCCAGGTTCCTGATGTCAGTTTGTAGGGCTCCCTTGGGTCTATCAGGGCAGCACAAGTTTGAGGTGGGGACAACTTTGATGTGGGGTCCAACCTTCGATATAAGGATATTTTGCAGTCAGGGCCAGGGGCCCCTGGGCACATCCTTTTTCCATTTTCCCTGGGAAAGAAAACTCAGCAGTCCAGGTTCCTGATGTCAGTTTGTAGTGCTCCCTTCGGTCTATCAGGGCAGTACAATTTTGAGGTGGGGACAACTTCGGTCTGGGCTCCATCCTTCGATATAAGGATTTTTTGCAGTCAGGGCCAGGGGCCCCTGGGCATATCCTTTTTCCATTTTCTCTGGGAAAGAAAACTCAGCAGTCCATGTTCCTGATGTCAGTTTGTAGGGCTCCCTTGGGTCTATCAGGGCAGCACAAGTTTGAGGTGGGGACAACTTCGGTGTGGGGTCCATCCTTCGATATAAGGATTTTTTGTAGTGAGGCCCCAGCCCAGGGCCAGGGGCCCCTGGGCACATCCTTTTTCCATTTTCCCTGGGAAAGAAAACTCAGCAGTCCAGGTTCCTGATGTCAGTTTGTAGGGCTCCCTGGGGTCTATCAGGGCAGCACAAGTTTGAGGTGGGGACAACTTTGGTGTGGGGTCCATCCTTCGATATAAGGATTTTTTGTAGTGAGGCCCCAGCCCAGGGCCTGGGGCCCCTGGGCGTATCCTTTTTCCATTTTCTCTGGGAAAGAGAACTCAGCAGTCCAGGTTCCTGATGTCAGTTTGTAAGGCTCCCTTGGGTCTATCAGGGCAGCACAAGTTTGAGGTGGGGACAACTTCGGTGTGGGGTCCATCCTTCGATATAAGGATTTTTTGTAGTGAGGCCCCAGCCCAGGGCCAGGGGCCCCTGGGCACATCCTTTTTCCATTTTCCCTGGGAAAGAAAACTCAGCAGTCCAGGTTCCTGATGTCAGTTTGTAAGGCTCCCTTGGGTCTATCAGGGCAGCACAAGTTTGAGGTGGGGACAACTTCGGTGTGGGGTCCATCCTTCGATATAAGGATTTTTTGCAGTCAGGGCCAGGGGCCCCTGGGCACATCCTTTTTCCATTTTCCCTGGGAAAGAAAACTCAGCAGTCCAGGTTCCTGATGTCAGTTTGTAGGGCTCCCTTGGGTCTATCAAGGCAGCACAAGTTTGAGGTGGGGACAACTTCGGTGTGGGGTCCATCCTTCGATATAAGGATTTTTTGCAGTCAGGGCCAGGGGCCCCTGGGCACATCCTTTTTCCATTTTCCCTGGGAAAGAAAACTCAGCAGTCCAGGTTCCTGATGTCAGTTTGTAGGGCTCCCTTGGGTCTATCAGGGCAGCACAAGTTTGAGGTGGGGACAACTTCGGTGTGGGGTCCATCCTTCGATATAAGGATTTTTTGCAGTCGGGGCCAGGGGCCCAGGGCCAGGGGCCCCTGGGCACATCCTTTTTCCTTTTTCCCTGGGAAAGAAAACTCAGCAGTCCAGGTTCCTGATGTCAGTTTGTAGGGCTCCCTTGGGTCTATCAGGGCAGCACAAGTTTGAGGTGGGGACAACTTCGGTGCGGGGTCCATCCTTCGATATAAGGATTTTTTACAGTCAGGGCCAGGGACCCCTGGGCACATCCTTTTTCCATTTTCCCTGGGAAAGAAAACTCAGCAGTCCAGGTTACTGATGTCAGTTTGTAGGGCTCCCTTGGGTCTATCAAGGCAGCACAAGTTTGAGGTGGGGACCACTTCGGTGTGGGGTCCATCCTTCGATATAAGGATTTTTTGCAGTCAGGGCCAGGGGCCCCTGGGCACATCCTTTTTCCATTTTCCCTGGGAAAGAAAACTCAGCAGTCCAGGTTCCTGATGTCAGTTTGTAGGGCTCCCTTGGGTGTATCAGGGCAGCACAAGTTTGAGGTGGGGACAACTTCGGTGTGGGGTCCATCCTTCGATATAAGGATTTTTTTCAGTCAGGGCCAGGGGCCCCTGGGCACACCCTTTTTCCTTTTTCCCTGGGAAAGAAAACTCAGCAGTCCAGGTTCCTGATGTCAGTTTGTAGGGCTCCCTTGGGTCTATCAGGGCAGCACAAGTTTGAGGTGGAGACAACTTCGGTGTGGGGTCCATCCTTCGATATAAGGATTTTTTGTAGTGAGGCCCCAGCCCAGGACCAGGGGCCCCTGGGCACATCCTTTTTCCATTTTCCCTGGGAAAGAAAACTCAGCAGTCCAGGTTCCTGATGTCAGTTTGTAGTGCTCCCTTGGGTCTATCAGGGCAGTACAATTTTGAGGTGGGGACCACTTCGGTGTGGGCTCCATCTTTCGATATAAGGATTTTTTGCAGTCAGGGCCAGGGGCCCCTGGGCATACCCTTTTTCATTTTCCCTGGGAAAGAAAACTCAGCAGTCCAGGTTCCTGATGTCAGTTTGTAGGGCTCCCTTGGGTCTATCAGGGCAGCACAAGTTTGAGGTGGGGACAGCTTCGGTGTGGGCTCCATCCTTCGATATAAGGATTTTTTGCAGTCAGGGCAAGGCGCCCAGGGCCACGGGCCCCTGGGCACATCCTTTTTCCATTTTCCCTG
Source organism: Lonchura striata (assembly GCF_050655825.1). Taxonomy (NCBI): domain Eukaryota; kingdom Metazoa; phylum Chordata; class Aves; order Passeriformes; family Estrildidae; genus Lonchura; species Lonchura striata. Next base: position 16,180,064 of record NC_140739.1, on the reverse strand, counting down.
GGAATGAAAACTCAGCAGTCCAGGTTCCTGATGTCAGTTTGTAGGGCTCCCTTGGGTCTATCAGGGCAGCACAAGTTTGAGGTGGGGACAACTTCGGTGTGGGGTCCATCCTTCGATATAAGGATTTTTTGTAGTGAGGCCCCAGCCCAGGGCCAGGGGCCCCTGGGCACATCCTTTTTCCATTTTCCCTGGGAAAGAAAACTCAGCAGTCCAGGTTCTTGATGTCAGTTTGTAGGGCTCCCTTGGGTCTATCAGGGCAGCACAAGTTTGAGGTGGGGACAACTTCGGTGTGGGGTCCATCCTTCGATATAAGGATTTTTTGCAGTCAGGGCCAGGGGCCCCTGGGCACATCCTTTTTCCATTTTCCCTGGGAAAGAAAACTCAGCAGTCCAGGTTCCTGATGTCAGTTTGTAGGGCTCCCTTGGGTCTATCAGGGCAGCACAAGTTTGAGGTGGGGACAACTTCCGTGTGGGGTCCATCCTTCGATATAAGGATTTTTTGCAGTCAGGGCCAGGGGCCCCTGGGCACATCCTTTTTCCATTTTCCCTGGGAAAGAAAACTCAGCAGTCCAGGTTCCTGATGTCAGTTTGTAGGTCTCCCTTGGGTCTATCAGGGCAGCACAAGTTTGAGGTGGGGACAACTTCGGTGTGGGGTCCATCCTTCGATATAAGGATTTTTTGTAGTGAGGCCCCAGCCCAGGAGCAGGCGCCCCTGGGCACATCCTTTTTCCATTTTCCCTGGGAAAGAAAACTCAGCAGTCCAGGTTCCTGATGTCAGTTTGTAGGGCTCCCTTGGGTCTATCAGGGCAGCACAAGTTTGAGGTGGGGACAACTTCGGTGTGGGCTCCATCCTTCGATATAAGGATTTTTTGCAGTCAGGGCCAGGGGCCCCTGGGCACATCCTTTTTCCATTTTCCCTGGGAAAGAAAACTCAGCAGTCCAGGTTCCTGATGTCAGTTTGTAGGGCTCCCTTGGGTGTATCAGGGCAGCACAAGTTTGAGGTGGGGACAACTTCGGTGTGGGGTCCATCCTTCGATATAAGGATTCTTTGCAGTGTGGCCCCAGCCCATGGCCAGGGGCCCCTGGGCACATCCTTTTTCCATTTTCCCTGGGAAAGAAAACTCAGCAGTCCAGGTTCCTGATGTCAGTTTGTAGGGCTACCTTGGGTCTATCAGGGCAGCACAAGTTTGAGGTGGGGACAACTTTGATGTGGGGTCCATCCTTCGATATAAGGATTTTTTGCAGTCACGGCCAGGGGCCCCTGGGCACATCCTTTTTCCATTTTCCCTGGGAAAGAAAACTCAGCAGTCCAGGTTCCTGATGTCAGTTTGTAGTGCTCCCTTGGGTCTATCAGGGCAGTACAATTTTGAGGTGGGGACAACTTCGGTGTGGGCTCCATCCTTCGATATAAGGATTTTTTGTAGTGAGGCCCCAGCCCAGGACCAGGCGCCCCTGGGCACATCCTTTTTCCATTTTCCCTGGGAAAGAAAACTCAGCAGTCCAGGTTCCTGATGTCAGTTTGTAGGGCTCCCTTGGGTGTATCAGGGCAGCACAATTTTGAGGTGGGGACAACTTTAATGTGGGGTCCATCCTTCGATATAAGGATTTTTTGCAGTCAGGGCCAGGGGCCCCTGGGCACATCCTTTTTCCATTTTCCCTGGGAAAGAAAACTCAGCAGTCCAGGTTCCTGATGTCAGTTTGTAGGGCTCCCTTGGGTGTATCACGGCAGCACAAGTTTGAGATGGGGACAACTTCGGTGTGGGCTCCATCCTTCGATATAAGGATTTTTTTCAGTCAGGGCCAGGGGCCCCTGGGCACACCCTTTTTCCATTTTCCCTGGGAAAGAAAACTCAGCAGTCCAGGTTCCTGATGTCAGTTTGTAGGGCTCCCTTGGGTCTATCAGGGCAGCACAAGTTTGAGGTGGAGACAACTTCGGTGTGGGGTCCATCCTTCGATATAAGGATTTTTTGTAGTGAGGCCCCAGCCCAGGACCAGGGGCCCCTGGGCACATCCTTTTTCCATTTTCCCTGGGAAAGAAAACTCAGCAGTCCAGGTTCCTGATGTCAGTTTGTAGTGCTCCCTTGGGTCTATCAGGGCAGTACAATTTTGAGGTGGGGACCACTTCGGTGTGGGCTCCATCTTTCGATATAAGGATTTTTTGCAGTCAGGGCCAGGGGCCCCTGGGCATACCCTTTTTCATTTTCCCTGGGAAAGAAAACTCAGCAGTCCAGGTTCCTGATGTCAGTTTGTAGGGCTCCCTTGGGTCTATCAGGGCAGCACAAGTTTGAGGTGGGGACAGCTTCGGTGTGGGCTCCATCCTTCGATATAAGGATTTTTTGCAGTCAGGGCAAGGCGCCCAGGGCCACGGGCCCCTGGGCACATCCTTTTTCCATTTTCCCTGGGAATGAAAACTCAGCAGTCCAGGTTCCTGATGTCAGTTTGTAGGGCTCCCTTGGGTCTATCAGGGCAGCACAAGTTTGAGGTGGGGACAACTTCGGTGTGGGGTCCATCCTTCGATATAAGGATTTTTTGTAGTGAGGCCCCAGCCCAGGGCCAGGGGCCCCTGGGCACATCCTTTTTCCATTTTCCCTGGGAAAGAAAACTCAGCAGTCCAGGTTCTTGATGTCAGTTTGTAGGGCTCCCTTGGGTCTATCAGGGCAGCACAAGTTTGAGGTGGGGACAACTTCGGTGTGGGGTCCATCCTTCGATATAAGGATTTTTTGCAGTCAGGGCCAGGGGCCCCTGGGCACATCCTTTTTCCATTTTCCCTGGGAAAGAAAACTCAGCAGTCCAGGTTCCTGATGTCAGTTTGTAGGGCTCCCTTGGGTCTATCAGGGCAGCACAAGTTTGAGGTGGGGACAACTTCCGTGTGGGGTCCATCCTTCGATATAAGGATTTTTTGCAGTCAGGGCCAGGGGCCCCTGGGCACATCCTTTTTCCATTTTCCCTGGGAAAGAAAACTCAGCAGTCCAGGTTCCTGATGTCAGTTTGTAGGTCTCCCTTGGGTCTATCAGGGCAGCACAAGTTTGAGGTGGGGACAACTTCGGTGTGGGGTCCATCCTTCGATATAAGGATTTTTTGTAGTGAGGCCCCAGCCCAGGAGCAGGCGCCCCTGGGCACATCCTTTTTCCATTTTCCCTGGGAAAGAAAACTCAGCAGTCCAGGTTCCTGATGTCAGTTTGTAGGGCTCCCTTGGGTCTATCAGGGCAGCACAAGTTTGAGGTGGGGACAACTTCGGTGTGGGCTCCATCCTTCGATATAAGGATTTTTTGCAGTCAGGGCCAGGGGCCCCTGGGCACATCCTTTTTCCATTTTCCCTGGGAAAGAAAACTCAGCAGTCCAGGTTCCTGATGTCAGTTTGTAGGGCTCCCTTGGGTGTATCAGGGCAGCACAAGTTTGAGGTGGGGACAACTTCGGTGTGGGGTCCATCCTTCGATATAAGGATTCTTTGCAGTGTGGCCCCAGCCCATGGCCAGGGGCCCCTGGGCACATCCTTTTTCCATTTTCCCTGGGAAAGAAAACTCAGCAGTCCAGGTTCCTGATGTCAGTTTGTAGGGCTACCTTGGGTCTATCAGGGCAGCACAAGTTTGAGGTGGGGACAACTTTGATGTGGGGTCCATCCTTCGATATAAGGATTTTTTGCAGTCACGGCCAGGGGCCCCTGGGCACATCCTTTTTCCATTTTCCCTGGGAAAGAAAACTCAGCAGTCCAGGTTCCTGATGTCAGTTTGTAGTGCTCCCTTGGGTCTATCAGGGCAGTACAATTTTGAGGTGGGGACAACTTCGGTGTGGGCTCCATCCTTCGATATAAGGATTTTTTGTAGTGAGGCCCCAGCCCAGGACCAGGCGCCCCTGGGCACATCCTTTTTCCATTTTCCCTGGGAAAGAAAACTCAGCAGTCCAGGTTCCTGATGTCAGTTTGTAGGGCTCCCTTGGGTGTATCAGGGCAGCACAATTTTGAGGTGGGGACAACTTTAATGTGGGGTCCATCCTTCGATATAAGGATTTTTTGCAGTCAGGGCCAGGGGCCCCTGGGCACATCCTTTTTCCATTTTCCCTGGGAAAGAAAACTCAGCAGTCCAGGTTCCTGATGTCAGTTTGTAGGGCTCCCTTGGGTGTATCACGGCAGCACAAGTTTGAGATGGGGACAACTTCGGTGTGGGCTCCATCCTTCGATATAAGGATTTTTTTCAGTCAGGGCCAGGGGCCCCTGGGCACACCCTTTTTCCATTTTCCCTGGGAAAGAAAACTCAGCAGTCCAGGTTCCTGATGTCAGTTTGTAGGGCTCCCTTGGGTCTATGAGGGCAGCACAAGTTTGAGGTGGGGACAACTTCGGTGTGGGCTCCATCCTTCGATATAAGGATTCTTTGCAGTGTGGCCCCAGCCCATGGCCAGGGGCCCCTGGGCACATCCTTTTTCCATTTTCCCTGGGAAAGAGAACTCAGCAGTCCAGGTTCCTGATGTCAGTTTGTAGGGCTCCCTTGGGTCTATCAGGGCAGCACAAGTTTGAGGTGGGGACAACTTTGATGTGGGGTCCAACCTTCGATATAAGGATTTTTTGCAGTCAGGGCCAGGGGCCCCTGGGCACATCCTTTTTCCATTTTCCCTGGGAAAGAAAACTCAGCAGTCCAGGTTCCTGATGTCAGTTTGTAGTGCTCCCTTGGGTCTATCAGGGCAGTACAATTTTGAGGTGGGGACAACTTCGGTCTGGGCTCCATCCTTCGATATAAGGATTTTTTGCAGTCAGGGCCAGGGGCCCCTGGGCACATCCTTTTTCCATTTTCCCTGGGAAAGAAAACTCAGCAGTCCAGGTTCCTGATGTCAGTTTGTAGTGCTCCCTTGGGTCTATCAGGGCAGCACAAGTTTGAGGTGGGGACAACTTCGGTGTGGGGTCCATCCTTCGATATAAGGATTTTTTGCTGTCAGGGTATGGGGCCCAGGGCCAGGGGCCCCTGGGCACATCCTTTTTCCATTTTCCCTGGGAAAGAAAACTCAGCAGTCCAGGTTCCTGATGTCAGTTTGTAGGGCTCCCTTGGGTCTATCAGGGCAGCACAAGTTTGAGGTGGGGACAACTTCGGTGTGGGGTCCATCCTTCGATATAAGGATTTTTTGCAGTCAGGGTCAGGGGCCCCTGGGCATATCCTTTTTCCATTTTCCCTGGGAAAGAAAACTCAGCTGTCTAGGTCCCTGATGTCAGTTTGTAGGGCTGCCTTGGGTCTATCAGGGCAGCACAAGTTTGAGGTGGGGCCAACTTTGATGTGGGGTCCATCCTTCGATATAAGGATTTTTTGCAGTCAGGGCCAGGGGCCCCTGGGCACATCCTTTGGCCATTTTCCCTGGGAAAGAAAACTCAGCAGTCCAGGTTCCTGATGTCAGTTTGTAGGGCTCCCTTGGGTCTTTCAGGGCAGCACAAGTTTGAGGTGGGGACAATTTCGGTGTGGGGTCCATCCTTCGATATAAGGATTTTTTGCAGTCAGGGTCAGGGGCCCCTGGGCATATCCTTTTTCCATTTTCCCTGGGAAAGAAAACTCAGCAGTCCAGGTTCCTGATGTCAGTTTGTAGGGCTCCCTTTGGTCTATCAGGGCAGCACAAGTTTGAGGTGGGGACAACTTTGGTGTGGGGTCCATCCTTCGATATAAGGATTTTTTGCAGTCATGGCCAGGGACCCCTGGGCGTATCCTTTTTCCATTTTCTCTGGGAAAGAAAACTCAGCAGTCCAGGTTCCTGATGTCAGTTTGTAGGGCTCCCTTGGGTGTATCAGGGCAGAACAAGTTTGAAGTGGGGACAACTTTGGTGTGGGCTCCATCCTTCGATATAAGGATATTTGCAATCAGGGCCAGGGGCCCCTGGGCACATCCTTTTTCCATTTTCCCTGGGAAAGAAAACTCAGCAGTCCAGGTTCCTGATGTCAGTTTGTAAGGCTCCCTTGGGTCTATCAGGGCAGCACAAGTTTGAGGTGGGGACAACTTCGGTGTGGGGTCCATCCTTCGATATAAGGATTTTTGTAGTGAGGCCCCAGCCCAGGGCCAGGGGCCCCTGGGCACATCCTTTTTCCATTTTCCCTGGGAAAGAAAACTCAGTAGTCCAGGTTCCTGATGTCAGTTTGTAGGGCTCCCTTGGGTCGATCAGGGCAGCACAAGTTTGAGGTGGGGACAACTTCGGTGTGGGGTCCATCCTTCGATATAAGGATTTTTTGCAGTCAGGGCCAGGGGCCCCTGGGCACATCCTTTTTCTATTTTCCCTGGGAAAGAAAACTCAGCAGTCCAGGTTCCTGATGTCAGTTTGTAGGGCTCCCTTGGGTCTATCAGGGCAGCACAAGTTTGAGGTGGGGACAAGTTCGGTGTGGAGTCCATCCTTCGATATAAGGATTCTTTGCAGTGAGGCCCCAGCCATGGGCCAAGGCCCCCTGGGCACATCCTTTTTCCATTTTCCCTGGGAAAGAAAACTCAGCAGTCCAGGTTCCTGATGTCAGTTTGTAGGGCTCCCTTGGGTCTATCAGGGCAGCACAAGTTTGAGGTGGGGACAACTTCGGTGTGGGGTCCATCCTTCGATATATGGATTTTTTGCAGTCAGGGCCAGGGGCCCCTGGGCACATCCTTTGGCCATTTTCCCTGGGTAAGAAAACTCAGCTGTCCAGGTTCCTGATGTCAGTTTGTAGGGCTCCCTTGGGTCTATCAGGGCAGCACAAGTTTGAGGTGGGGACAACTTCGGTGTGGGGTCCATCCTTCGATATAAGGATTTTTTGCAGTCAGGGCCAGGGGCCCCTGGGCACATCCTTTTTCCATTTTCCCTGGGAAAGAAAACTCAGCAGTCCAGGTTCCTGATGTCAGTTTGTAGGGCTCCCTTGGGTCTATCAGGGCAGCACAAGTTTGAGGTGGGGACAACTTCGGTGTGGGGTCCATCCTTCGATATAAGGATTTTTTGCAGTCGGGGCCAGGGGCCCAGGGCCAGGGGCCCCTGGGCACATCCTTTTTCCATTTTCCCTGGGAAAGAAAACTCAGCAGTCCAGGTTCCTGATGTCAGTTTGTAGGGCTCCCTTGGGTCTATCAGGGCAGCACAAGTTTGAGGTGGGGACAACTTCGGTGTGGGGTCCATCCTTCGATATAAGGATTTTTTACAGTCAGGGCCAGGGGCCCCTGGGCACATCCTTTTTCCATTTTCCCTGGGAAAGAAAACTCAGCAGTCCAGGTTCCTGATGTCAGTTTGTAGGGCTCCCTTGGGTCTATCAGGGCAGCACAAGTTTGAGGTGGGGACAACTTCGGTGTGGGGTCCATCCTTCGATATAAGGATTTTTTGCAGTCGGGGCCAGGGGCCAAGGGCCAGGGGCCCCTGGGCACATCCTTTTTCCATTTTCCCTGGGAAAGAAAACTCAGCAGTCCAGGTTGCTGATGTCAGTTTGTAGGGCTCCCTTGGGTCTATCAGGGCAGCACAAGTTTGAGGTGGAGACAACTTCGGTGTGGGGTCCATCATTCGATATAAGGATTTTTTGTAGTGAGGCCGCAGCCCAGGACCAGGGGCCCCTGGGCACATCCTTTTTCCATTTTCCCTGGGAAAGAAAACTCAGCAGTCCAGGTTCCTGATGTCAGTTTGTAGGGCTCCCTTGGGTCTATCAGGGCAGCACAAGTTTGAGGTGGGGACAACTTTGGTGTGGGGTCCATCCTTCGATATAAGGATTTTTTGCAGTCAGGGCCAGGGGCCCAGGGCCACGGGCCCCTGGGCACATCCTTTTTCCATTTTCCCTGGGAAAGAAAACTCAGCAGTCCAGGTTCCTGATGTCAGTTTGTAGGGCTCCCTTGGGTCTCTCAGGGCAGCACAAGTTTGAGGTGGGGACAACTTTGGTGTGGGCTCCATCCTTCGATATAAGGATTTTTTGCCGTGAGGTCCCTGCACAGGGCCAGGGGCCCTTGGGCACATCCTTTTTCCATTTTCCCTGGGAAAGAAAACTCAGCAGTCCAGGTTCCTGATGTCAGTTTGTAGTGCTCCCTTGGGTCTATCAGGGCAGTACAATTTTGAGGTGGGGACCACTTCGGTGTGGGCTCCATCTTTCGATATAAGGATTTTTTGCAGTCAGGGCCAGGGGCCCCTGGGCATACCCTTTTTCCATTTTCCCTGGGAAAGAAAACTCAGCAGTCCAGGTTCCTGATGTCAGTTTGTAGGGCTCCCTTGGGTCTATCAGGGCAGCACAAGTTTGAGGTGGGGACAACTTCGGTGTGGGCTCCATCCTTCGATATAAGGATTTTTTGCAGTCAGGGCAAGGCGCCCAGGGCCACGGGCCCCTGGGCACATCCTTTTTCCATTTTCCCTGGGAAAGAAAACTCAGCAGTCCAGGTTCCTGATGTCAGTTTGTAGGGCTCCCTTGGGTCTATCAGGGCAGCACAAGTTTGAGGTGGGGACAACTTCGGTGTGGGGTCCATCCTTCGATATAAGGATTTTTTGTAGTGAGGCCCCAGCCCAGGGCCAGGGGCCCCTGGGCACATCCTTTTTCCATTTTCCCTGGGAAAGAAAACTCAGCAGTCCAGGTTCCTGATGTCAGTTTGTAGGGCTCCCTTGGGTCTATCAGGGCAGCACAAGTTTGAGGTGGGGACAACTTCGGTGTGGGGTCCATCCTTCGATATAAGGATTTTTTGCAGTCAGGGCCAGGGGCCCCTGGGCACATCCTTTTTCGATTTTCCCTGGGAAAGAAAACTCAGCAGTCCAGGTTCCTGATGTCAGTTTGTAGGGCTCCCTTGGGTCTATCAGGGCAGCACAAGTTTGAGGTGGGGACCACTTCGGTGTGGGCTCCATCTTTCGATATAAGGATTTTTTGCAGTCAGGGCCAGGGGCCCCTGGGCATACCCTTTTTCCATTTTCCCTGGGAAAGAAAACTCAGCAGTCCAGGTTCCTGATGTCAGTTTGTAGGGCTCCCTTGGGTCTATCAGGGCAGCACAAGTTTGAGGTGGGGACAACTTCGGTGTGGGCTCCATCCTTCGATATAAGGATTTTTTGCAGTCAGGGCAAGGCGCCCAGGGCCACGGGCCCCTGGGCACATCCTTTTTCCATTTTCCCTGGGAAAGAAAACTCAGCAGTCCAGGTTCCTGATGTCAGTTTGTAGGGCTCCCTTGGGTCTATCAGGGCAGCACAAGTTTGAGGTGGGGACAACTTCGGTGTGGGGTCCATCCTTCGATATAAGGATTTTTTGTAGTGAGGCCCCAGCCCAGGGCCAGGGGCCCCTGGGCACATCCTTTTTCCATTTTCCCTGGGAAAGAAAACTCAGCAGTCCAGGTTCCTGATGTCAGTTTGTAGGGCTCCCTTGGGTCTATCAGGGCAGCACAAGTTTGAGGTGGGGACAACTTCGGTGTGGGGTCCATCCTTCGATATAAGGATTTTTTGCAGTCAGGGCCAGGGGCCCCTGGGCACATCCTTTTTCCATTTTCCCTGGGAAAGAAAACTCAGCAGTCCAGGTTCCTGATGTCAGTTTGTAGGGCTCCCTTGGGTCTATCAGGGCAGCACAAGTTTGAGGTGGGGACAACTTCCGTGTGGGGTCCATCCTTCGATATAAGGATTTTTTGCAGTCAGGGCCAGGGGCCCCTGGGCACATCCTTTTTCCATTTTCCCTGGGAAAGAAAACTCAGCAGTCCAGGTTCCTGATGTCAGTTTGTAGGTCTCCCTTGGGTCTATCAGGGCAGCACAAGTTTGAGGTGGGGACAACTTCGGTGTGGGGTCCATCCTTCGATATAAGGATTTTTTGTAGTGAGGACCCAGCCCAGGAGCAGGCGCCCCTGGGCACATCCTTTTTCCATTTTCCCTGGGAAAGAAAACTCAGCAGTCCAGGTTCCTGATGTCAGTTTGTAGGGCTCCCTTGGGTCTATCAGGGCAGCACAAGTTTGAGGTGGGGACAACTTCGGTGTGGGCTCCATCCTTCGATATAAGGATTTTTTGCAGTCAGGGCCAGGGGCCCCTGGGCACATCCTTTTTCCATTTTCCCTGGGAAAGAAAACTCAGCAGTCCAGGTTCCTGATGTCAGTTTGTAGGGCTCCCTTGGGTGTATCAGGGCAGCACAAGTTTGAGGTGGGGACAACTTCGGTGTGGGGTCCATCCTTCGATATAAGGATTCTTTGCAGTGTGGCCCCAGCCCATGGCCAGGGGCCCCTGGGCACATCCTTTTTCCATTTTCCCTGGGAAAGAAAACTCAGCAGTCCAGGTTCCTGATGTCAGTTTGTAGGGCTACCTTGGGTCTATCAGGGCAGCACAAGTTTGAGGTGGGGACAACTTTGATGTGGGGTCCATCCTTCGATATAAGGATTTTTTGCAGTCACGGCCAGGGGCCCCTGGGCACATCCTTTTTCCATTTTCCCTGGGAAAGAAAACTCAGCAGTCCAGGTTCCTGATGTCAGTTTGTAGTGCTCCCTTGGGTCTATCAGGGCAGTACAATTTTGAGGTGGGGACAACTTCGGTGTGGGCTCCATCCTTCGATATAAGGATTTTTTGTAGTGAGGCCCCAGCCCAGGACCAGGCGCCCCTGGGCACATCCTTTTTCCATTTTCCCTGGGAAAGAAAACTCAGCAGTCCAGGTTCCTGATGTCAGTTTGTAGGGCTCCCTTGGGTCTATCAGGGCAGCACAAGTTTGAGGTGGGGACAACTTCGGTGTGGGGTCCATCCTTCGATATAAGGATTTTTTGCAGTCAGGGCCAGGGGCCCCTGGGCACATCCTTTTTCCATTTTCCCTGGGAAAGAAAACTCAGCAGTCCAGGTTCCTGATGTCAGTTTGTAGGGCTCCCTTGGGTGTATCAGGGCAGCACAATTTTGAGGTGGGGACAACTTTAATGTGGGGTCCATCCTTCGATATGAGGATTTTTTGCAGTCAGGGCCAGGGGCCCCTGGGCACATCCTTTTTCCATTTTCCCTGGGAAAGAAAACTCAGCAGTCCAGGTTCCTGATGTCAGTTTGTAGGGCTCCCTTGGGTGTATCACGGCAGCACAAGTTTGAGATGGGGACAACTTCGGTGTGGGCTCCATCCTTCGATATAAGGATTTTTTTCAGTCAGGGCCAGGGGCCCCTGGGCACACCCTTTTTCCATTTTCCCTGGGAAAGAAAACTCAGCAGTCCAGGTTCCTGATGTCAGTTTGTAGGGCTCCCTTGGGTCTATGAGGGCAGCATAAGTTTGAGGTGGGGACAACTTCGGTGTGGGCTCCATCCTTCGATATAAGGATTCTTTGCAGTGTGGCCCCAGCCCATGGCCAGGGGCCCCTGGGCACATCCTTTTTCCATTTTCCCTGGGAAAGAGAACTCAGCAGTCCAGGTTCCTGATGTCAGTTTGTAGGGCTCCCTTGGGTCTATCAGGGCAGCACAAGTTTGAGGTGGGGACAACTTTGATGTGGGGTCCAACCTTCGATATAAGGATTTTTTGCAGTCAGGGCCAGGGGCCCCTGGGCACATCCTTTTTCCATTTTCCCTGGGAAAGAAAACTCAGCAGTCCAGGTTCCTGATGTCAGTTTGTAGTGCTCCCTTGGGTCTATCAGGGCAGTACAATTTTGAGGTGGGGACAACTTCGGTCTGGGCTCCATCCTTCGATATAAGGATTTTTTGCAGTCAGGGCCAGGGGCCCCTGGGCACATCCTTTTTCCATTTTCCCTGGGAAAGAAAACTCAGCAGTCCAGGTTCCTGATGTCAGTTTGTAGGGCTCCCTTGGGTCTATCAGGGCAGCACAAGTTTGAGGTGGGGACAACTTCGGTGTGGGGTCCATCCTTCGATATAAGGATTTTTTGCTGTCAGGGTATGGGGCCCAGGGCCAGGGGCCCCTGGGCACATCCTTTTTCCATTTTCCCTGGGAAAGAAAACTCAGCAGTCCAGGTTCCTGATGTCAGTTTGTAGGGCTCCCTTGGGTCTATCAGGGCAGCACAAGTTTGAGGTGGGGACAACTTCGGTGTGGGGTCCATCCTTCGATATAAGGATTTTTTGCAGTCAGGGTCAGGGGCCCCTGGGCATATCCTTTTTCCATTTTCCCTGGGAAAGAAAATTCAGCTGTCTGGGTCCCTGATGTCAGTTTGTAGGGCTGCCTTGGGTCTATCAGGGCAGCACAAGTTTGAGGTGGGGCCAACTTTGATGTGGGGTCCATCCTTCGATATAAGGATTTTTTGCAGTCAGGGCCAGGGGCCCCTGGGCACATCCTTTGGCCATTTTCCCTGGGAAAGAAAACTCAGCAGTCCAGGTTCCTGATGTCAGTTTGTAGGGCTCCCTTGGGTCTATCAGGGCAGTACAAGTTTGAGGTGGGGACAACTTTGGTGTGGGGTCCATCCTTCGATATAAGGATTCTTTGCAGTGAGGCCCCAGCCCAGGTCCAGGGGCCCCTGGGCACATCCTTTTTCCATTTTCCCTGGGAAAGAAAACTCAGCAGTCCAGGTTCCAGATGTCAGTTTGTAGGGCTCCCTTGGGTCTTTCAGGGCAGCACAAGTTTGAGGTGGGGACAATTTCGGTGTGGGGTCCATCCTTCGATATAAGGATTTTTTGCAGTCAGGGTCAGGGGCCCCTGGGCATATCCTTTTTCCATTTTCCCTGGGAAAGAAAACTCAGCAGTCCAGGTTCCTGATGTCAGTTTGTAGGGCTCCCTTTGGTCTATCAGGGCAGCACAAGTTTGAGGTGGGGACAACTTTGGTGTGGGGTCCATCCTTCGATATAAGGATTTTTTGCAGTCATGGCCAGGGACCCCTGGGCGTATCCTTTTTCCATTTTCTCTGGGAAAGAAAACTCAGCAGTCCAGGTTCCTGATGTCAGTTTGTAGGGCTCCCTTGGGTGTATCAGGGCAGAACAAGTTTGAAGTGGGGACAACTTTGGTGTGGGCTCCATCCTTCGATATAAGGATTTTTTGCAATCAGGGCCAGGGGCCCCTGGGCACATCCTTTTTCCATTTTCCCTGGGAAAGAAAACTCAGCAGTCCAGGTTCCTGATGTCAGTTTGTAAGGCTCCCTTGGGTCTATCAGGGCAGCACAAGTTTGAGGTGGGGACAACTTCGGTGTGGGGTCCATCCTTCGATATAAGGATTTTTGTAGTGAGGCCCCAGCCCAGGGCCAGGGGCCCCTGGGCACATCCTTTTTCCATTTTCCCTGGGAAAGAAAACTCAGTAGTCCAGGTTCCTGATGTCAGTTTGTAGGGCTCCCTTGGGTCGATCAGGGCAGCACAAGTTTGAGGTGGGGACAACTTCGGTGTGGGGTCCATCCTTCGATATAAGGATTTTTTGCAGTCAGGGCCAGGGGCCCCTGGGCACATCCTTTTTCTATTTTCCCTGGGAAAGAAAACTCAGCAGTCCAGGTTCCTGATGTCAGTTTGTAGGGCTCCCTTGGGTCTATCAGGGCAGCACAAGTTTGAGGTGGGGACAAGTTCGGTGTGGAGTCCATCCTTCGATATAAGGATTCTTTGCAGTGAGGCCCCAGCCATGGGCCAAGGCCCCCTGGGCACATCCTTTTTCCATTTTCCCTGGGAAAGAAAACTCAGCAGTCCAGGTTCCTGATGTCAGTTTGTAGGGCTCCCTTGGGTCTATCAGGGCAGCACAAGTTTGAGGTGGGGACAACTTCGGTGTGGGGTCCATCCTTCGATATAAGGATTTTTTGCAGTCGGGGCCAGGGGCCCAGGGCCAGGGGCCCCTGGGCACATCCTTTTTCCATTTTCCCTGGGAAAGAAAACTCAGCAGTCCAGGTTCCTGATGTCAGTTTGTAGGGCTCCCTTGGGTCTATCAGGGCAGCACAAGTTTGAGGTGGGGACAACTTCGGTGTGGGCTCCATCTTTCGATATAAGGATTTTTTGCAGTCAGGGCCAGGGGCCCCTGGGCATACCCTTTTTCCATTTTCCCTGGGAAAGAAAACTCAGCAGTCCAGGTTCCTGATGTCAGTTTGTAGGGCTCCCTTGGGTCTATCAGGGCAGCACAAGTTTGAGGTGGGGACAACTTCGGTGTGGGGTCCATCCTTCGATATAAGGATTTTTTGCTGTCAGGGTATGGGGCCCAGGGCCAGGGGCCCCTGGGCACATCCTTTTTCCATTTTCCCTGGGAAAGAAAACTCAGCAGTCCAGGTTCCTGATGTCAGTTTGTAGGGCTCCCTTGGGTCTATCAGGGCAGCACAAGTTTGAGGTGGGGACAACTTCGGTGTGGGGTCCATCCTTCGATATAAGGATTTTTTGCAGTCAGGGTCAGGGGCCCCTGGGCATATCCTTTTTCCATTTTCCCTGGGAAAGAAAACTCAGCTGTCTAGGTCCCTGATGTCAGTTTGTAGGGCTGCCTTGGGTCTATCAGGGCAGCACAAGTTTGAGGTGGGGCCAACTTTGATGTGGGGTCCATCCTTCGATATAAGGATTTTTTGCAGTCAGGGCCAGGGGCCCCTGGGCACATCCTTTGGCCATTTTCCCTGGGAAAGAAAACTCAGCAGTCCAGGTTCCTGATGTCAGTTTATAGGGCTCCCTTGGGTCTATCAGGGCAGCACAAGTTTGAGGTGGGGACAATTTCGGTGTGGGGTCCATCCTTCGATATAAGGATTTTTTGCAGTCAGGGTCAGGGGCCCCTGGGCATATCCTTTTTCCATATTCCCTGGGAAAGAAAACTCAGCAGTCCAGGTTCCTGATGTCAGTTTGTAGGGCTCCCTTTGGTCTATCAGGGCAGCACAAGTTTGAGGTGGGGACAACTTTGGTGTGGGGTCCATCCTTCGATATAAGGATTTTTTGCAGTCATGGCCAGGGGCCCCTGGGCGTATCCTTTTTCCATTTTCTCTGGGAAAGAAAACTCAGCAGTCCAGGTTCCTGATGTCAGTTTGTAGGGCTCCCTTGGGTGTATCAGGGCAGAACAAGTTTGAAGTGGGGACAACTTTGGTGTGGGCTCCATCCTTCGATATAAGGATTTTTTGCAATCAGGGCCAGGGGCCCCTGGGCACATCCTTTTTCCATTTTCCCTGGGAAAGAAAACTCAGCAGTCCAGGTTCCTGATGTCAGTTTGTAAGGCTCCCTTGGGTCTATCAGGGCAGCACAAGTTTGAGGTGGGGACAACTTCGGTGTGGGGTCCATCCTTCGATATAAGGATTTTTGTAGTGAGGCCCCAGCCCAGGGCCAGGGGCCCCTGGGCACATCCTTTTTCCATTTTCCCTGGGAAAGAAAACTCAGCAGTCCAGGTTCCTGATGTCAGTTTGTAGGGCTCCCTTGGGTCTATCAGGGCAGCACAAGTTTGAGGTGGGGACAACTTCGGTGTGGGGTCCATCCTTCGATATAAGGATTTTTTGCAGTCAGGGCCAGGGGCCCCTGGGCACATCCTTTTTCCATTTTCCCTGGGAAAGAAAACTCAGCAGTCCAGGTTCCTGATGTCAGTTTGTAGGGCTCCCTTGGGTCTATCAGGGCAGCACAAGTTTGAGGTGGGGACAACTTCCGTGTGGGGTCCATCCTTCGATATAAGGATTTTTTGCAGTCAGGGCCAGGGGCCCCTGGGCACATCCTTTTTCCATTTTCCCTGGGAAAGAAAACTCAGCAGTCCAGGTTCCTGATGTCAGTTTGTAGGGCTCCCTTGGGTGTATCACGGCAGCACAAGTTTGAGATGGGGACAACTTCGGTGTGGGCTCCATCCTTCGATATAAGGATTTTTTTCAGTCAGGGCCAGGGGCCCCTGGGCACACCCTTTTTCCATTTTCCCTGGGAAAGAAAACTCAGCAGTCCAGGTTCCTGATGTCAGTTTGTAGGGCTCCCTTGGGTCTATGAGGGCAGCACAAGTTTGAGGTGGGGACAACTTCGGTGTGGGCTCCATCCTTCGATATAAGGATTCTTTGCAGTGTGGCCCCAGCCCATGGCCAGGGGCCCCTGGGCACATCCTTTTTCCATTTTCCCTGGGAAAGAGAACTCAGCAGTCCAGGTTCCTGATGTCAGTTTGTAGGGCTCCCTTGGGTGTATCAGGGCAGCACAAGTTTGAGGTGGGGACAACTTCGGTGTGGGGTCCATCCTTCGATATAAGGATTTTTTGCAGTCAGGGCCAGGGGCCCCTGGGCACATCCTTTTTCCATTTTCCCTGGGAAAGAGAACTCAGCAGTCCAGGTTCCTGATGTCAGTTTGTAGTGCTCCCTTGGGTCTATCAGGGCAGTACAATTTTGAGGTGGGGACAACTTCGGTCTGGGCTCCATCCTTCGATATAAGGATTTTTTGCAGTCAGGGCCAGGGGCCCCTGGGCACATCCTTTTTCCATTTTCCCTGGGAAAGAAAACTCAGCAGTCCAGGTTCCTGATGTCAGTTTGTAGGGCTCCCTTGGGTCTATCAGGGCAGCACAAGTTTGAGGTGGGGACAACTTCGGTGTGGGGTCCATCCTTCGATATAAGGATTTTTTGCTGTCAGGGTATGGGGCCCAGGGCCAGGGGCCCCTGGGCACATCCTTTTTCCATTTTCCCTGGGAAAGAAAACTCAGCAGTCCAGGTTCCTGATGTCAGTTTGTAGGGCTCCCTTGGGTCTATCAGGGCAGCACAAGTTTGAGGTGGGGACAACTTCGGTGTGGGGTCCATCCTTCGATATAAGGATTTTTTGCAGTCAGGGTCAGGGGCCCCTGGGCATATCCTTTTTCCATTTTCCCTGGGAAAGAAAACTCAGCTGTCTAGGTCCCTGATGTCAGTTTGTAGGGCTGCCTTGGGTCTATCAGGGCAGCACAAGTTTGAGGTGGGGCCAACTTTGATGTGGGGTCCATCCTTCGATATAAGGATTTTTTGCAGTCAGGGCCAGGGGCCCCTGGGCACATCCTTTGGCCATTTTCCCTGGGAAAGAAAACTCAGCAGTCCAGGTTCCTGATGTCAGTTTATAGGGCTCCCTTGGGTCTATCAGGGCAGTACAAGTTTGAGGTGGGGACAACTTTGGTGTGGGGTCCATCCTTCGATATAAGGATTCTTTGCAGTGAGGCCCCAGCCCAGGTCCAGGGGCCCCTGGGCACATCCTTTTTCCATTTTCCCTGGGAAAGAAAACTCAGCAGTCCAGGTTCCAGATGTCAGTTTGTAGGGCTCCCTTGGGTGTATCAGGGCAGCACAAGTTTGAGGTGGGGACAATTTCGGTGTGGGGTCCATCCTTCGATATAAGGATTTTTTGCAGTCAGGGTCAGGGGCCCCTGGGCATATCCTTTTTCCATTTTCCCTGGGAAAGAAAACTCAGCAGTCCAGGTTCCTGATGTCAGTTTGTAGGGCTCCCTTGGGTGTATCAGGGCAGAACAAGTTTGAAGTGGGGACAACTTTGGTGTGGGCTCCATCCTTCGATATAAGGATTTTTTGCAATCAGGGCCAGGGGCCCCTGGGCACATCCTTTTTCCATTTTCCCTGGGAAAGAAAACTCAGCAGTCCAGGTTCCTGATGTCAGTTTGTAAGGCTCCCTTGGGTCTATCAGGGCAGCACAAGTTTGAGGTGGGGACAACTTCGGTGTGGGGTCCATCCTTCGATATAAGGATTTTTGTAGTGAGGCCCCAGCCCAGGGCCAGGGGCCCCTGGGCACATCCTTTTTCCATTTTCCCTGGGAAAGAAAACTCAGTAGTCCAGGTTCCTGATGTCAGTTTGTAGGGCTCCCTTGGGTCGATCAGGGCAGCACAAGTTTGAGGTGGGGACAACTTCGGTGTGGGGTCCATCCTTCGATATAAGGATTTTTTGCAGTCAGGGCCAGGGGCCCCTGGGCACATCCTTTTTCCATTTTCCCTGGGAAAGAAAACTCAGCAGTCCAGGTTCCTGATGTCAGTTTGTAGGGCTCCCTTGGGTCTATCAGGGCAGCACAAGTTTGAGGTGGGGACAAGTTCGGTGTGGAGTCCATCGTTCGATATAAGGATTCTTTGCAGTGAGGCCCCAGCCATGGGCCAAGGCCCCCTGGGCACATCCTTTTTCCATTTTCCCTGGGAAAGAAAACTCAGCAGTCCAGGTTCCTGATGTCAGTTTGTAGGGCTCCCTTGGGTCTATCAGGGCAGCACAAGTTTGAGGTGGGGACAACTTCGGTGTGGGGTCCATCCTTCGATATAAGGATTTTTTACAGTCAGGGCCAGGGGCCCCTGGGCACATCCTTTTTCCATTTTCCCTGGGAAAGAAAACTCAGCAGTCCAGGTTCCTGATGTCAGTTTGTAGGGCTCCCTTGGGTCTATCAGGGCAGCACAAGTTTGAGGTGGGGACAACTTCGGTGTGGGGTCCATCCTTCGATATAAGGATTTTTTGCAGTCGGGGCCAGGGGCCCAGGGCCAGGGGCCCCTGGGCACATCCTTTTTCCATTTTCCCTGGGAAAGAAAACTCAGCAGTCCAGGTTGCTGATGTCAGTTTGTAGGGCTCCCTTGGGTCTATCAGGGCAGCACAAGTTTGAGGTGGAGACAACTTCGGTGTGGGGTCCATCATTCGATATAAGGATTTTTTGTAGTGAGGCTGCAGCCCAGGACCAGGGGCCCCTGGGCACATCCTTTTTCCATTTTCCCTGGGAAAGAAAACTCAGCAGTCCAGGTTCCTGATGTCAGTTTGTAGGGCTCCCTTGGGTCTATCAGGGCAGCACAAGTTTGAGGTGGGGACAACTTTGATGTGGGGTCCATCCTTCGATATAAGGATTTTTTGCAGTCAGGGCCAGGGGCCCCTGGGCACATCCTTTTTCCATTTTCCCTGGGAAAGAAAACTCAGCAGTCCAGGTTCCTGATGTCAGTTTGTAGTGCTCCCTTGGGTCTATCAGGGCAGTACAATTTTGAGGTGGGGACAACTTCGGTGTGGGCTCCATCTTTCGATATAAGGATTTTTTGCAGTCAGGGCCAGGGGCCCCTGGGCATACCCTTTTTCCATTTTCCCTGGGAAAGAAAACTCAGCAGTCCAGGTTCCTGATGTCAGTTTGTAGGGCTCCCTTGGGTCTATCAGGGCAGCACAAGTTTGAGGTGGGGACAACTTCGGTGTGGGGTCCATCCTTCGATATAAGGATTTTTTGCAGTCAGGGTCAGGGGCCCCTGGGCATATCCTTTTTCCATTTTCCCTGGGAAAGAAAACTCAGCAGTCCAGGTTCCTGATGTCAGTTTGTAGGGCTCCCTTTGGTCTATCAGGGCAGCACAAGTTTGAGGTGGGGACAACTTTGGTGTGGGGTCCATCCTTCGATATAAGGATTTTTTGCAGTCATGGCCAGGGGCCCCTGGGCGTATCCTTTTTCCATTTTCTCTGGGAAAGAAAACTCAGCAGTCCAGGTTCCTGATGTCAGTTTGTAGGGCTCCCTTGGGTGTATCAGGGCAGAACAAGTTTGAAGTGGGGACAACTTTGGTGTGGGCTCCATCCTTCGATATAAGGATTTTTTGCAATCAGGGCCAGGGGCCCCTGGGCACATCCTTTTTCCATTTTCCCTGGGAAAGAAAACTCAGCAGTCCAGGTTCCTGATGTCAGTTTGTAAGGCTCCCTTGGGTCTATCAGGGCAGCACAAGTTTGAGGTGGGGACAACTTCGGTGTGGGGTCCATCCTTCGATATAAGGATTTTTGTAGTGAGGCCCCAGCCCAGGGCCAGGGGCCCCTGGGCACATCCTTTTTCCATTTTCCCTGGGAAAGAAAACTCAGCAGTCCAGGTTCCTGATGTCAGTTTGTAGGGCTCCCTTGGGTCTATCAGGGCAGCACAAGTTTGAGGTGGGGACAACTTCGGTGTGGGGTCCATCCTTCGATATAAGGATTTTTTGCAGTCAGGGCCAGGGGCCCCTGGGCACATCCTTTTTCCATTTTCCCTGGGAAAGAAAACTCAGCAGTCCAGGTTCCTGATGTCAGTTTGTAGGGCTCCCTTGGGTCTATCAGGGCAGCACAAGTTTGAGGTGGGGACAACTTCCGTGTGGGGTCCATCCTTCGATATAAGGATTTTTTGCAGTCAGGGCCAGGGGCCCCTGGGCACATCCTTTTTCCATTTTCCCTGGGAAAGAAAACTCAGCAGTCCAGGTTCCTGATGTCAGTTTGTAGGTCTCCCTTGGGTCTATCAGGGCAGCACAAGTTTGAGGTGGGGACAACTTCGGTGTGGGGTCCATCCTTCGATATAAGGATTTTTTGTAGTGAGGCCCCAGCCCAGGAGCAGGCGCCCCTGGGCACATCCTTTTTCCATTTTCCCTGGGAAAGAAAACTCAGCAGTCCAGGTTCCTGATGTCAGTTTGTAGGGCTCCCTTGGGTCTATCAGGGCAGCACAAGTTTGAGGTGGGGACAACTTCGGTGTGGGCTCCATCCTTCGATATAAGGATTTTTTGCAGTCAGGGCCAGGGGCCCCTGGGCACATCCTTTTTCCATTTTCCCTGGGAAAGAAAACTCAGCAGTCCAGGTTCCTGATGTCAGTTTGTAGGGCTCCCTTGGGTGTATCAGGGCAGCACAAGTTTGAGGTGGGGACAACTTCGGTGTGGGGTCCATCCTTCGATATAAGGATTCTTTGCAGTGTGTCCCCAGCCCATGGCCAGGGGCCCCTGGGCACATCCTTTTTCCATTTTCCCTGGGAAAGAAAACTCAGCAGTCCAGGTTCCTGATGTCAGTTTGTAGGGCTACCTTGGGTCTATCAGGGCAGCACAAGTTTGAGGTGGGGACAACTTTGATGTGGGGTCCATCCTTCGATATAAGGATTTTTTGCAGTCACGGCCAGGGGCCCCTGGGCACATCCTTTTTCCATTTTCCCTGGGAAAGAAAACTCAGCAGTCCAGGTTCCTGATGTCAGTTTGTAGTGCTCCCTTGGGTCTATCAGGGCAGTACAATTTTGAGGTGGGGACAACTTCGGTGTGGGCTCCATCCTTCGATATAAGGATTTTTTGTAGTGAGGCCCCAGCCCAGGACCAGGCGCCCCTGGGCACATCCTTTTTCCATTTTCCCTGGGAAAGAAAACTCAGCAGTCCAGGTTCCTGATGTCAGTTTGTAGGGCTCCCTTGGGTCTATCAGGGCAGCACAAGTTTGAGGTGGGGACAACTTCGGTGTGGGGTCCATCCTTCGATATAAGGATTTTTTGCAGTCAGGGCCAGGGGCCCCTGGGCACATCCTTTTTCCATTTTCCCTGGGAAAGAAAACTCAGCAGTCCAGGTTCCTGATGTCAGTTTGTAGGGCTCCCTTGGGTGTATCAGGGCAGCACAATTTTGAGGTGGGGACAACTTCGGTGTGGGGTCCATCCTTCGATATAAGGATTTTTTGCAGTCAGGGCCAGGGGCCCCTGGGCACATCCTTTTTCCATTTTCCCTGGGAAAGAAAACTCAGCAGTCCAGGTTCTTGATGTCAGTTTGTAGGGCTCCCTTGGGTGTATCACGGCAGCACAAGTTTGAGATGGGGACAACTTCGGTGTGGGCTCCATCCTTCGATATAAGGATTTTTTTCAGTCAGGGCCAGGGGCCCCTGGGCACACCCTTTTTCCATTTTCCCTGGGAAAGAAAACTCAGCAGTCCAGGTTCCTGATGTCAGTTTGTAGGGCTCCCTTGGGTCTATGAGGGCAGCACAAGTTTGAGGTGGGGACAACTTCGGTGTGGGCTCCATCCTTCGATATAAGGATTCTTTGCAGTGTGGCCCCAGCCCATGGCCAGGGGCCCCTGGGCACATCCTTTTTCCATTTTCCCTGGGAAAGAAAACTCAGCAGTCCAGGTTCCTGATGTCAGTTTGTAGGGCTCCCTTGGGTGTATCAGGGCAGCACAAGTTTGAGGTGGGGACAACTTTGATGTGGGGTCCAACCTTCGATATAAGGATTTTTTGCAGTCAGGGCCAGGGGCCCCTGGGCACATCCTTTTTCCATTTTCCCTGGGAAAGAAAACTCAGCAGTCCAGGTTCCTGATGTCAGTTTGTAGTGCTCCCTTGGGTCTATCAGGGCAGTACAATTTTGAGGTGGGGACAACTTCGGTCTGGGCTCCATCCTTCGATATAAGGATTTTTTGCAGTCAGGGCCAGGGGCCCCTGGGCACATCCTTTTTCCATTTTCCCTGGGAAAGAAAACTCAGCAGTCCAGGTTCCTGATGTCAGTTTGTAGGGCTCCCTTGGGTCTATCAGGGCAGCACAAGTTTGAGGTGGGGACAACTTCGGTGTGGGGTCCATCCTTCGATATAAGGATTTTTTGCTGTCAGGGTATGGGGCCCAGGGCCAGGGGCCCCTGGGCACATCCTTTTTCCATTTTCCCTGGGAAAGAAAACTCAGCAGTCCAGGTTCCTGATGTCAGTTTGTAGGGCTCCCTTGGGTCTATCAGGGCAGCACAAGTTTGAGGTGGGGACAACTTCGGTGTGGGGTCCATCCTTCGATATAAGGATTTTTTGCAGTCAGGGTCAGGGGCCCCTGGGCATATCCTTTTTCCATTTTCCCTGGGAAAGAAAACTCAGCTGTCTAGGTCCCTGATGTCAGTTTGTAGGGCTGCCTTGGGTCTATCAGGGCAGCACAAGTTTGAGGTGGGGCCAACTTTGATGTGGGGTCCATCCTTCGATATAAGGATTTTTTGCAGTCAGGGCCAGGGGCCCCTGGGCACATCCTTTGGCCATTTTCCCTGGGAAAGAAAACTCAGCAGTCCAGGTTCCTGATGTCAGTTTATAGGGCTCCCTTGGGTCTATCAGGGTAGTACAAGTTTGAGGTGGGGACAACTTTGGTGTGGGGTCCATCCTTCGATATAAGGATTCTTTGCAGTGAGGCCCCAGCCCAGGTCCAGGGGCCCCTGGGCACATCCTTTTTCCATTTTCCCTGGGAAAGAAAACTCAGCAGTCCAGGTTCCTGATGTCAGTTTGTAGGGCTCCCTTGGGTCTATCAGGGCAGCACAAGTTTGAGGTGGGGACAACTTTGGTGTGGGGTCCATCCTTCGATATAAGGATTTTTTGCAGTCAGGGCCAGGGGCCCCTGGGCACATCCTTTTTCCATTTTCCCTGGGAAAGAAAACTCAGCAGTCCAGGTTCCTGATGTCAGTTTGTAGGGCTCCCTTGGGTGTATCACGGCAGCACAAGTTTGAGATGGGGACAACTTCGGTGTGGGCTCCATCCTTCGATATAAGGATTTTTTTCAGTCAGGGCCAGGGGCCCCTGGGCACACCCTTTTTCCATTTTCCCTGGGAAAGAAAACTCAGCAGTCCAGGTTCCTGATGTCAGTTTGTAGGGCTCCCTTGGGTCTATCAGGGCAGCACAAGTTTGAGGTGGGGACAACTTCGGTGTGGGCTCCATCCTTCGATATAAGGATTCTTTGCAGTGTGGCCCCAGCCCATGGCCAGGGGCCCCTGGGCACATCCTTTTTCCATTTTCCCTGGGAAAGAGAACTCAGCAGTCCAGGTTCCTGATGTCAGTTTGTAGGGCTCCCTTGGGTGTATCAGGGCAGCACAAGTTTGAGGTGGGGACAACTTTGATGTGGGGTCCAACCTTCGATATAAGGATTTTCTGCAGTCAGGGCCAGGGGCCCCTGGGCACATCCTTTTTCCATTTTCCCTGGGAAAGAAAACTCAGCAGTCCAGGTTCCTGATGTCAGTTTGTAGTGCTCCCTTGGGTCTATCAGGGCAGTACAATTTTGAGGTGGGGACAACTTCGGTCTGGGCTCCATCCTTCGATATAAGGATTTTTTGCAGTCAGGGCCAGGGGCCCCTGGGCACATCCTTTTTCCATTTTCCCTGGGAAAGAAAACTCAGCAGTCCAGGTTCCTGATGTCAGTTTGTAGTGCTCCCTTGGGTCTATCAGGGCAGCACAAGTTTGAGGTGGGGACAACTTCGGTGTGGGGTCCATCCTTCGATATAAGGATTTTTTGCTGTCAGGGTATGGGGCCCAGGGCCAGGGGCCCCTGGGCACATCCTTTTTCCATTTTCCCTGGGAAAGAAAACTCAGCAGTCCAGGTTCCTGATGTCAGTTTGTAGGGCTCCCTTGGGTCTATCAGGGCAGCACAAGTTTGAGGTGGGGACAACTTCGGTGTGGGGTCCATCCTTCGATATAAGGATTTTTTGCAGTCAGGGTCAGGGGCCCCTGGGCATATCCTTTTTCCATTTTCCCTGGGAAAGAAAACTCAGCTGTCTAGGTCCCTGATGTCAGTTTGTAGGGCTGCCTTGGGTCTATCAGGGCAGCACAAGTTTGAGGTGGGGCCAACTTTGGTGTGGGGTCCATCCTTCGATATAAGGATTTTTTGCAGTCAGGGCCAGGGGCCCCTGGGCACATCCTTTGGCCATTTTCCCTGGGAAAGAAAACTCAGCAGTCCAGGTTCCTGATGTCAGTTTATAGGGCTCCCTTGGGTCTATCAGGGCAGTACAAGTTTGAGGTGGGGACAACTTTGGTGTGGGGTCCATCCTTCGATATAAGGATTCTTTGCAGTGAGGCCCCAGCCCAGGTCCAGGGGCCCCTGGGCACATCCTTTTTCCATTTTCCCTGGGAAAGAAAACTCAGCAGTCCAGGTTCCAGATGTCAGTTTGTAGGGCTCCCTTGGGTCTTTCAGGGCAGCACAAGTTTGAGGTGGGGACAATTTCGGTGTGGGGTCCATCCTTCGATATAAGGATTTTTTGCAGTCAGGGTCAGGGGCCCCTGGGCATATCCTTTTTCCATTTTCCCTGGGAAAGAAAACTCAGCAGTCCAGGTTCCTGATGTCAGTTTGTAGGGCTCCCTTGGGTGTATCAGGGCAGAACAAGTTTGAAGTGGGGACAACTTTGGTGTGGGCTCCATCCTTCGATATAAGGATTTTTTGCAATCAGGGCCAGGGGCCCCTGGGCACATCCTTTTTCCATTTTCCCTGGGAAAGAAAACTCAGCAGTCCAGGTTCCTGATGTCAGTTTGTAAGGCTCCCTTGGGTCTATCAGGGCAGCACAAGTTTGAGGTGGGGACAACTTCGGTGTGGGGTCCATCCTTCGATATAAGGATTTTTGTAGTGAGGCCCCAGCCCAGGGCCAGGGGCCCCTGGGCACATCCTTTTTCCATTTTCCCTGGGAAAGAAAACTCAGTAGTCCAGGTTCCTGATGTCAGTTTGTAGGGCTCCCTTGGGTCGATCAGGGCAGCACAAGTTTGAGGTGGGGACAACTTCGGTGTGGGGTCCATCCTTCGATATAAGGATTTTTTGCAGTCAGGGCCAGGGGCCCCTGGGCACATCCTTTTTCCATTTTCCCTGGGAAAGAAAACTCAGCAGTCCAGGTTCCTGATGTCAGTTTGTAGGGCTCCCTTGGGTCTATCAGGGCAGCACAAGTTTGAGGTGGGGACAAGTTCGGTGTGGAGTCCATCCTTCGATATAAGGATTCTTTGCAGTGAGGCCCCAGCCATGGGCCAAGGCCCCCTGGGCACATCCTTTTTCCATTTTCCCTGGGAAAGAAAACTCAGCAGTCCAGGTTCCTGATGTCAGTTTGTAGGGCTCCCTTGGGTCTATCAGGGCAGCACAAGTTTGAGGTGGGGACAACTTCGGTGTGGGGTCCATCCTTCGATATAAGGATTTTTTGCAGTCAGGGCCAGGGGCCCCTGGGCACATCCTTTGGCCATTTTCCCTGGGTAAGAAAACTCAGCTGTCCAGGTTCCTGATGTCAGTTTGTAGGGCTCCCTTGGGTCTATCAGGGCAGCACAAGTTTGAGGTGGGGACAACTTTGGTGTGGGGTCCATCCTTCGATATAAGGATTTTTTGCAGTCAGGGCCAGGGGCCCCTGGGCACATCCTTTTTCCATTTTCCCTGGGAAAGAAAACTCAGCAGTCCAGGTTCCTGATGTCAGTTTGTAGGGCTCCCTTGGGTCTATCAGGGCAGCACAAGTTTGAGGTGGGGACAACTTCGGTGTGGGGTCCATCCTTCGATATAAGGATTTTTTGCAGTCGGGGCCAGGGGCCCAGGGCCAGGGGCCCCTGGGCACATCCTTTTTCCATTTTCCCTGGGAAAGAAAACTCAGCAGTCCAGGTTCCTGATGTCAGTTTGTAGGGCTCCCTTGGGTCTATCAGGGCAGCACAAGTTTGAGGTGGGGACAACTTCGGTGTGGGGTCCATCCTTCGATATAAGGATTTTTTACAGTCAGGGCCAGGGGCCCCTGGGCACATCCTTTTTCCATTTTCCCTGGGAAAGAAAACTCAGCAGTCCAGGTTCCTGATGTCAGTTTGTAGGGCTCCCTTGGGTCTATCAGGGCAGCACAAGTTTGAGGTGGGGACAACTTCGGTGTGGGGTCCATCCTTCGATATAAGGATTTTTTGCAGTCGGGGCCAGGGGCCCAGGGCCAGGGGCCCCTGGGCACATCCTTTTTCCATTTTCCCTGGGAAAGAAAACTCAGCAGTCCAGGTTGCTGATGTCAGTTTGTAGGGCTCCCTTGGGTCTATCAGGGCAGCACAAGTTTGAGGTGGAGACAACTTCGGTGTGGGGTCCATCATTCGATATAAGGATTTTTTGTAGTGAGGCTGCAGCCCAGGACCAGGGGCCCCTGGGCACATCCTTTTTCCATTTTCCCTGGGAAAGAAAACTCAGCAGTCCAGGTTCCTGATGTCAGTTTGTAGGGCTCCCTTGGGTCTATCAGGGCAGCACAAGTTTGAGGTGGGGACAACTTTGATGTGGGGTCCATCCTTCGATATAAGGATTTTTTGCAGTCAGGGCCAGGGGCCCCTGGGCACATCCTTTTTCCATTTTCCCTGGGAAAGAAAACTCAGCAGTCCAGGTTCCTGATGTCAGTTTGTAGTGCTCCCTTGGGTCTATCAGGGCAGTACAATTTTGAGGTGGGGACAACTTCGGTGTGGGCTCCATCTTTCGATATAAGGATTTTTTGCAGTCAGGGCCAGGGGCCCCTGGGCATACCCTTTTTCCATTTTCCCTGGGAAAGAAAACTCAGCAGTCCAGGTTCCTGATGTCAGTTTGTAGGGCTCCCTTGGGTCTATCAGGGCAGCACAAGTTTGAGGTGGGGACAACTTCGGTGTGGGGTCCATCCTTCGATATAAGGATTTTTTGCTGTCAGGGTATGGGGCCCAGGGCCAGGGGCCCCTGGGCACATCCTTTTTCCATTTTCCCTGGGAAAGAAAACTCAGCAGTCCAGGTTCCTGATGTCAGTTTGTAGGGCTCCCTTGGGTGTATCAGGGCAGCACAAGTTTGAGGTGGGGACAACTTCGGTGTGGGGTCCATCCTTCGATATAAGGATTTTTTGCAGTCAGGGTCAGGGGCCCCTGGGCATATCCTTTTTCCATTTTCCCTGGGAAAGAAAACTCAGCTGTCTAGGTCCCTGATGTCAGTTTGTAGGGCTGCCTTGGGTCTATCAGGGCAGCACAAGTTTGAGGTGGGGCCAACTTTGATGTGGGGTCCATCCTTCGATATAAGGATTTTTTGCAGTCAGGGCCAGGGGCCCCTGGGCACATCCTTTGGCCATTTTCCCTGGGAAAGAAAACTCAGCAGTCCAGGTTCCTGATGTCAGTTTATAGGGCTCCCTTGGGTCTATCAGGGCAGCACAAGTTTGAGGTGGGGACAATTTCGGTGTGGGGTCCATCCTTCGATATAAGGATTTTTTGCAGTCAGGGTCAGGGGCCCCTGGGCATATCCTTTTTCCATTTTCCCTGGGAAAGAAAACTCAGCAGTCCAGGTTCCTGATGTCAGTTTGTAGGGCTCCCTTTGGTCTATCAGGGCAGCACAAGTTTGAGGTGGGGACAACTTTGGTGTGGGGTCCATCCTTCGATATAAGGATTTTTTGCAGTCATGGCCAGGGGCCCCTGGGCGTATCCTTTTTCCATTTTCTCTGGGAAAGAAAACTCAGCAGTCCAGGTTCCTGATGTCAGTTTGTAGGGCTCCCTTGGGTCTATCAGGGCAGAACAAGTTTGAAGTGGGGACAACTTTGGTGTGGGCTCCATCCTTCGATATAAGGATTTTTTGCAATCAGGGCCAGGGGCCCCTGGGCACATCCTTTTTCCATTTTCCCTGGGAAAGAAAACTCAGCAGTCCAGGTTCCTGATGTCAGTTTGTAAGGCTCCCTTGGGTCTATCAGGGCAGCACAAGTTTGAGGTGGGGACAACTTCGGTGTGGGGTCCATCCTTCGATATAAGGATTTTTGTAGTGAGGCCCCAGCCCAGGGCCAGGGGCCCCTGGGCACATCCTTTTTCCATTTTCCCTGGGAAAGAAAACTCAGCAGTCCAGGTTCCTGATGTCAGTTTGTAGGGCTCCCTTGGGTCTATCAGGGCAGCACAAGTTTGAGGTGGGGACAACTTCGGTGTGGGGTCCATCCTTCGATATAAGGATTTTTTGCAGTCAGGGCCAGGGGCCCCTGGGCACATCCTTTTTCCATTTTCCCTGGGAAAGAAAACTCAGCAGTCCAGGTTCCTGATGTCAGTTTGTAGGGCTCCCTTGGGTCTATCAGGGCAGCACAAGTTTGAGGTGGGGACAACTTCCGTGTGGGGTCCATCCTTCGATATAAGGATTTTTTGCAGTCAGGGCCAGGGGCCCCTGGGCACATCCTTTTTCCATTTTCCCTGGGAAAGAAAACTCAGCAGTCCAGGTTCCTGATGTCAGTTTGTAGGTCTCCCTTGGGTCTATCAGGGCAGCACAAGTTTGAGGTGGGGACAACTTCGGTGTGGGGTCCATCCTTCGATATAAGGATTTTTTGTAGTGAGGCCCCAGCCCAGGAGCAGGCGCCCCTGGGCACATCCTTTTTCCATTTTCCCTGGGAAAGAAAACTCAGCAGTCCAGGTTCCTGATGTCAGTTTGTAGGGCTCCCTTGGGTCTATCAGGGCAGCACAAGTTTGAGGTGGGGACAACTTCGGTGTGGGCTCCATCCTTCGATATAAGGATTTTTTGCAGTCAGGGCCAGGGGCCCCTGGGCACATCCTTTTTCCATTTTCCCTGGGAAAGAAAACTCAGCAGTCCAGGTTCCTGATGTCAGTTTGTAGGGCTCCCTTGGGTGTATCAGGGCAGCACAAGTTTGAGGTGGGGACAACTTCGGTGTGGGGTCCATCCTTCGATATAAGGATTCTTTGCAGTGTGGCCCCAGCCCATGGCCAGGGGCCCCTGGGCACATCCTTTTTCCATTTTCCCTGGGAAAGAAAACTCAGCAGTCCAGGTTCCTGATGTCAGTTTGTAGGGCTACCTTGGGTCTATCAGGGCAGCACAAGTTTGAGGTGGGGACAACTTTGATGTGGGGTCCATCCTTCGATATAAGGATTTTTTGCAGTCACGGCCAGGGGCCCCTGGGCACATCCTTTTTCCATTTTCCCTGGGAAAGAAAACTCAGCAGTCCAGGTTCCTGATGTCAGTTTGTAGTGCTCCCTTGGGTCTATCAGGGCAGTACAATTTTGAGGTGGGGACAACTTCGGTGTGGGCTCCATCCTTCGATATAAGGATTTTTTGTAGTGAGGCCCCAGCCCAGGACCAGGCGCCCCTGGGCACATCCTTTTTCCATTTTCCCTGGGAAAGAAAACTCAGCAGTCCAGGTTCCTGATGTCAGTTTGTAGGGCTCCCTTGGGTCTATCAGGGCAGCACAAGTTTGAGGTGGGGACAACTTCGGTGTGGGGTCCATCCTTCGATATAAGGATTTTTTGCAGTCAGGGCCAGGGGCCCCTGGGCACATCCTTTTTCCATTTTCCCTGGGAAAGAAAACTCAGCAGTCCAGGTTCCTGATATCAGTTTGTAGGGCTCCCTTGGGTGTATCAGGGCAGCACAATTTTGAGGTGGGGACAACTTCGGTGTGGGGTCCATCCTTCGATATAAGGATTTTTTGCAGTCAGGGCCAGGGGCCCCTGGGCACATCCTTTTTCCATTTTCCCTGGGAAAGAAAACTCAGCAGTCCAGGTTCCTGATGTCAGTTTGTAGGGCTCCCTTGGGTGTATCATGGCAGCACAAGTTTGAGATGGGGACAACTTCGGTGTGGGCTCCATCCTTCGATATAAGGATTTTTTTCAGTCAGGGCCAGGGGCCCCTGGGCACACCCTTTTTCCATTTTCCCTGGGAAAGAAAACTCAGCAGTCCAGGTTCCTGATGTCAGTTTGTAGGGCTCCCTTGGGTCTATGAGGGCAGCACAAGTTTGAGGTGGGGACAACTTCGGTGTGGGCTCCATCCTTCGATATAAGGATTCTTTGCAGTGTGGCCCCAGCCCATGGCCAGGGGCCCCTGGGCACATCCTTTTTCCATTTTCCCTGGGAAAGAGAACTCAGCAGTCCAGGTTCCTGATGTCAGTTTGTAGGGCTCCCTTGGGTGTATCAGGGCAGCACAAGTTTGAGGTGGGGACAACTTTGATGTGGGGTCCAACCTTCGATATAAGGATTTTTTGCAGTCAGGGCCAGGGGCCCCTGGGCACATCCTTTTTCCATTTTCCCTGGGAAAGAAAACTCAGCAGTCCAGGTTCCTGATGTCAGTTTGTAGTGCTCCCTTGGGTCTATCAGGGCAGTACAATTTTGAGGTGGGGACAACTTCGGTCTGGGCTCCATCCTTCGATATAAGGATTTTTTGCAGTCAGGGCCAGGGGCCCCTGGGCACATCCTTTTTCCATTTTCCCTGGGAAAGAAAACTCAGCAGTCCAGGTTCCTGATGTCAGTTTGTAGGGCTCCCTTGGGTCTATCAGGGCAGCACAAGTTTGAGGTGGGGACAACTTCGGTGTGGGGTCCATCCTTCGATATAAGGATTTTTTGCTGTCAGGGTATGGGGCCCAGGGCCAGAGGCCCCTGGGCACATCCTTTTTCCATTTTCCCTGGGAAAGAAAACTCAGCAGTCCAGGTTCCTGATGTCAGTTTGTAGGGCTCCCTTGGGTCTATCAGGGCAGCACAAGTTTGAGGTGGGGACAACTTCGGTGTGGGGTCCATCCTTCGATATAAGGATTTTTTGCAGTCAGGGTCAGGGGCCCCTGGGCATATCCTTTTTCCATTTTCCCTGGGAAAGAAAACTCAGCTGTCTAGGTCCCTGATGTCAGTTTGTAGGGCTGCCTTGGGTCTATCAGGGCAGCACAAGTTTGAGGTGGGGCCAACTTTGATGTGGGGTCCATCCTTCGATATAAGGATTTTTTGCAGTCAGGGCCAGGGGCCCCTGGGCACATCCTTTGGCCATTTTCCCTGGGAAAGAAAACTCAGCAGTCCAGGTTCCTGATGTCAGTTTATAGGGCTCCCTTGGGTCTATCAGGGCAGCACAAGTTTGAGGTGGGGACAATTTCGGTGTGGGGTCCATCCTTCGATATAAGGATTTTTTGCAGTCAGGGTCAGGGGCCCCTGGGCATATCCTTTTTCCATTTTCCCTGGGAAAGAAAACTCAGCAGTCCAGGTTCCTGATGTCAGTTTGTAGGGCTCCCTTTGGTCTATCAGGGCAGCACAAGTTTGAGGTGGGGACAACTTTGGTGTGGGGTCCATCCTTCGATATAAGGATTTTTTGCAGTCATGGCCAGGGGCCCCTGGGCGTATCCTTTTTCCATTTTCTCTGGGAAAGAAAACTCAGCAGTCCAGGTTCCTGATGTCAGTTTGTAGGGCTCCCTTGGGTCTATCAGGGCAGAACAAGTTTGAAGTGGGGACAACTTTGGTGTGGGCTCCATCCTTCGATATAAGGATTTTTTGCAATCAGGGCCAGGGGCCCCTGGGCACATCCTTTTTCCATTTTCCCTGGGAAAGAAAACTCAGCAGTCCAGGTTCCTGATGTCAGTTTGTAAGGCTCCCTTGGGTCTATCAGGGCAGCACAAGTTTGAGGTGGGGACAACTTCGGTGTGGGGTCCATCCTTCGATATAAGGATTTTTGTAGTGAGGCCCCAGCCCAGGGCCAGGGGCCCCTGGGCACATCCTTTTTCCATTTTCCCTGGGAAAGAAAACTCAGCAGTCCAGGTTCCTGATGTCAGTTTGTAGGGCTCCCTTGGGTCTATCAGGGCAGCACAAGTTTGAGGTGGGGACAACTTCGGTGTGGGGTCCATCCTTCGATATAAGGATTTTTTGCAGTCAGGGCCAGGGGCCCCTGGGCACATCCTTTTTCCATTTTCCCTGGGAAAGAAAACTCAGCAGTCCAGGTTCCTGATGTCAGTTTGTAGGGCTCCCTTGGGTCTATCAGGGCAGCACAAGTTTGAGGTGGGGACAACTTCCGTGTGGGGTCCATCCTTCGATATAAGGATTTTTTGCAGTCAGGGCCAGGGGCCCCTGGGCACATCCTTTTTCCATTTTCCCTGGGAAAGAAAACTCAGCAGTCCAGGTTCCTGATGTCAGTTTGTAGGTCTCCCTTGGGTCTATCAGGGCAGCACAAGTTTGAGGTGGGGACAACTTCGGTGTGGGGTCCATCCTTCGATATAAGGATTTTTTGTAGTGAGGCCCCAGCCCAGGAGCAGGCGCCCCTGGGCACATCCTTTTTCCATTTTCCCTGGGAAAGAAAACTCAGCAGTCCAGGTTCCTGATGTCAGTTTGTAGGGCTCCCTTGGGTCTATCAGGGCAGCACAAGTTTGAGGTGGGGACAACTTTGATGTGGGGTCCATCCTTCGATATAAGGATTTTTTGCAGTCACGGCCAGGGGCCCCTGGGCACATCCTTTTTCCATTTTCCCTGGGAAAGAAAACTCAGCAGTCCAGGTTCCTGATGTCAGTTTGTAGTGCTCCCTTGGGTCTATCAGGGCAGTACAATTTTGAGGTGGGGACAACTTCGGTGTGGGCTCCATCCTTCGATATAAGGATTTTTTGTAGTGAGGCCCCAGCCCAGGACCAGGCGCCCCTGGGCACATCCTTTTTCCATTTTCCCTGGGAAAGAAAACTCAGCAGTCCAGGTTCCTGATGTCAGTTTGTAGGGCTCCCTTGGGTCTATCAGGGCAGCACAAGTTTGAGGTGGGGACAACTTCGGTGTGGGGTCCATCCTTCGATATAAGGATTTTTTGCAGTCAGGGCCAGGGGCCCCTGGGCACATCCTTTTTCCATTTTCCCTGGGAAAGAAAACTCAGCAGTCCAGGTTCCTGATGTCAGTTTGTAGGGCTCCCTTGGGTGTATCAGGGCAGCACAATTTTGAGGTGGGGACAACTTCGGTGTGGGGTCCATCCTTCGATATAAGGATTTTTTGCAGTCAGGGCCAGGGGCCCCTGGGCACATCCTTTTTCCATTTTCCCTGGGAAAGAAAACTCAGCAGTCCAGGTTCCTGATGTCAGTTTGTAGGGCTCCCTTGGGTGTATCATGGCAGCACAAGTTTGAGATGGGGACAACTTCGGTGTGGGCTCCATCCTTCGATATAAGGATTTTTTTCAGTCAGGGCCAGGGGCCCCTGGGCACACCCTTTTTCCATTTTCCCTGGGAAAGAAAACTCAGCAGTCCAGGTTCCTGATGTCAGTTTGTAGGGCTCCCTTGGGTCTATGAGGGCAGCACAAGTTTGAGGTGGGGACAACTTCGGTGTGGGCTCCATCCTTCGATATAAGGATTCTTTGCAGTGTGGCCCCAGCCCATGGCCAGGGGCCCCTGGGCACATCCTTTTTCCATTTTCCCTGGGAAAGAGAACTCAGCAGTCCAGGTTCCTGATGTCAGTTTGTAGGGCTCCCTTGGGTGTATCAGGGCAGCACAAGTTTGAGGTGGGGACAACTTTGATGTGGGGTCCAACCTTCGATATAAGGATTTTTTGCAGTCAGGGCCAGGGGCCCCTGGGCACATCCTTTTTCCATTTTCCCTGGGAAAGAAAACTCAGCAGTCCAGGTTCCTGATGTCAGTTTGTAGTGCTCCCTTGGGTCTATCAGGGCAGTACAATTTTGAGGTGGGGACAACTTCGGTCTGGGCTCCATCCTTCGATATAAGGATTTTTTGCAGTCAGGGCCAGGGGCCCCTGGGCACATCCTTTTTCCATTTTCCCTGGGAAAGAAAACTCAGCAGTCCAGGTTCCTGATGTCAGTTTGTAGGGCTCCCTTGGGTCTATCAGGGCAGCACAAGTTTGAGGTGGGGACAACTTCGGTGTGGGGTCCATCCTTCGATATAAGGATTTTTTGCTGTCAGGGTATGGGGCCCAGGGCCAGAGGCCCCTGGGCACATCCTTTTTCCATTTTCCCTGGGAAAGAAAACTCAGCAGTCCAGGTTCCTGATGTCAGTTTGTAGGGCTCCCTTGGGTCTATCAGGGCAGCACAAGTTTGAGGTGGGGACAACTTCGGTGTGGGGTCCATCCTTCGATATAAGGATTTTTTGCAGTCAGGGTCAGGGGCCCCTGGGCATATCCTTTTTCCATTTTCCCTGGGAAAGAAAACTCAGCTGTCTAGGTCCCTGATGTCAGTTTGTAGGGCTGCCTTGGGTCTATCAGGGCAGCACAAGTTTGAGGTGGGGCCAACTTTGATGTGGGGTCCATCCTTCGATATAAGGATTTTTTGCAGTCAGGGCCAGGGGCCCCTGGGCACATCCTTTGGCCATTTTCCCTGGGAAAGAAAACTCAGCAGTCCAGGTTCCTGATGTCAGTTTATAGGGCTCCCTTGGGTCTATCAGGGCAGTACAAGTTTGAGGTGGGGACAACTTTGGTGTGGGGTCCATCCTTCGATATAAGGATTCTTTGCAGTGAGGCCCCAGCCCAGGTCCAGGGGCCCCTGGGCACATCCTTTTTCCATTTTCCCTGGGAAAGAAAACTCAGCAGTCCAGGTTCCAGATGTCAGTTTGTAGGGCTCCCTTGGGTCTTTCAGGGCAGCACAAGTTTGAGGTGGGGACAATTTCGGTGTGGGGTCCATCCTTCGATATAAGGATTTTTTGCAGTCAGGGTCAGGGGCCCCTGGGCATATCCTTTTTCCATTTTCCCTGGGAAAGAAAACTCAGCAGTCCAGGTTCCTGATGTCAGTTTGTAGGGCTCCCTTTGGTCTATCAGGGCAGCACAAGTTTGAGGTGGGGACAACTTTGGTGTGGGGTCCATCCTTCGATATAAGGATTTTTTGCAGTCATGGCCAGGGACCCCTGGGCGTATCCTTTTTCCATTTTCTCTGGGAAAGAAAACTCAGCAGTCCAGGTTCCTGATGTCAGTTTGTAGGGCTCCCTTGGGTGTATCAGGGCAGAACAAGTTTGAAGTGGGGACAACTTTGGTGTGGGCTCCATCCTTCGATATAAGGATTTTTTGCAATCAGGGCCAGGGGCCCCTGGGCACATCCTTTTTCCATTTTCCCTGGGAAAGAAAACTCAGCAGTCCAGGTTCCTGATGTCAGTTTGTAAGGCTCCCTTGGGTCTATCAGGGCAGCACAAGTTTGAGGTGGGGACAACTTCGGTGTGGGGTCCATCCTTCGATATAAGGATTTTTGTAGTGAGGCCCCAGCCCAGGGCCAGGGGCCCCTGGGCACATCCTTTTTCCATTTTCCCTGGGAAAGAAAACTCAGTAGTCCAGGTTCCTGATGTCAGTTTGTAGGGCTCCCTTGGGTCGATCAGGGCAGCACAAGTTTGAGGTGGGGACAACTTCGGTGTGGGGTCCATCCTTCGATATAAGGATTTTTTGCAGTCAGGGCCAGGGGCCCCTGGGCACATCCTTTTTCTATTTTCCCTGGGAAAGAAAACTCAGCAGTCCAGGTTCCTGATGTCAGTTTGTAGGGCTCCCTTGGGTCTATCAGGGCAGCACAAGTTTGAGGTGGGGACAAGTTCGGTGTGGAGTCCATCCTTCGATATAAGGATTCTTTGCAGTGAGGCCCCAGCCATGGGCCAAGGCCCCCTGGGCACATCCTTTTTCCATTTTCCCTGGGAAAGAAAACTCAGCAGTCCAGGTTCCTGATGTCAGTTTGTAGGGCTCCCTTGGGTCTATCAGGGCAGCACAAGTTTGAGGTGGGGACAACTTCGGTGTGGGGTCCATCCTTCGATATAAGGATTTTTTGCAGTCAGGGCCAGGGGCCCCTGGGCACATCCTTTGGCCATTTTCCCTGGGTAAGAAAACTCAGCTGTCCAGGTTCCTGATGTCAGTTTGTAGGGCTCCCTTGGGTCTATCAGGGCAGCACAAGTTTGAGGTGGGGACAACTTCGGTGTGGGGTCCATCCTTCGATATAAGGATTTTTTGCAGTCAGGGCCAGGGGCCCCTGGGCACATCCTTTTTCCATTTTCCCTGGGAAAGAAAACTCAGCAGTCCAGGTTCCTGATGTCAGTTTGTAGTGCTCCCTTGGGTCTATCAGGGCAGTACAATTTTGAGGTGGGGACAACTTCGGTCTGGGCTCCATCCTTCGATATAAGGATTTTTTGCAGTCAGGGCCAGGGGCCCCTGGGCACATCCTTTTTCCATTTTCCCTGGGAAAGAAAACTCAGCAGTCCAGGTTCCTGATGTCAGTTTGTAGGGCTCCCTTGGGTCTATCAGGGCAGCACAAGTTTGAGGTGGGGACAACTTCGGTGTGGGGTCCATCCTTCGATATAAGGATTTTTTGCTGTCAGGGTATGGGGCCCAGGGCCAGAGGCCCCTGGGCACATCCTTTTTCCATTTTCCCTGGGAAAGAAAACTCAGCAGTCCAGGTTCCTGATGTCAGTTTGTAGGGCTCCCTTGGGTCTATCAGGGCAGCACAAGTTTGAGGTGGGGACAACTTCGGTGTGGGGTCCATCCTTCGATATAAGGATTTTTTGCAGTCAGGGTCAGGGGCCCCTGGGCATATCCTTTTTCCATTTTCCCTGGGAAAGAAAACTCAGCTGTCTAGGTCCCTGATGTCAGTTTGTAGGGCTGCCTTGGGTCTATCAGGGCAGCACAAGTTTGAGGTGGGGCCAACTTTGATGTGGGGTCCATCCTTCGATATAAGGATTTTTTGCAGTCAGGGCCAGGGGCCCCTGGGCACATCCTTTGGCCATTTTCCCTGGGAAAGAAAACTCAGCAGTCCAGGTTCCTGATGTCAGTTTATAGGGCTCCCTTGGGTCTATCAGGGCAGCACAAGTTTGAGGTGGGGACAATTTCGGTGTGGGGTCCATCCTTCGATATAAGGATTTTTTGCAGTCAGGGTCAGGGGCCCCTGGGCATATCCTTTTTCCATTTTCCCTGGGAAAGAAAACTCAGCAGTCCAGGTTCCTGATGTCAGTTTGTAGGGCTCCCTTTGGTCTATCAGGGCAGCACAAGTTTGAGGTGGGGACAACTTTGGTGTGGGGTCCATCCTTCGATATAAGGATTTTTTGCAGTCATGGCCAGGGGCCCCTGGGCGTATCCTTTTTCCATTTTCTCTGGGAAAGAAAACTCAGCAGTCCAGGTTCCTGATGTCAGTTTGTAGGGCTCCCTTGGGTCTATCAGGGCAGAACAAGTTTGAAGTGGGGACAACTTTGGTGTGGGCTCCATCCTTCGATATAAGGATTTTTTGCAATCAGGGCCAGGGGCCCCTGGGCACATCCTTTTTCCATTTTCCCTGGGAAAGAAAACTCAGCAGTCCAGGTTCCTGATGTCAGTTTGTAAGGCTCCCTTGGGTCTATCAGGGCAGCACAAGTTTGAGGTGGGGACAACTTCGGTGTGGGGTCCATCCTTCGATATAAGGATTTTTGTAGTGAGGCCCCAGCCCAGGGCCAGGGGCCCCTGGGCACATCCTTTTTCCATTTTCCCTGGGAAAGAAAACTCAGCAGTCCAGGTTCCTGATGTCAGTTTGTAGGGCTCCCTTGGGTCTATCAGGGCAGCACAAGTTTGAGGTGGGGACAACTTCGGTGTGGGGTCCATCCTTCGATATAAGGATTTTTTGCAGTCAGGGCCAGGGGCCCCTGGGCACATCCTTTTTCCATTTTCCCTGGGAAAGAAAACTCAGCAGTCCAGGTTCCTGATGTCAGTTTGTAGGGCTCCCTTGGGTCTATCAGGGCAGCACAAGTTTGAGGTGGGGACAACTTCCGTGTGGGGTCCATCCTTCGATATAAGGATTTTTTGCAGTCAGGGCCAGGGGCCCCTGGGCACATCCTTTTTCCATTTTCCCTGGGAAAGAAAACTCAGCAGTCCAGGTTCCTGATGTCAGTTTGTAGGTCTCCCTTGGGTCTATCAGGGCAGCACAAGTTTGAGGTGGGGACAACTTCGGTGTGGGGTCCATCCTTCGATATAAGGATTTTTTGTAGTGAGGCCCCAGCCCAGGAGCAGGCGCCCCTGGGCACATCCTTTTTCCATTTTCCCTGGGAAAGAAAACTCAGCAGTCCAGGTTCCTGATGTCAGTTTGTAGGGCTCCCTTGGGTCTATCAGGGCAGCACAAGTTTGAGGTGGGGACAACTTCGGTGTGGGCTCCATCCTTCGATATAAGGATTTTTTGCAGTCAGGGCCAGGGGCCCCTGGGCACATCCTTTTTCCATTTTCCCTGGGAAAGAAAACTCAGCAGTCCAGGTTCCTGATGTCAGTTTGTAGGGCTCCCTTGGGTGTATCAGGGCAGCACAAGTTTGAGGTGGGGACAACTTCGGTGTGGGGTCCATCCTTCGATATAAGGATTCTTTGCAGTGTGGCCCCAGCCCATGGCCAGGGGCCCCTGGGCACATCCTTTTTCCATTTTCCCTGGGAAAGAAAACTCAGCAGTCCAGGTTCCTGATGTCAGTTTGTAGGGCTACCTTGGGTCTATCAGGGCAGCACAAGTTTGAGGTGGGGACAACTTTGATGTGGGGTCCATCCTTCGATATAAGGATTTTTTGCAGTCACGGCCAGGGGCCCCTGGGCACATCCTTTTTCCATTTTCCCTGGGAAAGAAAACTCAGCAGTCCAGGTTCCTGATGTCAGTTTGTAGTGCTCCCTTGGGTCTATCAGGGCAGTACAATTTTGAGGTGGGGACAACTTCGGTGTGGGCTCCATCCTTCGATATAAGGATTTTTTGTAGTGAGGCCCCAGCCCAGGACCAGGCGCCCCTGGGCACATCCTTTTTCCATTTTCCCTGGGAAAGAAAACTCAGCAGTCCAGGTTCCTGATGTCAGTTTGTAGGGCTCCCTTGGGTCTATCAGGGCAGCACAAGTTTGAGGTGGGGACAACTTCGGTGTGGGGTCCATCCTTCGATATAAGGATTTTTTGCAGTCAGGGCCAGGGGCCCCTGGGCACATCCTTTTTCCATTTTCCCTGGGAAAGAAAACTCAGCAGTCCAGGTTCCTGATATCAGTTTGTAGGGCTCCCTTGGGTGTATCAGGGCAGCACAATTTTGAGGTGGGGACAACTTCGGTGTGGGGTCCATCCTTCGATATAAGGATTTTTTGCAGTCAGGGCCAGGGGCCCCTGGGCACATCCTTTTTCCATTTTCCCTGGGAAAGAAAACTCAGCAGTCCAGGTTCCTGATGTCAGTTTGTAGGGCTCCCTTGGGTGTATCATGGCAGCACAAGTTTGAGATGGGGACAACTTCGGTGTGGGCTCCATCCTTCGATATAAGGATTTTTTTCAGTCAGGGCCAGGGGCCCCTGGGCACACCCTTTTTCCATTTTCCCTGGGAAAGAAAACTCAGCAGTCCAGGTTCCTGATGTCAGTTTGTAGGGCTCCCTTGGGTCTATGAGGGCAGCACAAGTTTGAGGTGGGGACAACTTCGGTGTGGGCTCCATCCTTCGATATAAGGATTCTTTGCAGTGTGGCCCCAGCCCATGGCCAGGGGCCCCTGGGCACATCCTTTTTCCATTTTCCCTGGGAAAGAGAACTCAGCAGTCCAGGTTCCTGATGTCAGTTTGTAGGGCTCCCTTGGGTGTATCAGGGCAGCACAAGTTTGAGGTGGGGACAACTTTGATGTGGGGTCCAACCTTCGATATAAGGATTTTTTGCAGTCAGGGCCAGGGGCCCCTGGGCACATCCTTTTTCCATTTTCCCTGGGAAAGAAAACTCAGCAGTCCAGGTTCCTGATGTCAGTTTGTAGTGCTCCCTTGGGTCTATCAGGGCAGTACAATTTTGAGGTGGGGACAACTTCGGTCTGGGCTCCATCCTTCGATATAAGGATTTTTTGCAGTCAGGGCCAGGGGCCCCTGGGCACATCCTTTTTCCATTTTCCCTGGGAAAGAAAACTCAGCAGTCCAGGTTCCTGATGTCAGTTTGTAGGGCTCCCTTGGGTCTATCAGGGCAGCACAAGTTTGAGGTGGGGACAACTTCGGTGTGGGGTCCATCCTTCGATATAAGGATTTTTTGCTGTCAGGGTATGGGGCCCAGGGCCAGAGGCCCCTGGGCACATCCTTTTTCCATTTTCCCTGGGAAAGAAAACTCAGCAGTCCAGGTTCCTGATGTCAGTTTGTAGGGCTCCCTTGGGTCTATCAGGGCAGCACAAGTTTGAGGTGGGGACAACTTCGGTGTGGGGTCCATCCTTCGATATAAGGATTTTTTGCAGTCAGGGTCAGGGGCCCCTGGGCATATCCTTTTTCCATTTTCCCTGGGAAAGAAAACTCAGCTGTCTAGGTCCCTGATGTCAGTTTGTAGGGCTGCCTTGGGTCTATCAGGGCAGCACAAGTTTGAGGTGGGGCCAACTTTGATGTGGGGTCCATCCTTCGATATAAGGATTTTTTGCAGTCAGGGCCAGGGGCCCCTGGGCACATCCTTTGGCCATTTTCCCTGGGAAAGAAAACTCAGCAGTCCAGGTTCCTGATGTCAGTTTATAGGGCTCCCTTGGGTCTATCAGGGCAGTACAAGTTTGAGGTGGGGACAACTTTGGTGTGGGGTCCATCCTTCGATATAAGGATTCTTTGCAGTGAGGCCCCAGCCCAGGTCCAGGGGCCCCTGGGCACATCCTTTTTCCATTTTCCCTGGGAAAGAAAACTCAGCAGTCCAGGTTCCAGATGTCAGTTTGTAGGGCTCCCTTGGGTCTTTCAGGGCAGCACAAGTTTGAGGTGGGGACAATTTCGGTG
Source organism: Lonchura striata (assembly GCF_050655825.1). NCBI lineage: Eukaryota > Metazoa > Chordata > Aves > Passeriformes > Estrildidae > Lonchura > Lonchura striata. Next base: position 16,139,607 of record NC_140739.1, on the reverse strand, counting down.
TGGGGTCCATCCTTCGATATAAGGATTTTTTGCAGTCAGGGTCAGGGGCCCCTGGGCATATCCTTTTTCCATTTTCCCTGGGAAAGAAAACTCAGCAGTCCAGGTTCCTGATGTCAGTTTGTAGGGCTCCCTTTGGTCTATCAGGGCAGCACAAGTTTGAGGTGGGGACAACTTTGGTGTGGGGTCCATCCTTCGATATAAGGATTTTTTGCAGTCATGGCCAGGGACCCCTGGGCGTATCCTTTTTCCATTTTCTCTGGGAAAGAAAACTCAGCAGTCCAGGTTCCTGATGTCAGTTTGTAGGGCTCCCTTGGGTGTATCAGGGCAGAACAAGTTTGAAGTGGGGACAACTTTGGTGTGGGCTCCATCCTTCGATATAAGGATTTTTTGCAATCAGGGCCAGGGGCCCCTGGGCACATCCTTTTTCCATTTTCCCTGGGAAAGAAAACTCAGCAGTCCAGGTTCCTGATGTCAGTTTGTAAGGCTCCCTTGGGTCTATCAGGGCAGCACAAGTTTGAGGTGGGGACAACTTCGGTGTGGGGTCCATCCTTCGATATAAGGATTTTTGTAGTGAGGCCCCAGCCCAGGGCCAGGGGCCCCTGGGCACATCCTTTTTCCATTTTCCCTGGGAAAGAAAACTCAGTAGTCCAGGTTCCTGATGTCAGTTTGTAGGGCTCCCTTGGGTCGATCAGGGCAGCACAAGTTTGAGGTGGGGACAACTTCGGTGTGGGGTCCATCCTTCGATATAAGGATTTTTTGCAGTCAGGGCCAGGGGCCCCTGGGCACATCCTTTTTCTATTTTCCCTGGGAAAGAAAACTCAGCAGTCCAGGTTCCTGATGTCAGTTTGTAGGGCTCCCTTGGGTCTATCAGGGCAGCACAAGTTTGAGGTGGGGACAAGTTCGGTGTGGAGTCCATCCTTCGATATAAGGATTCTTTGCAGTGAGGCCCCAGCCATGGGCCAAGGCCCCCTGGGCACATCCTTTTTCCATTTTCCCTGGGAAAGAAAACTCAGCAGTCCAGGTTCCTGATGTCAGTTTGTAGGGCTCCCTTGGGTCTATCAGGGCAGCACAAGTTTGAGGTGGGGACAACTTCGGTGTGGGGTCCATCCTTCGATATAAGGATTTTTTGCAGTCAGGGCCAGGGGCCCCTGGGCACATCCTTTGGCCATTTTCCCTGGGTAAGAAAACTCAGCTGTCCAGGTTCCTGATGTCAGTTTGTAGGGCTCCCTTGGGTCTATCAGGGCAGCACAAGTTTGAGGTGGGGACAACTTCGGTGTGGGGTCCATCCTTCGATATAAGGATTTTTTGCAGTCAGGGCCAGGGGCCCCTGGGCACATCCTTTTTCCATTTTCCCTGGGAAAGAAAACTCAGCAGTCCAGGTTCCTGATGTCAGTTTGTAGGGCTCCCTTGGGTCTATCAGGGCAGCACAAGTTTGAGGTGGGGACAACTTCGGTGTGGGGTCCATCCTTCGATATAAGGATTTTTTGCAGTCGGGGCCAGGGGCCCAGGGCCAGGGGCCCCTGGGCACATCCTTTTTCCATTTTCCCTGGGAAAGAAAACTCAGCAGTCCAGGTTCCTGATGTCAGTTTGTAGGGCTCCCTTGGGTCTATCAGGGCAGCACAAGTTTGAGGTGGGGACAACTTCGGTGTGGGGTCCATCCTTCGATATAAGGATTTTTTACAGTCAGGGCCAGGGGCCCCTGGGCACATCCTTTTTCCATTTTCCCTGGGAAAGAAAACTCAGCAGTCCAGGTTCCTGATGTCAGTTTGTAGGGCTCCCTTGGGTCTATCAGGGCAGCACAAGTTTGAGGTGGGGACAACTTCGGTGTGGGGTCCATCCTTCGATATAAGGATTTTTTGCAGTCGGGGCCAGGGGCCCAGGGCCAGGGGCCCCTGGGCACATCCTTTTTCCATTTTCCCTGGGAAAGAAAACTCAGCAGTCCAGGTTGCTGATGTCAGTTTGTAGGGCTCCCTTGGGTCTATCAGGGCAGCACAAGTTTGAGGTGGAGACAACTTCGGTGTGGGGTCCATCATTCGATATAAGGATTTTTTGTAGTGAGGCCGCAGCCCAGCACCAGGGGCCCCTGGGCACATCCTTTTTCCATTTTCCCTGGGAAAGAAAACTCAGCAGTCCAGGTTCCTGATGTCAGTTTGTAGGGCTCCCTTGGGTCTATCAGGGCAGCACAAGTTTGAGGTGGGGACAATTTCGGTGTGGGGTCCATCCTTCGATATAAGGATTTTTTGGAGTCAGGGTCAGGGGCCCCTGGGCATATCCTTTTTCCATTTTCCCTGGGAAAGAAAACTCAGCAGTCCAGGTTCCTGATGTCAGTTTGTAGGGCTCCCTTTGGTCTATCAGGGCAGCACAAGTTTGAGGTGGGGACAACTTTGGTGTGGGGTCCATCCTTCGATATAAGGATTTTTTGCAGTCATGGCCAGGGACCCCTGGGCGTATCCTTTTTCCATTTTCTCTGGGAAAGAAAACTCAGCAGTCCAGGTTCCTGATGTCAGTTTGTAGGGCTCCCTTGGGTGTATCAGGGCAGAACAAGTTTGAAGTGGGGACAACTTTGGTGTGGGCTCCATCCTTCGATATAAGGATTTTTTGCAATCAGGGCCAGGGGCCCCTGGGCACATCCTTTTTCCATTTTCCCTGGGAAAGAAAACTCAGCAGTCCAGGTTCCTGATGTCAGTTTGTAAGGCTCCCTTGGGTCTATCAGGGCAGCACAAGTTTGAGGTGGGGACAATTTCGGTGTGGGGTCCATCCTTCGATATAAGGATTTTTGTAGTGAGGCCCCAGCCCAGGGCCAGGGGCCCCTGGGCACATCCTTTTTCCATTTTCCCTGGGAAAGAAAACTCAGTAGTCCAGGTTCCTGATGTCAGTTTGTAGGGCTCCCTTGGGTCGATCAGGGCAGCACAAGTTTGAGGTGGGGACAACTTCGGTGTGGGGTCCATCCTTCGATATAAGGATTTTTTGCAGTCAGGGCCAGGGGCCCCTGGGCACATCCTTTTTCTATTTTCCCTGGGAAAGAAAACTCAGCAGTCCAGGTTCCTGATGTCAGTTTGTAGGGCTCCCTTGGGTCTATCAGGGCAGCACAAGTTTGAGGTGGGGACAAGTTCGGTGTGGAGTCCATCCTTCGATATAAGGATTCTTTGCAGTGAGGCCCCAGCCATGGGCCAAGGCCCCCTGGGCACATCCTTTTTCCATTTTCCCTGGGAAAGAAAACTCAGCTGTCCAGGTTCCTGATGTCAGTTTGTAGGGCTCCCTTGGGTCTATCAGGGCAGCACAAGTTTGAGGTGGGGACAACTTCGGTGTGGGGTCCATCCTTCGATATAAGGATTTTTTGCAGTCAGGGCCAGGGGCCCCTGGGCACATCCTTTTTCCATTTTCCCTGGGAAAGAAAACTCAGCAGTCCAGGTTCCTGATGTCAGTTTGTAGGGCTCCCTTGGGTCTATCAGGGCAGCACAAGTTTGAGGTGGGGACAACTTCGGTGTGGGGTCCATCCTTCGATATAAGGATTTTTTGCAGTCGGGGCCAGGGGCCCAGGGCCAGGGGCCCCTGGGCACATCCTTTTTCCATTTTCCCTGGGAAAGAAAACTCAGCAGTCCAGGTTCCTGATGTCAGTTTGTAGGGCTCCCTTGGGTCTATCAGGGCAGCACAAGTTTGAGGTGGGGACAACTTCGGTGTGGGGTCCATCCTTCGATATAAGGATTTTTTACAGTCAGGGCCAGGGGCCCCTGGGCACATCCTTTTTCCATTTTCCCTGGGAAAGAAAACTCAGCAGTCCAGGTTCCTGATGTCAGTTTGTAGGGCTCCCTTGGGTCTATCAGGGCAGCACAAGTTTGAGGTGGGGACAACTTCGGTGTGGGGTCCATCCTTCGATATAAGGATTTTTTGCAGTCGGGGCCAGGGGCCCAGGGCCAGGGGCCCCTGGGCACATCCTTTTTCCATTTTCCCTGGGAAAGAAAACTCAGCAGTCCAGGTTGCTGATGTCAGTTTGTAGGGCTCCCTTGGGTCTATCAGGGCAGCACAAGTTTGAGGTGGAGACAACTTCGGTGTGGGGTCCATCATTCGATATAAGGATTTTTTGTAGTGAGGCCGCAGCCCAGGACCAGGGGCCCCTGGGCACATCCTTTTTCCATTTTCCCTGGGAAAGAAAACTCAGCAGTCCAGGTTCCTGATGTCAGTTTGTAGGGCTCCCTTGGGTCTATCAGGGCAGCACAAGTTTGAGGTGGGGACAACTTTGATGTGGGGTCCATCCTTCGATATAAGGATTTTTTGCAGTCAGGGCCAGGGGCCCCTGGGCACATCCTTTTTCCATTTTCCCTGGGAAAGAAAACTCAGCAGTCCAGGTTCCTGATGTCAGTTTGTAGTGCTCCCTTGGGTCTATCAGGGCAGTACAATTTTGAGGTGGGGACAACTTCGGTGTGGGCTCCATCTTTCGATATAAGGATTTTTTGCAGTCAGGGCCAGGGGCCCCTGGGCATACCCTTTTTCCATTTTCCCTGGGAAAGAAAACTCAGCAGTCCAGGTTCCTGATGTCAGTTTGTAGGGCTCCCTTGGGTCTATCAGGGCAGCACAAGTTTGAGGTGGGGACAACTTCGGTGTGGGGTCCATCCTTCGATATAAGGATTTTTTGCTGTCAGGGTATGGGGCCCAGGGCCAGGGGCCCCTGGGCACATCCTTTTTCCATTTTCCCTGGGAAAGAAAACTCAGCAGTCCAGGTTCCTGATGTCAGTTTGTAGGGCTCCCTTGGGTCTATCAGGGCAGCACAAGTTTGAGGTGGGGACAACTTCGGTGTGGGGTCCATCCTTCGATATAAGGATTTTTTGCAGTCAGGGTCAGGGGCCCCTGGGCATATCCTTTTTCCATTTTCCCTGGGAAAGAAAACTCAGCTGTCTAGGTCCCTGATGTCAGTTTGTAGGGCTGCCTTGGGTCTATCAGGGCAGCACAAGTTTGAGGTGGGGCCAACTTTGATGTGGGGTCCATCCTTCGATATAAGGATTTTTTGCAGTCAGGGCCAGGGGCCCCTGGGCACATCCTTTGGCCATTTTCCCTGGGAAAGAAAACTCAGCAGTCCAGGTTCCTGATGTCAGTTTATAGGGCTCCCTTGGGTCTATCAGGGCAGCACAAGTTTGAGGTGGGGACAATTTCGGTGTGGGGTCCATCCTTCGATATAAGGATTTTTTGCAGTCAGGGTCAGGGGCCCCTGGGCATATCCTTTTTCCATTTTCCCTGGGAAAGAAAACTCAGCAGTCCAGGTTCCTGATGTCAGTTTGTAGGGCTCCCTTTGGTCTATCAGGGCAGCACAAGTTTGAGGTGGGGACAACTTTGGTGTGGGGTCCATCCTTCGATATAAGGATTTTTTGCAGTCATGGCCAGGGGCCCCTGGGCGTATCCTTTTTCCATTTTCTCTGGGAAAGAAAACTCAGCAGTCCAGGTTCCTGATGTCAGTTTGTAGGGCTCCCTTGGGTGTATCAGGGCAGAACAAGTTTGAAGTGGGGACAACTTTGGTGTGGGCTCCATCCTTCGATATAAGGATTTTTTGCAATCAGGGCCAGGGGCCCCTGGGCACATCCTTTTTCCATTTTCCCTGGGAAAGAAAACTCAGCAGTCCAGGTTCCTGATGTCAGTTTGTAAGGCTCCCTTGGGTCTATCAGGGCAGCACAAGTTTGAGGTGGGGACAACTTCGGTGTGGGGTCCATCCTTCGATATAAGGATTTTTGTAGTGAGGCCCCAGCCCAGGGCCAGGGGCCCCTGGGCACATCCTTTTTCCATTTTCCCTGGGAAAGAAAACTCAGCAGTCCAGGTTCCTGATGTCAGTTTGTAGGGCTCCCTTGGGTCTATCAGGGCAGCACAAGTTTGAGGTGGGGACAACTTCGGTGTGGGGTCCATCCTTCGATATAAGGATTTTTTGCAGTCAGGGCCAGGGGCCCCTGGGCACATCCTTTTTCCATTTTCCCTGGGAAAGAAAACTCAGCAGTCCAGGTTCCTGATGTCAGTTTGTAGGGCTCCCTTGGGTCTATCAGGGCAGCACAAGTTTGAGGTGGGGACAACTTCCGTGTGGGGTCCATCCTTCGATATAAGGATTTTTTGCAGTCAGGGCCAGGGGCCCCTGGGCACATCCTTTTTCCATTTTCCCTGGGAAAGAAAACTCAGCAGTCCAGGTTCCTGATGTCAGTTTGTAGGTCTCCCTTGGGTCTATCAGGGCAGCACAAGTTTGAGGTGGGGACAACTTCGGTGTGGGGTCCATCCTTCGATATAAGGATTTTTTGTAGTGAGGCCCCAGCCCAGGAGCAGGCGCCCCTGGGCACATCCTTTTTCCATTTTCCCTGGGAAAGAAAACTCAGCAGTCCAGGTTCCTGATGTCAGTTTGTAGGGCTCCCTTGGGTGTATCAGGGCAGCACAAGTTTGAGGTGGGGACAACTTCGGTGTGGGCTCCATCCTTCGATATAAGGATTTTTTGCAGTCAGGGCCAGGGGCCCCTGGGCACATCCTTTTTCCATTTTCCCTGGGAAAGAAAACTCAGCAGTCCAGGTTGCTGATGTCAGTTTGTAGGGCTCCCTTGGGTGTATCAGGGCAGCACAAGTTTGAGGTGGGGACAACTTCGGTGTGGGGTCCATCCTTCGATATAAGGATTCTTTGCAGTGTGGCCCCAGCCCATGGCCAGGGGCCCCTGGGCACATCCTTTTTCCATTTTCCCTGGGAAAGAAAACTCAGCAGTCCAGGTTCCTGATGTCAGTTTGTAGGGCTCCCTTGGGTCTATCAGGGCAGCACAAGTTTGAGGTGGGGACAACTTCGGTGTGGGGTCCATCCTTCGATATAAGGATTTTTTGCAGTCAGGGCCAGGGGCCCCTGGGCACATCCTTTTTCCATTTTCCCTGGGAAAGAAAACTCAGCAGTCCAGGTTCCTGATGTCAGTTTGTAGGGCTCCCTTGGGTGTATCAGGGCAGCACAATTTTGAGGTGGGGACAACTTTAATGTGGGGTCCATCCTTCGATATAAGGATTTTTTGCAGTCAGGGCCAGGGGCCCCTGGGCACATCCTTTTTCCATTTTCCCTGGGAAAGAAAACTCAGCAGTCCAGGTTCCTGATGTCAGTTTGTAGGGCTCCCTTGGGTGTATCACGGCAGCACAAGTTTGAGATGGGGACAACTTCGGTGTGGGCTCCATCCTTCGATATAAGGATTTTTTTCAGTCAGGGCCAGGGGCCCCTGGGCACACCCTTTTTCCATTTTCCCTGGGAAAGAAAACTCAGCAGTCCAGGTTCCTGATGTCAGTTTGTAGGGCTCCCTTGGGTCTATGAGGGCAGCACAAGTTTGAGGTGGGGACAACTTCGGTGTGGGCTCCATCCTTCGATATAAGGATTCTTTGCAGTGTGGCCCCAGCCCATGGCCAGGGGCCCCTGGGCACATCCTTTTTCCATTTTCCCTGGGAAAGAGAACTCAGCAGTCCAGGTTCCTGATGTCAGTTTGTAGGGCTCCCTTGGGTGTATCAGGGCAGCACAAGTTTGAGGTGGGGACAACTTTGATGTGGGGTCCAACCTTCGATATAAGGATTTTTTGCAGTCAGGGCCAGGGGCCCCTGGGCACATCCTTTTTCCATTTTCCCTGGGAAAGAAAACTCAGCAGTCCAGGTTCCTGATGTCAGTTTGTAGTGCTCCCTTGGGTCTATCAGGGCAGTACAATTTTGAGGTGGGGACAACTTCGGTCTGGGCTCCATCCTTCGATATAAGGATTTTTTGCAGTCAGGGCCAGGGGCCCCTGGGCACATCCTTTTTCCATTTTCCCTGGGAAAGAAAACTCAGCAGTCCAGGTTCCTGATGTCAGTTTGTAGGGCTCCCTTGGGTCTATCAGGGCAGCACAAGTTTGAGGTGGGGACAACTTCGGTGTGGGGTCCATCCTTCGATATAAGGATTTTTTGCAGTCAGGGTCAGGGGCCCCTGGGCATATCCTTTTTCCATTTTCCCTGGGAAAGAAAACTCAGCTGTCTAGGTCCCTGATGTCAGTTTGTAGGGCTGCCTTGGGTCTATCAGGGCAGCACAAGTTTGAGGTGGGGCCAACTTTGATGTGGGGTCCATCCTTCGATATAAGGATTTTTTGCAGTCAGGGCCAGGGGCCCCTGGGCACATCCTTTGGCCATTTTCCCTGGGAAAGAAAACTCAGCAGTCCAGGTTCCTGATGTCAGTTTATAGGGCTCCCTTGGGTCTATCAGGGCAGTACAAGTTTGAGGTGGGGACAACTTTGGTGTGGGGTCCATCCTTCGATATAAGGATTCTTTGCAGTGAGGCCCCAGCCCAGGTCCAGGGGCCCCTGGGCACATCCTTTTTCCATTTTCCCTGGGAAAGAAAACTCAGCAGTCCAGGTTCCAGATGTCAGTTTGTAGGGCTCCCTTGGGTCTTTCAGGGCAGCACAAGTTTGAGGTGGGGACAATTTCGGTGTGGGGTCCATCCTTCGATATAAGGATTTTTTGCAGTCAGGGTCAGGGGCCCCTGGGCATAACCTTTTTCCATTTTCCCTGGGAAAGAAAACTCAGCAGTCCAGGTTCCTGATGTCAGTTTGTAGGGCTCCCTTTGGTCTATCAGGGCAGCACAAGTTTGAGGTGGGGACAACTTTGGTGTGGGGTCCATCCTTCGATATAAGGATTTTTTGCAGTCATGGCCAGGGACCCCTGGGCGTATCCTTTTTCCATTTTCTCTGGGAAAGAAAACTCAGCAGTCCAGGTTCCTGATGTCAGTTTGTAGGGCTCCCTTGGGTGTATCAGGGCAGAACAAGTTTGAAGTGGGGACAACTTTGGTGTGGGCTCCATCCTTCGATATAAGGATTTTTTGCAATCAGGGCCAGGGGCCCCTGGGCACATCCTTTTTCCATTTTCCCTGGGAAAGAAAACTCAGCAGTCCAGGTTCCTGATGTCAGTTTGTAAGGCTCCCTTGGGTCTATCAGGGCAGCACAAGTTTGAGGTGGGGACAACTTCGGTGTGGGGTCCATCCTTCGATATAAGGATTTTTGTAGTGTGGCCCCAGCCCAGGGCCAGGGGCCCCTGGGCACATCCTTTTTCCATTTTCCCTGGGAAAGAAAACTCAGTAGTCCAGGTTCCTGATGTCAGTTTGTAGGGCTCCCTTGGGTCGATCAGGGCAGCACAAGTTTGAGGTGGGGACAACTTCGGTGTGGGGTCCATCCTTCGATATAAGGATTTTTTGCAGTCAGGGCCAGGGGCCCCTGGGCACATCCTTTTTCTATTTTCCCTGGGAAAGAAAACTCAGCAGTCCAGGTTCCTGATGTCAGTTTGTAGGGCTCCCTTGGGTCTATCAGGGCAGCACAAGTTTGAGGTGGGGACAAGTTCGGTGTGGAGTCCATCCTTCGATATAAGGATTCTTTGCAGTGAGGCCCCAGCCATGGGCCAAGGCCCCCTGGGCACATCCTTTTTCCATTTTCCCTGGGAAAGAAAACTCAGCAGTCCAGGTTCCTGATGTCAGTTTGTAGGGCTCCCTTGGGTCTATCAGGGCAGCACAAGTTTGAGGTGGGGACAACTTCGGTGTGGGGTCCATCCTTCGATATAAGGATTTTTTGCAGTCAGGGCCAGGGGCCCCTGGGCACATCCTTTGGCCATTTTCCCTGGGTAAGAAAACTCTGCTGTCCAGGTTCCTGATGTCAGTTTGTAGGGCTCCCTTGGGTCTATCAGGGCAGCACAAGTTTGAGGTGGGGACAACTTCGGTGTGGGGTCCATCCTTCGATATAAGGATTTTTTGCAGTCAGGGCCAGGGGCCCCTGGGCACATCCTTTTTCCATTTTCCCTGGGAAAGAAAACTCAGCAGTCCAGGTTCCTGATGTCAGTTTGTAGGGCTCCCTTGGGTCTATCAGGGCAGCACAAGTTTGAGGTGGGGACAACTTCGGTGTGGGGTCCATCCTTCGATATAAGGATTTTTTGCAGTCGGGGCCAGGGGCCCAGGGCCAGGGGCCCCTGGGCACATCCTTTTTCCATTTTCCCTGGGAAAGAAAACTCAGCAGTCCAGGTTCCTGATGTCAGTTTGTAGGGCTCCCTTGGGTCTATCAGGGCAGCACAAGTTTGAGGTGGGGACAACTTCGGTGTGGGGTCCATCCTTCGATATAAGGATTTTTTACAGTCAGGGCCAGGGGCCCCTGGGCACATCCTTTTTCCATTTTCCCTGGGAAAGAAAACTCAGCAGTCCAGGTTCCTGATGTCAGTTTGTAGGGCTCCCTTGGGTCTATCAGGGCAGCACAAGTTTGAGGTGGGGACAACTTCGGTGTGGGGTCCATCCTTCGATATAAGGATTTTTTGCAGTCGGGGCCAGGGGCCCAGGGCCAGGGGCCCCTGGGCACATCCTTTTTCCATTTTCCCTGGGAAAGAAAACTCAGCAGTCCAGGTTGCTGATGTCAGTTTGTAGGGCTCCCTTGGGTCTATCAGGGCAGCACAAGTTTGAGGTGGAGACAACTTCGGTGTGGGGTCCATCATTCGATATAAGGATTTTTTGTAGTGAGGCCGCAGCCCAGGACCAGGGGCCCCTGGGCACATCCTTTTTCCATTTTCCCTGGGAAAGAAAACTCAGCAGTCCAGGTTCCTGATGTCAGTTTGTAGGGCTCCCTTGGGTCTATCAGGGCAGCACAAGTTTGAGGTGGGGACAACTTTGATGTGGGGTCCATCCTTCGATATAAGGATTTTTTGCAGTCAGGGCCAGGGGCCCCTGGGCACATCCTTTTTCCATTTTCCCTGGGAAAGAAAACTCAGCAGTCCAGGTTCCTGATGTCAGTTTGTAGTGCTCCCTTGGGTCTATCAGGGCAGTACAATTTTGAGGTGGGGACAACTTCGGTGTGGGCTCCATCTTTCGATATAAGGATTTTTTGCAGTCAGGGCCAGGGGCCCCTGGGCATACCCTTTTTCCATTTTCCCTGGGAAAGAAAGCTCAGCAGTCCAGGTTCCTGATGTCAGTTTGTAGGGCTCCCTTGGGTCTATCAGGGCAGCACAAGTTTGAGGTGGGGACAACTTCGGTGTGGGGTCCATCCTTCGATATAAGGATTTTTTGCTGTCAGGGTATGGGGCCCAGGGCCAGGGGCCCCTGGGCACATCCTTTTTCCATTTTCCCTGGGAAAGAAAACTCAGCAGTCCAGGTTCCTGATGTCAGTTTGTAGGGCTCCCTTGGGTCTATCAGGGCAGCACAAGTTTGAGGTGGGGACAACTTCGGTGTGGGGTCCATCCTTCGATATAAGGATTTTTTGCAGTCAGGGTCAGGGGCCCCTGGGCATATCCTTTTTCCATTTTCCCTGGGAAAGAAAACTCAGCTGTCTAGGTCCCTGATGTCAGTTTGTAGGGCTGCCTTGGGTCTATCAGGGCAGCACAAGTTTGAGGTGGGGCCAACTTTGATGTGGGGTCCATCCTTCGATATAAGGATTTTTTGCAGTCAGGGCCAGGGGCCCCTGGGCACATCCTTTGGCCATTTTCCCTGGGAAAGAAAACTCAGCAGTCCAGGTTCCTGATGTCAGTTTATAGGGCTCCCTTGGGTCTATCAGGGCAGCACAAGTTTGAGGTGGGGACAATTTCGGTGTGGGGTCCATCCTTCGATATAAGGATTTTTTGCAGTCAGGGTCAGGGGCCCCTGGGCATATCCTTTTTCCATTTTCCCTGGGAAAGAAAACTCAGCAGTCCAGGTTCCTGATGTCAGTTTGTAGGGCTCCCTTTGGTCTATCAGGGCAGCACAAGTTTGAGGTGGGGACAACTTTAGTGTGGGGTCCATCCTTCGATATAAGGATTTTTTGCAGTCATGGCCAGGGGCCCCTGGGCGTATCCTTTTTCCATTTTCTCTGGGAAAGAAAACTCAGCAGTCCAGGTTCCTGATGTCAGTTTGTAGGGCTCCCTTGGGTGTATCAGGGCAGAACAAGTTTGAAGTGGGGACAACTTTGGTGTGGGCTCCATCCTTCGATATAAGGATTTTTTGCAGTCAGGGCCAGGGGCCCCTGGGCACATCCTTTTTCCATTTTCCCTGGGAAAGAAAACTCAGCAGTCCAGGTTCCTGATGTCAGTTTGTAAGGCTCCCTTGGGTCTATCAGGGCAGCACAAGTTTGAGGTGGGGACAACTTCGGTGTGGGGTCCATCCTTCGATATAAGGATTTTTGTAGTGAGGCCCCAGCCCAGGGCCAGGGGCCCCTGGGCACATCCTTTTTCCATTTTCCCTGGGAAAGAAAACTCAGTAGTCCAGGTTCCTGATGTCAGTTTGTAGGGCTCCCTTGGGTCGATCAGGGCAGCACAAGTTTGAGGTGGGGACAACTTCGGTGTGGGGTCCATCCTTCGATATAAGGATTTTTTGCAGTCAGGGCCAGGGGCCCCTGGGCACATCCTTTTTCCATTTTCCCTGGGAAAGAAAACTCAGCAGTCCAGGTTCCTGATGTCAGTTTGTAGGGCTCCCTTGGGTCTATCAGGGCAGCACAAGTTTGAGGTGGGGACAACTTTGATGTGGGGTCCAACCTTCGATATAAGGATTTTTTGCAGTCGGGGCCAGGGGCCCAGGGCCAGGGGCCCCTGGGCACATCCTTTTTCCATTTTCCCTGGGAAAGAAAACTCAGCAGTCCAGGTTCCTGATGTCAGTTTGTAGGGCTCCCTTGGGTCTATCAGGGCAGCACAAGTTTGAGGTGGGGACAACTTCGGTGTGGGGTCCATCCTTCGATATAAGGATTTTTTACAGTCAGGGCCAGGGGCCCCTGGGCACATCCTTTTTCCATTTTCCCTGGGAAAGAAAACTCAGCAGTCCAGGTTCCTGATGTCAGTTTGTAGGGCTCCCTTGGGTCTATCAGGGCAGCACAAGTTTGAGGTGGGGACAACTTCGGTGTGGGGTCCATCCTTCGATATAAGGATTTTTTGCAGTCGGGGCCAGGGGCCCAGGGCCAGGGGCCCCTGGGCACATCCTTTTTCCATTTTCCCTGGGAAAGAAAACTCAGCAGTCCAGGTTCCTGATGTCAGTTTGTAGGGCTCCCTTGGGTCTATCAGGGCAGCACAAGTTTGAGGTGGAGACAACTTCGGTGTGGGGTCCATCATTCGATATAAGGATTTTTTGTAGTGAGGCCGCAGCCCAGGACCAGGGGCCCCTGGGCACATCCTTTTTCCATTTTCCCTGGGAAAGAAAACTCAGCAGTCCAGGTTCCTGATGTCAGTTTGTAGGGCTCCCTTGGGTCTATCAGGGCAGCACAAGTTTGAGGTGGGGACAACTTCGGTGTGGGGTCCATCCTTCGATATAAGGATTTTTGTAGTGAGGCCCCAGCCCAGGGCCAGGGGCCCCTGGGCACATCCTTTTTCCATTTTCCCTGGGAAAGAAAACTCAGTAGTCCAGGTTCCTGATGTCAGTTTGTAGGGCTCCCTTGGGTCGATCAGGGCAGCACAAGTTTGAGGTGGGGACAACTTCGGTGTGGGGTCCATCCTTCGATATAAGGATTTTTTGCAGTCAGGGCCAGGGGCCCCTGGGCACATCCTTTTTCTATTTTCCCTGGGAAAGAAAACTCAGCAGTCCAGGTTCCTGATGTCAGTTTGTAGGGCTCCCTTGGGTCTATCAGGGCAGCACAAGTTTGAGGTGGGGACAAGTTCGGTGTGGAGTCCATCCTTCGATATAAGGATTCTTTGCAGTGAGGCCCCAGCCATGGGCCAAGGCCCCCTGGGCACATCCTTTTTCCATTTTCCCTGGGAAAGAAAACTCAGCAGTCCAGGTTCCTGATGTCAGTTTGTAGGGCTCCCTTGGGTCTATCAGGGCAGCACAAGTTTGAGGTGGGGACAACTTCGGTGTGGGGTCCATCCTTCGATATAAGGATTTTTTGCAGTCAGGGCCAGGGGCCCCTGGGCACATCCTTTGGCCATTTTCCCTGGGTAAGAAAACTCTGCTGTCCAGGTTCCTGATGTCAGTTTGTAGGGCTCCCTTGGGTCTATCAGGGCAGCACAAGTTTGAGGTGGGGACAACTTCGGTGTGGGGTCCATCCTTCGATATAAGGATTTTTTGCAGTCAGGGCCAGGGGCCCCTGGGCACATCCTTTTTCCATTTTCCCTGGGAAAGAAAACTCAGCAGTCCAGGTTCCTGATGTCAGTTTGTAGGGCTCCCTTGGGTCTATCAGGGCAGCACAAGTTTGAGGTGGGGACAACTTCGGTGTGGGGTCCATCCTTCGATATAAGGATTTTTTACAGTCAGGGCCAGGGGCCCCTGGGCACATCCTTTTTCCATTTTCCCTGGGAAAGAAAACTCAGCAGTCCAGGTTCCTGATGTCAGTTTGTAGGGCTCCCTTGGGTCTATCAGGGCAGCACAAGTTTGAGGTGGGGACAACTTCGGTGTGGGGTCCATCCTTCGATATAAGGATTTTTTGCAGTCGGGGCCAGGGGCCCAGGGCCAGGGGCCCCTGGGCACATCCTTTTTCCATTTTCCCTGGGAAAGAAAACTCAGCAGTCCAGGTTGCTGATGTCAGTTTGTAGGGCTCCCTTGGGTCTATCAGGGCAGCACAAGTTTGAGGTGGAGACAACTTCGGTGTGGGGTCCATCATTCGATATAAGGATTTTTTGTAGTGAGGCCGCAGCCCAGGACCAGGGGCCCCTGGGCACATCCTTTTTCCATTTTCCCTGGGAAAGAAAACTCAGCAGTCCAGGTTCCTGATGTCAGTTTGTAGGGCTCCCTTGGGTCTATCAGGGCAGCACAAGTTTGAGGTGGGGACAACTTTGATGTGGGGTCCATCCTTCGATATAAGGATTTTTTGCAGTCAGGGCCAGGGGCCCCTGGGCACATCCTTTTTCCATTTTCCCTGGGAAAGAAAACTCAGCAGTCCAGGTTCCTGATGTCAGTTTGTAGTGCTCCCTTGGGTCTATCAGGGCAGTACAATTTTGAGGTGGGGACAACTTCGGTGTGGGCTCCATCTTTCGATATAAGGATTTTTTGCAGTCAGGGCCAGGGGCCCCTGGGCATACCCTTTTTCCATTTTCCCTGGGAAAGAAAACTCAGCAGTCCAGGTTCCTGATGTCAGTTTGTAGGGCTCCCTTGGGTCTATCAGGGCAGCACAAGTTTGAGGTGGGGACAACTTCGGTGTGGGGTCCATCCTTCGATATAAGGATTTTTTGCTGTCAGGGTATGGGGCCCAGGGCCAGGGGCCCCTGGGCACATCCTTTTTCCATTTTCCCTGGGAAAGAAAACTCAGCAGTCCAGGTTCCTGATGTCAGTTTGTAGGGCTCCCTTGGGTCTATCAGGGCAGCACAAGTTTGAGGTGGGGACAACTTCGGTGTGGGGTCCATCCTTCGATATAAGGATTTTTTGCAGTCAGGGTCAGGGGCCCCTGGGCATATCCTTTTTCCATTTTCCCTGGGAAAGAAAACTCAGCTGTCTAGGTCCCTGATGTCAGTTTGTAGGGCTGCCTTGGGTCTATCAGGGCAGCACAAGTTTGAGGTGGGGCCAACTCTGATGTGGGGTCCATCCTTCGATATAAGGATTTTTTGCAGTCAGGGCCAGGGGCCCCTGGGCACATCCTTTGGCCATTTTCCCTGGGAAAGAAAACTCAGCAGTCCAGGTTCCTGATGTCAGTTTATAGGGCTCCCTTGGGTCTATCAGGGCAGCACAAGTTTGAGGTGGGGACAATTTCGGTGTGGGGTCCATCCTTCGATATAAGGATTTTTTGCAGTCAGGGTCAGGGGCCCCTGGGCATATCCTTTTTCCATTTTCCCTGGGAAAGAAAACTCAGCAGTCCAGGTTCCTGATGTCAGTTTGTAGGGCTCCCTTTGGTCTATCAGGGCAGCACAAGTTTGAGGTGGGGACAACTTTGGTGTGGGGTCCATCCTTCGATATAAGGATTTTTTGCAGTCATGGCCAGGGGCCCCTGGGCGTATCCTTTTTCCATTTTCTCTGGGAAAGAAAACTCAGCAGTCCAGGTTCCTGATGTCAGTTTGTAGGGCTCCCTTGGGTGTATCAGGGCAGAACAAGTTTGAAGTGGGGACAACTTTGGTGTGGGCTCCATCCTTCGATATAAGGATTTTTTGCAATCAGGGCCAGGGGCCCCTGGGCACATCCTTTTTCCATTTTCCCTGGGAAAGAAAACTCAGCAGTCCAGGTTCCTGATGTCAGTTTGTAAGGCTCCCTTGGGTCTATCAGGGCAGCACAAGTTTGAGGTGGGGACAACTTCGGTGTGGGGTCCATCCTTCGATATAAGGATTTTTGTAGTGAGGCCCCAGCCCAGGGCCAGGGGCCCCTGGGCACATCCTTTTTCCATTTTCCCTGGGAAAGAAAACTCAGTAGTCCAGGTTCCTGATGTCAGTTTGTAGGGCTCCCTTGGGTCGATCAGGGCAGCACAAGTTTGAGGTGGGGACAACTTCGGTGTGGGGTCCATCCTTCGATATAAGGATTTTTTGCAGTCAGGGCCAGGGGCCCCTGGGCACATCCTTTTTCCATTTTCCCTGGGAAAGAAAACTCAGCAGTCCAGGTTCCTGATGTCAGTTTGTAGGGCTCCCTTGGGTCTATCAGGGCAGCACAAGTTTGAGGTGGGGACAACTTTGATGTGGGGTCCAACCTTCGATATAAGGATTTTTTGCAGTCGGGGCCAGGGGCCCAGGGCCAGGGGCCCCTGGGCACATCCTTTTTCCATTTTCCCTGGGAAAGAAAACTC
The DNA here is from genome assembly GCF_050655825.1 of Lonchura striata. Lineage (NCBI taxonomy): Eukaryota > Metazoa > Chordata > Aves > Passeriformes > Estrildidae > Lonchura > Lonchura striata. Next base: position 16,122,989 of record NC_140739.1, on the reverse strand, counting down.
AGCAGTCCAGGTTCCTGATGTCAGTTTGTAGGGCTCCCTTGGGTCTATCAGGGCAGCACAAGTTTGAGGTGGGGACAACTTCGGTGTGGGGTCCATCCTTCGATATAAGGATTTTTTACAGTCAGGGCCAGGGGCCCCTGGGCACATCCTTTTTCCATTTTCCCTGGGAAAGAAAACTCAGCAGTCCAGGTTCCTGATGTCAGTTTGTAGGGCTCCCTTGGGTCTATCAGGGCAGCACAAGTTTGAGGTGGGGACAACTTCGGTGTGGGGTCCATCCTTCGATATAAGGATTTTTTGCAGTCGGGGCCAGGGGCCCAGGGCCAGGGGCCCCTGGGCACATCCTTTTTCCATTTTCCCTGGGAAAGAAAACTCAGCAGTCCAGGTTCCTGATGTCAGTTTGTAGGGCTCCCTTGGGTCTATCAGGGCAGCACAAGTTTGAGGTGGAGACAACTTCGGTGTGGGGTCCATCATTCGATATAAGGATTTTTTGTAGTGAGGCCGCAGCCCAGGACCAGGGGCCCCTGGGCACATCCTTTTTCCATTTTCCCTGGGAAAGAAAACTCAGCAGTCCAGGTTCCTGATGTCAGTTTGTAGGGCTCCCTTGGGTCTATCAGGGCAGCACAAGTTTGAGGTGGGGACAACTTCGGTGTGGGGTCCATCCTTCGATATAAGGATTTTTGTAGTGAGGCCCCAGTCCAGGGCCAGGGGCCCCTGGGCACATCCTTTTTCCATTTTCCCTGGGAAAGAAAACTCAGTAGTCCAGGTTCCTGATGTCAGTTTGTAGGGCTCCCTTGGGTCGATCAGTGCAGCACAAGTTTGAGGTGGGGACAACTTCGGTGTGGGGTCCATCCTTCGATATAAGGATTTTTTGCAGTCAGGGCCAGGGGCCCCTGGGCACATCCTTTTTCTATTTTCCCTGGGAAAGAAAACTCAGCAGTCCAGGTTCCTGATGTCAGTTTGTAGGGCTCCCTTGGGTCTATCAGGGCAGCACAAGTTTGAGGTGGGGACAAGTTCGGTGTGGAGTCCATCCTTCGATATAAGGATTCTTTGCAGTGAGGCCCCAGCCATGGGCCAAGGCCCCCTGGGCACATCCTTTTTCCATTTTCCCTGGGAAAGAAAACTCAGCAGTCCAGGTTCCTGATGTCAGTTTGTAGGGCTCCCTTGGGTCTATCAGGGCAGCACAAGTTTGAGGTGGGGACAACTTCGGTGTGGGGTCCATCCTTCGATATAAGGATTTTTTGCAGTCAGGGCCAGGGGCCCCTGGGCACATCCTTTGGCCATTTTCCCTGGGTAAGAAAACTCTGCTGTCCAGGTTCCTGATGTCAGTTTGTAGGGCTCCCTTGGGTCTATCAGGGCAGCACAAGTTTGAGGTGGGGACAACTTCGGTGTGGGGTCCATCCTTCGATATAAGGATTTTTTGCAGTCAGGGCCAGGGGCCCCTGGGCACATCCTTTTTCCATTTTCCCTGGGAAAGAAAACTCAGCAGTCCAGGTTCCTGATGTCAGTTTGTAGGGCTCCCTTGGGTCTATCAGGGCAGCACAAGTTTGAGGTGGGGACAACTTCCGTGTGGGGTCCATCCTTCGATATAAGGATTTTTTGCAGTCGGGGCCAGGGGCCCAGGGCCAGGGGCCCCTGGGCACATCCTTTTTCCATTTTCCCTGGGAAAGAAAACTCAGCAGTCCAGGTTCCTGATGTCAGTTTGTAGGGCTCCCTTGGGTCTATCAGGGCAGCACAAGTTTGAGGTGGGGACAACTTCGGTGTGGGGTCCATCCTTCGATATAAGGATTTTTTACAGTCAGGGCCAGGGGCCCCTGGGCACATCCTTTTTCCATTTTCCCTGGGAAAGAAAACTCAGCAGTCCAGGTTCCTGATGTCAGTTTGTAGGTCTCCCTTGGGTCTATCAGGGCAGCACAAGTTTGAGGTGGGGACAACTTCGGTGTGGGGTCCATCCTTCGATATAAGGATTTTTTGCAGTCGGGGCCAGGGGCCCAGGGCCAGGGGCCCCTGGGCACATCCTTTTTCCATTTTCCCTGGGAAAGAAAACTCAGCAGTCCAGGTTGCTGATGTCAGTTTGTAGGGCTCCCTTGGGTCTATCAGGGCAGCACAAGTTTGAGGTGGAGACAACTTCGGTGTGGGGTCCATCATTCGATATAAGGATTTTTTGTAGTGAGGCCGCAGCCCAGGACCAGGGGCCCCTGGGCACATCCTTTTTCCATTTTCCCTGGGAAAGAAAACTCAGCAGTCCAGGTTCCTGATGTCAGTTTGTAGGGCTCCCTTGGGTCTATCAGGGCAGCACAAGTTTGAGGTGGGGACAACTTTGATGTGGGGTCCATCCTTCGATATAAGGATTTTTTGCAGTCAGGGCCAGGGGCCCCTGGGCACATCCTTTTTCCATTTTCCCTGGGAAAGAAAACTCAGCAGTCCAGGTTCCTGATGTCAGTTTGTAGTGCTCCCTTGGGTCTATCAGGGCAGTACAATTTTGAGGTGGGGACAACTTCGGTGTGGGCTCCATCTTTCGATATAAGGATTTTTTGCAGTCAGGGCCAGGGGCCCCTGGGCATACCCTTTTTCCATTTTCCCTGGGAAAGAAAACTCAGCAGTCCAGGTTCCTGATGTCAGTTTGTAGGGCTCCCTTGGGTCTATCAGGGCAGCACAAGTTTGAGGTGGGGACAACTTCGGTGTGGGGTCCATCCTTCGATATAAGGATTTTTTGCTGTCAGGGTATGGGGCCCAGGGCCAGGGGCCCCTGGGCACATCCTTTTTCCATTTTCCCTGGGAAAGAAAACTCAGCAGTCCAGGTTCCTGATGTCAGTTTGTAGGGCTCCCTTGGGTCTATCAGGGCAGCACAAGTTTGAGGTGGGGACAACTTCGGTGTGGGGTCCATCCTTCGATATAAGGATTTTTTGCAGTCAGGGTCAGGGGCCCCTGGGCATATCCTTTTTCCATTTTCCCTGGGAAAGAAAACTCAGCTGTCTAGGTCCCTGATGTCAGTTTGTAGGGCTGCCTTGGGTCTATCAGGGCAGCACAAGTTTGAGGTGGGGCCAACTTTGATGTGGGGTCCATCCTTCGATATAAGGATTTTTTGCAGTCAGGGCCAGGGGCCCCTGGGCACATCCTTTGGCCATTTTCCCTGGGAAAGAAAACTCAGCAGTCCAGGTTCCTGATGTCAGTTTATAGGGCTCCCTTGGGTCTATCAGGGCAGCACAAGTTTGAGGTGGGGACAATTTCGGTGTGGGGTCCATCCTTCGATATAAGGATTTTTTGCAGTCAGGGTCAGGGGCCCCTGGGCATATCCTTTTTCCATTTTCCCTGGGAAAGAAAACTCAGCAGTCCAGGTTCCTGATGTCAGTTTGTAGGGCTCCCTTTGGTCTATCAGGGCAGCACAAGTTTGAGGTGGGGACAACTTTGGTGTGGGGTCCATCCTTCGATATAAGGATTTTTTGCAGTCATGGCCAGGGGCCCCTGGGCGTATCCTTTTTCCATTTTCTCTGGGAAAGAAAACTCAGCAGTCCAGGTTCCTGATGTCAGTTTGTAGGGCTCCCTTGGGTGTATCAGGGCAGAACAAGTTTGAAGTGGGGACAACTTTGGTGTGGGCTCCATCCTTCGATATAAGGATTTTTTGCAATCAGGGCCAGGGGCCCCTGGGCACATCCTTTTTCCATTTTCCCTGGGAAAGAAAACTCAGCAGTCCAGGTTCCTGATGTCAGTTTGTAAGGCTCCCTTGGGTCTATCAGGGCAGCACAAGTTTGAGGTGGGGACAACTTCGGTGTGGGGTCCATCCTTCGATATAAGGATTTTTGTAGTGAGGCCCCAGCCCAGGGCCAGGGGCCCCTGGGCACATCCTTTTTCCATTTTCCCTGGGAAAGAAAACTCAGTAGTCCAGGTTCCTGATGTCAGTTTGTAGGGCTCCCTTGGGTCTATCAGGGCAGCACAAGTTTGAGGTGGGGACAACTTCGGTGTGGGGTCCATCCTTCGATATAAGGATTTTTTGCAGTCAGGGCCAGGGGCCCCTGGGCACATCCTTTTTCCATTTTCCCTGGGAAAGAAAACTCAGCAGTCCAGGTTCCTGATGTCAGTTTGTAGGGCTCCCTTGGGTCTATCAGGGCAGCACAAGTTTGAGGTGGGGACAACTTCGGTGTGGGGTCCATCCTTCGATATAAGGATTTTTTGCAGTCGGGGCCAGGGGCCCAGGGCCAGGGGCCCCTGGGCACATCCTTTTTCCATTTTCCCTGGGAAAGAAAACTCAGCAGTCCAGGTTCCTGATGTCAGTTTGTAGGGCTCCCTTGGGTCTATCAGGGCAGCACAAGTTTGAGGTGGGGACAACTTCGGTGTGGGGTCCATCCTTCGATATAAGGATTTTTTACAGTCAGGGCCAGGGGCCCCTGGGCACATCCTTTTTCCATTTTCCCTGGGAAAGAAAACTCAGCAGTCCAGGTTCCTGATGTCAGTTTGTAGGGCTCCCTTGGGTCTATCAGGGCAGCACAAGTTTGAGGTGGGGACAACTTCGGTGTGGGGTCCATCCTTCGATATAAGGATTTTTTGCAGTCGGGGCCAGGGGCCCAGGGCCAGGGGCCCCTGGGCACATCCTTTTTCCATTTTCCCTGGGAAAGAAAACTCAGCAGTCCAGGTTCCTGATGTCAGTTTGTAGGGCTCCCTTGGGTCTATCAGGGCAGCACAAGTTTGAGGTGGAGACAACTTCGGTGTGGGGTCCATCATTCGATATAAGGATTTTTTGTAGTGAGGCCGCAGCCCAGGACCAGGGGCCCCTGGGCACATCCTTTTTCCATTTTCCCTGGGAAAGAAAACTCAGCAGTCCAGGTTCCTGATGTCAGTTTGTAGGGCTCCCTTGGGTCTATCAGGGCAGCACAAGTTTGAGGTGGGGACAACTTCGTTGTGGGGTCCATCCTTCGATATAAGGATTCTTTGCAGTCGGGTCCCAGCCCAGCGCCAGGGGCCCCTGGGCACATCCTTTTTCCATTTTCCCTGGGAAAGAAAACTCAGCAGTCCAGGTTCCTGATGTCAGTTTGTAGGGCTACCTTGGGTCTATCAGGGCAGCACAAGTTTGAGGTGGGGACAACTTTGATGTGGGGTCCATCCTTCGATATAAGGATTTTTTGCAGTCAGGGCCAGGGGCCCCTGGGCACATCCTTTTTCCATTTTCCCTGGGAAAGAAAACTCAGCAGTCCAGGTTCCTGATGTCAGTTTGTAGGGCTCCCTTGGGTCTATCAGGGCAGCACAAGTTTGAGGTGGGGACAACTTCGGTGTGGGCTCCATCTTTCGATATAAGGATTTTTTGCAGTCAGGGCCAGGGGCCCCTGGGCATACCCTTTTTCCATTTTCCCTGGGAAAGAAAACTCAGCAGTCCAGGTTCCTGATGTCAGTTTGTAGGGCTCCCTTGGGTCTATCAGGGCAGCACAAGTTTGAGGTGGGGACAACTTCGGTGTGGGGTCCATCCTTCGATATAAGGATTTTTTGCAGTCAGGGCAAGGGGCCCAGGGCCACGGGCCCCTGGGCACATCCTTTTTCCATTTTCCCTGGGAAAGAAAACTCAGCAGTCCAGGTTCCTGATGTCAGTTTGTAGGGCTCCCTTGGGTCTATCAGGGCAGCACAAGTTTGAGGTGGGGACAACTTTGGTGTGGGCTCCATCCTTCGATATAAGGATTTTTTGCCATGTGGTCCCTGCACAGGGCCAGGGTCCCCTGGGCACATCCTTTTTCCATTTTCCCTGGGAAAGAAAACTCAGCAGTCCAGGTTCCTGATGTCAGTTTGTAGGGCTCCCTTGGGTCTATCAGGGCAGCACAAGTTTGAGGTGGGGACAACTTCGGTGTGGGGTCCATCCTTCGATATAAGGATTTTTTGCAGTCAGGGTATGGGGCCCAGGGCCAGGGGCCCCTGGGCACATCCTTTTTCCATTTTCCCTGGGAAAGAAAACTCAGCAGTCCAGGTTCCTGATGTCAGTTTGTAGGGCTCCCTTGGGTCTATCAGGGCAGCACAAGTTTGAGGTGGGGACAACTTCGGTGTGGGGTCCATCCTTCGATATAAGGATTTTTTGTAGTGAGGCCCCAGCCCAGGGCCAGGGGCCCCTGGGCACATCCTTTTTCCATTTTCCCTGGGAAAGAAAACTCAGCAGTCCAGGTTCCTGATGTCATTTTGTAGGGCTCCCTTGGGTCTATCAGGGCAGCACAAGTTTGAGGTGGGGACAACTTCGGTGTGGGGTCCATCCTTCGATATAAGGATTCTTTGCAGTCGGGTCCCAGCCCAGCGCCAGGGGCCCCTGGGCACATCCTTTTTCCATTTTCCCTGGGAAAGAAAACTCAGCAGTCCAGGTTCCTGATGTCAGTTTGTAGGGCTACCTTGGGTCTATCAGGGCAGCACAAGTTTGAGGTGGGGACAACTTTGATGTGGGGTCCATCCTTCGATATAAGGATTTTTTGCAGTCAGGGCCAGGGGCCCCTGGGCACATCCTTTTTCCATTTTCCCTGGGAAAGAAAACTCAGCAGTCCAGGTTCCTGATGTCAGTTTGTAGTGCTCCCTTGGGTCTATCAGGGCAGTACAATTTTGAGGTGGGGACAACTTCGGTGTGGGCTCCATCTTTCGATATAAGGATTTTTTGCAGTCAGGGCCAGGGGCCCCTGGGCATACCCTTTTTCCATTTTCCCTGGGAAAGAAAACTCAGCAGTCCAGGTTCCTGATGTCAGTTTGTAGGGCTCCCTTGGGTCTATCAGGGCAGCACAAGTTTGAGGTGGGGACAACTTCGGTGTGGGGTCCATCCTTCGATATAAGGATTTTTTGCAGTCAGGGCAAGGGGCCCAGGGCCACGGGCCCCTGGGCACATCCTTTTTCCATTTTCCCTGGGAAAGAAAACTCAGCAGTCCAGGTTCCTGATGTCAGTTTGTAGGGCTCCCTTGGGTCTATCAGGGCAGCACAAGTTTGAGGTGGGGACAACTTTGGTGTGGGCTCCATCCTTCGATATAAGGATTTTTTGCCATGTGGTCCCTGCACAGGGCCAGGGTCCCCTGGGCACATCCTTTTTCCATTTTCCCTGGGAAAGAAAACTCAGCAGTCCAGGTTCCTGATGTCAGTTTGTAGGGCTCCCTTGGGTCTATCAGGGCAGCACAAGTTTGAGGTGGGGACAACTTCGGTGTGGGGTCCATCCTTCGATATAAGGATTTTTTGCAGTCAGGGTATGGGGCCCAGGGCCAGGGGCCCCTGGGCACATCCTTTTTCCATTTTCCCTGGGAAAGAAAACTCAGCAGTCCAGGTTCCTGATGTCAGTTTGTAGGGCTCCCTTGGGTCTATCAGGGCAGCACAAGTTTGAGGTGGGGACAACTTCGGTGTGGGGTCCATCCTTCGATATAAGGATTTTTTGTAGTGAGGCCCCAGCCCAGGGCCAGGGGCCCATGGGCACATCCTTTTTCCATTTTCCCTGGGAAAGAAAACTCAGCAGTCCAGGTTCCTGATGTCATTTTGTAGGGCTCCCTTGGGTCTATCAGGGCAGCACAAGTTTGAGGTGGGGACAACTTCGGTGTGGGGTCCATCCTTCGATATAAGGATTTTTTGCAGTCAGGGCCAGGGGCCCCTGGGCACATCCTTTTTCCATTTTCCCTGGGAAAGAAAACTCAGCAGTCCAGGTTCCTGATGTCAGTTTGTAGGTCTCCCTTGGGTCTATCAGGGCAGCACAAGTTTGTGGTGGGGACAACTTCGGTGTGGGGTCCATCCTTCGATATAAGGATTTTTTGTAGTGAGGCCCCAGCCCAGGACCAGGCGCCCCTGGGCACATCCTTTTTCCATTTTCCCTGGGAAAGAAAACTCAGCAGTCCAGGTTCCTGATGTCAGTTTGTAGGGCTCCCTTGGGTCTTTCAGGGCAGCACAAGTTTGAGGTGGGGACAACTTTGGTGTGGGCTCCATCCTTCGATATAAGGATTTTTTGCCCTGAGGTCCCTGCACAGGGCCAGGGGCCCCTGGGCGCATCCTTTTTCCATTTTCCCTGGGAAAGAAAACTCAGCAGTCCAGGTTCCTGATGTCAGTTTGTAGGGCTCCCTTGGGTCTATCAGGGCAGCACAAGTTTGAGGTGGGGACAACTTCGGTGTGGGGTCCATCCTTCGATATAAGGATTTTTTGCAGTCAGGGTATGGGGCCCAGGGCCAGGGGCCCCTGGGCACATCCTTTTTCCATTTTCCCTGGGAAAGAAAACTCAGCAGTCCAGGTTCCTGATGTCAGTTTGTAGGGCTCCCTTGGGTCTATCAGGGCAGCACAAGTTTGAGGTGGGGACAACTTCGGTGTGGGGTCCATCCTTCGATATAAGGATTTTTTGCAGTCAGGGTCAGGGGCCCCTGGGCATATCCTTTTTCCATTTTCCCTGGGAAAGAAAACTCAGCTGTCTAGGTCCCTGATGTCAGTTTGTACGGCTGCCTTGGGTCTATCAGGGCAGCACAAGTTTGAGGTGGGGCCAACTTTGGTGTGGGGTCCATCCTTCGATATAAGGATTTTTTGCAGTCAGGGCCAGGGGCCCCTGGGCACATCCTTTTTCCATTTTCCCTGGGAAAGAAAACTCAGCAGTCCAGGTTCCTGATGTCAGTTTGTAGGTCTCCCTTGGGTCTATCAGGGCAGCACAAGTTTGAGGTGGGGACAACTTCGGTGTGGGGTCCATCCTTCGATATAAGGATTTTTTGTAGTGAGGCCCCAGCCCAGGACCAGGCGCCCCTGGGCACATCCTTTTTCCATTTTCCCTGGGAAAGAAAACTCAGCAGTCCAGGTTCCTGATGTCAGTTTGTAGGGCTCCCTTGGGTCTATCAGGGCAGCACAAGTTTGAGGTGGGGACAACTTTGGTGTGGGCTCCATCCTTCGATATAAGGATTTTTTGCCGTGAGGTCCCTGCACAGGGCCAGGGGCCCCTGGGCACATCCTTTTTCCATTTTCCCTGGGAAAGAAAACTCAGCAGTCCAGGTTCCTGATGTCAGTTTGTAGGGCTCCCTTGGGTCTATCAGGGCAGCACAAGTTTGAGGTGGGGACAACTTCGGTGTGGGGTCCATCCTTCGATATAAGGATTTTTTGCAGTCAGGGTCAGGGGCCCCTGGGCATATCCTTTTTCCATTTTCCCTGGGAAAGAAAACTCAGCTGTCTAGGTCCCTGATGTCAGTTTGTAGGGCTGCCTTGGGTCTATCAGGGCAGCACAAGTTTGAGGTGGGGCCAACTTTGGTTTGGGGTCCATCCTTCGATATAAGGATTTTTTGCAGTCAGGGCCAGGGGCCCCTGGGCACATCCTTTTTCCATTTTCCCTGGGAAAGAAAACTCAGCAGTCCAGGTTCCTGATGTCAGTTTGTAGGGCTCCCTTAGGTCTCTTAGGGCAGCACAAGTTTGAGGTGGGGACAACTTCTGTGTGGGCTCCATCCTTCGATATAAGGATTTTTTGCAGTCAGGGTCAGGGGCCCCTGGGCATATCCTTTTTCCATTTTTCCTGGGAAAGAAAACTCAGCAGTCTAGGTCCCTGATATCAGTTTGTAGGGCTCCCTTGGGTGTATCAGGGCAGCACAAGTTTGAGGTGGGGACAACTTCCGTGTGGGGTCCATCCTTCGATATAAGGATTTTTTGCAGTCAGGGCCAGGGGCCCCTGGGCACATCCTTTTTCCATTTTCCCTGGGAAAGAAAAGTCAGCAGTCCAGGTTCCTGATGTCAGTTTGTAGGGCTCCCTTGGGTGTATCAGGGCAGCACAAGTTTGAGGTGGGGACAACTTCGGTGTGGGGTCCATCCTTCGATATAAGGATTCTTTGCAGTGTGGCCCCAGCCCATGGCCAGGGGCCCCTGGGCACATCCTTTTTCCATTTTCCCTGGGAAAGAAAACTCAGCAGTCCAGGTTCCTGATGTCAGTTTGTAGGGTTCCCTTGGGTGTATCAGGGCAGCACAATTTTGAGCTGGGGACAACTTTAATGTGGGGTCCATCCTTCGATATATGTATTTTTTGCAGTCAGGGCCAGGGGCCCCTGGGCACACACTTTTTCCATTTTCCCTGGGAAAGAAAACTCAGCAGTCCAGGTTCCTGATGTCAGTTTGTAGGGCTCCCTTGGGTCTATCAGGGCAGCACAAGTTTGAGATGGGGACAACTTCGGTGTGGGCTCGATCCTTCGATATAAGGATTTTTTTCAGTCAGGGCCAGGGGCCCCTGGGCACACACTTTTTCCATTTTCCCTGGGAAAGAAAACTCAGCAGTCCAGGTTCCTGATGTCAGTTTGTAGGGCTCCCTTGGGTCTATCAGGGCAGCACAAGTTTGAGGTGGGGACAACTTTGTTGTGGGGTCCAACCTTCGATATAAGGATTTTTTGCAGTCAGGGCGAGGGGCCCCTGGGCACAACCTTTTTCCATTTTCCCTGGGAAAGAAAACTCAGCAGTCCAGGTTCCTGATGTCAGTTTGTAGTGCTCCCTTGGGTCTATCAGGGCAGTACAATTTTGAGGTGGGGACAACTTCGGTCTGGGCTCCATCCTTCGATATAAGGATTTTTTGCAGTCAGGGCCAGGGGCCCCTGGGCATATCCTTTTTCCATTTTCCCTGGGAAAGAAAACTCAGCAGTCCAGGTTCCTGATGTCAGTTTGTAGGGCTCCCTTGGGTCTATCGGGGCAGCACAAGTTTGAGGTGGGGACAACTTCGGTGTGGGGTCCATCCTTCGATATAAGGATTTTTTGCAGTCAGGGCCAGGGGCCCAGGGCCACGGGCCCCTGGGCACATCCTTTTTCCATTTTCCCTGGGAAAGAAAACTCAGCAGTCCAGGTTCCTGATGTCAGTTTGTAGGGCTCCCTTGGGTCTATCAGTGCAGCACAAGTTTGAGGTGGGGACAACTTTGGTGTGGGCTCCATCCTTCGATATAAGGATTTTTTGCCGTGAGGTCCCTGCACAGGGCCAGGGGCCCCTGGGCACATCCTTTTTCCATTTTCCCTGGGAAAGAAAACTCAGCAGTCCAGGTTCCTGATGTCAGTTTGTAGGGCTCCCTTGGGTCTATGAGGGCAGCACAAGTTTGAGGTGGGGACAACTTCGGTGTGGGATCCATCCTTCGATATGAGGATTCTTTGCAGTGTGGCCCCAGCCCATGGCCAGGGGCCCCTGGGCACATCCTTTTTCCATTTTCCCTGGGAAAGAAAACTCAGCAGTCCAGGTTCCTGATGTCAGTTTGTAGGGCTCCCTTGGGTCTATCAGGGCAGCACAAGTTTGAGGTGGGGACAACTTTGATGTGGGGTCCAACCTTCGATATAAGGATTTTTTGCAGTCAGGGCCAGGGGCCCCTGGGCACATCCTTTTTCCATTTTCCCTGGGAAAGAAAACTCAGCAGTCCAGGTTCCTGATGTCAGTTGGTAGTGCTCCCTTGGGTCTATCAGGGCAGTACAAGTTTGAGGTGGGGACAACTTCGGTGTGGGCTCCATCTTTCGATATAAGGATTTTTAGCAGTCAGGGCCAGGGGCCCCTGGGCATACCCTTTTTCCATTTACCCTGGGAAAGAAAACTCAGCAGTCCAGGTTCCTGATGTCAGTTTGTAGGGCTCCCTTGGGTCTATCAGGGCAGCACAAGTTTGAGGTGGGGACAACTTCGGTGTGGGGTCCATCCTTCGATATAAGGATTTTTTGCAGTCGGGGCCAGGGGCCCAGGGCCACGGGCCCCTGGGCACATCCTTTTTCCATTTTCCCTGGGAAAGAAAACTCAGCAGTCCAGGTTCCTGATGTCAGTTTGTAGGGCTCCCTTGGGTCTATCAGGGCAGCACAAGTTTGAGGTGGGGACAACTTTGGTGTGGGCTCCATCCTTCGATATAAGGATTTTTTGCCGTGAGGTCCCTGCACAGGGCCAGGGGCCCCTGGGCACATCCTTTTTCCATTTTCCCTGGGAAAGAAAACTCAGCAGTCCAGGTTCCTGATGTCAGTTTGTAGGGCTCCCTTGGGTCTATCAGGGCAGCACAAGTTTGAGGTGGGGACAACTTCCGTGTGGGGTCCATCCTTCGATATAAGGATTTTTTGCAGTCAGGGCCAGGGGCCCCTGGGCACATCCTTTTTCCATTTTCCCTGGGAAAGAAAACTCAGCAGTCCAGGTTCCTGATGTCAGTTTGTAGGGCTCCCTTGGGTCTATCAGGGCAGCACAAGTTTGAGGTGGGGACAACTTCGGTGTGGGGTCCATCCTTCGATATAAGGATTTTTTGTAGTGAGGCCCCAGCCCAGGACCAGGCGCCCATGGGCACATCCTTTTTCCATTTTCCCTGGGAAAGAAAACTCAGCAGTCCAGGTTCCTGATGTCAGTTTGTAGGGCTCCCTTGGGTCTATCAGGGCAGCACAAGTTTGAGGTGGGGACAACTTCGGTGTGGGGTCCATCCTTCGATATAAGGATTTTTTGCAGTCAGGGCCAGGGGCCCCTGGGCACATCCTTTTTCCATTTTCCCTGGGAAAGAAAACTCAGCAGTCCAGGTTCCTGATGTCAGTTTGTAGGGCTCCCTTGGGTCTATGAGGGCAGCACAAGTTTGAGGTGGGGACAACTTCGGTGTGGGATCCATCCTTCGCTATAAGGATTCTTTGCAGTGTGGCCCCAGCCCATGGCCAGGGGCCCCTGGGCACATCCTTTTTCCATTTTCCCTGGGAAAGAAAACTCAGCAGTCCAGGTTCCTGATGTCAGTTTGTAGGGCTCCCTTGGGTCTATCAGGGCAGCACAAGTTTGAGGTGGGGACAACTTTGATGTGGGGTCCAACCTTCGATATAAGGATTTTTTGCAGTCAGGGCCAGGGGCCCCTGGGCACATCCTTTTTCCATTTTCCCTGGGAAAGAAAACTCAGCAGTCCAGGTTCCTGATGTCAGTTGGTAGTGCTCCCTTGGGTCTATCAGGGCAGTACAAGTTTGAGGTGGGGACAACTTCGGTGTGGGCTCCATCTTTCGATATAAGGATTTTTAGCAGTCAGGGCCAGGGGCCCCTGGGCATACCCTTTTTCCATTTAAACTGGGAAAGAAAACTCAGCAGTCCAGGTTCCTGATGTCAGTTTGTAGGGCTCCCTTGGGTCTATCAGGGCAGCACAAGTTTGAGGTGGGGACAACTTCGGTGTGGGGTCCATCCTTCGATATAAGGATTTTTTGCAGTCAGGGCCAGGGGCCCAGGGCCCCGGGCCCCTGGGCACATCCTTTTTCCATTTTCCCTGGGAAAGAAAACTCAGCAGTCCAGGTTCCTGATGTCAGTTTGTAGGGCTCCCTTGGGTCTATCAGGGCAGCACAAGTTTGAGGTGGGGACAACTTTGGTGTGGGCTCCATCCTTCGATATAAGGATTTTTTGCCGTGAGGTCCCTGCACAGGGCCAGGGGCCCCTGGGCACATCCTTTTTCCATTTTCCCTGGGAAAGAAAACTCAGCAGTCCAGGTTCCTGATGTCAGTTTGTAGGGCTCCCTTGGGTCTATCAGGGCAGCACAAGTTTGAGGTGGGGCCAACTTTGGTGTGGGGTCCATCCTTCGATATAAGGATTTTTTGCAGTCAGGGCCAGGGGCCCCTGGGCACATCCTTTTTCCATTTTCCCTGGGAAAGAAAACTCAGCAGTCCAGGTTCCTGATGTCAGTTTGTAGGGCTCCCTTGGGTCTATCAGGGCAGCACAAGTTTGAGGTGGGGACAACTTCGGTGTGGGGTCCATCCTTCGATATAAGGATTTTTTGTAGTGAGGCCCCAGCCCAGGACCAGGCGCCCATGGGCACATCCTTTTTCCATTTTCCCTGGGAAAGAAAACTCAGCAGTCCAGGTTCCTGATGTCAGTTTGTAGGGCTCCCTTGGGTCTATCAGGGCAGCACAAGTTTGAGGTGGGGACAACTTTGGTGTGGGGTCCATCCTTCGATATAAGGATTTTTTGCAGTCAGGGCCAGGGGCCCCTGGGCACATCCTTTTTCCATTTTCCCTGGGAAAGAAAACTCAGCAGTCCAGGTTCCTGATGTCAGTTTGTAGGGCTCCCTTGGGTCTATGAGGGCAGCACAAGTTTGAGGTGGGGACAACTTTGGTGTGGGCTCCATCCTTCGATATAAGGATTCTTTGCAGTGTGGCCCCAGCCCATGGCCAGGGGCCCCTGGGCACATCCTTTTTCCATTTTCCCTGGGAAAGAAAACTCAGCAGTCCAGGTTCCTGATGTCAGTTTGTAGGGCTCCCTTGGGTCTATCAGGGCAGCACAAGTTTGAGGTGGGGACGACTTTGATGTGGGCTCCAACCTTCGATATAAGGATTTTTTGCAGTCAGGGCCAGGGGCCCCTGGGCACATCCTTTTTCCATTTTCCCTGGGAAAGAAAACTCAGCAGTCCAGGTTCCTGATGTCAGTTTGTAGTGCTCCCTTGGGTCTATCAGGGCAGTACAATTTTGAGGTGGGGACAACTTCGGTCTGGGCTCCATCCTTCGATATAAGGATTTTTTGCAGTCAGGGCCAGGGGCCCCTGGGCATATCCTTTTTCCATTTTCCCTGGGAAAGAAAACTCAGCAGTCCAGGTTCCTGATGTCAGTTTGTAGGGCTCCCTTGGGTCTATTGGGGCAGCACAAGTTTGAGGTGGGGACAACTTCGGTGTGGGGTCCATCCTTCGATATAAGGATTTTTTGCAGTCAGGGCCAGGGGCCCAGGGCCACGGGCCCCTGGGCACATCCTTTTTCCATTTTCCCTGGGAAAGAAAACTCAGCAGTCCAGGTTCCTGATGTCAGTTTGTAGGGCTCCCTTGGGTCTATCAGGGCAGCACAAGTTTGAGGTGGGGACAACTTCGGTGTGGGGTCCATCCTTCGATATAAGGATTTTTTGCCGTGAGGTCCCTGCACAGGGCCAGGGGCCCCTGGGCACATCCTTTTTCCATTTTCCCTGGGAAAGAAAACTCAGCAGTCCAGGTTCCTGATGTCAGTTTGTAGGGCTCCCTTGGGTGTATCAGGGCAGCACAAGTTTGAGGTGGGGACAACTTTGGTGTGGGGTACATCCTTCGATATAAGGATTTTTTGCAGTCAGGGTATGGGGCCCAGGGCCAGGGGCCCCTGGGCACATCCTTTTTCCATTTTCCCTGGGAAAGAAAACTCAGCAGTCCAGGTTCCTGATGTCAGTTTGTAGGGCTCCCTTGGGTCTATCAGGGCAGCACAAGTTTGAGGTGGGGACAACTTCGGTGTGGGGTCCATCCTTCGATATAAGGATTTTTTGTAGTGAGGCCCCAGCCCAGGGCCAGGGGCCCCTGGGCACATCCTTTTTCCATTTTCCCTGGGAAAGAAAACTCAGCAGTCCAGGTTCCTGATGTCAGTTTGTAGGGCTCCCTTGGGTCTATCAGGGCAGCACAAGTTTGAGGTGGGGACAACTTCGGTGTGGGGTCCATCCTTCGATATAAAGATTTTTTGCAGTCAGGGCCAGGGGCCCCTGGGCACATCCTTTTTCCATTTTCCCTGGGAAAGAAAACTCAGCAGTCCAGGTTCCTGATGTCAGTTTGTAGGGCTCCCTTGGGTGTATCAGGGCAGCACAAGTTTGAGGTGGGGACAACTTCGGTGTGGGGTCCATCCTTCGATATAAGGATTTTTTGCAGTCTGGGCCAGGGGCCCAGGGCCACGGGCCCCTGGGCACATCCTTTTTCCATTTTCCCTGGGAAAGAAAACTCAGCAGTCCAGGTTCCTGATGTCAGTTTGTAGGGCTCCCTTGGGTCTATCAGGGCAGCACAAGTTTGAGGTGGGGACAACTTCGGTGTGGGGTCCATCCTTCGATATAAGGATTTCTTGCAGTCAGGGCCAGGGGCCCCTGGGCACATCCTTTTTCCATTTTCCCTGGGAAAGAAAACTCAGCAGTCCAGGTTCCTGATGTCAGTTTGTAGGGCTCCCTTGGGTCTATGAGGGAAGCACAAGTTGGAGGTGGGGACAATTTCGGTGTGGGCTCCATCCTTCGATATAAGGATTCTTTGCAGTGTGGCCCCAGCCCATGGCCAGGGGCCCCTGGGCACATCCTTTTTCCATTTTCCCTGGGAAAGAAAACTCAGCAGTCCAGGTTCCTGATGTCAGTTTGTAGGGCTCCCTTGGGTGTATCAGGGCAGCACAAGTTTGAGGTGGGGACAACTTTGATGTGGGGTCCAACCTTCGATATAAGGATTTTTTGCAGTCAGGGCCAGGGGCCCCTGGGCACATCCTTTTTCCATTTTCCCTGGGAAAGAAAACTCAGCAGTCCAGGTTCCTGATGTCAGTTTGTAGGGCTCCCTTGGGTCTATCAGGGCAGTACAGTTTTGAGGTGGGGACAACTTCGGTGTGGGCTCCATCCTTCGATATAAGGATTTTTTGCAGTCAGGGCCCGGGGCCCCTGGGCATATCCTTTTTCCATTTTCCCTGGGAAAGAAAACTCAGCAGTCCAGGTTCCTGATGTCAGTTTGTAGGGCTCCCTTGGGTCTATTGGGGCAGCACACGTTTGCGGTGGGGACAACTTCGGTGTGGGGTCCATCCTTCGATATAAGGATTTTTTGCAGTCAGGGCCAGGGGCCCAGGACCACGGGCCCCTGGGCACATCCTTTTTCCATTTTCCCTGGGAAAGAAAACTCAGCAGTCCAGGTTCCTGATGTCAGTTTGTAGGGCTCCCTTGGGTCTATCAGGGCAGCACAAGTTTGAGGTGGGGACAACTTCGGTGTGGGGTCCATCCTTCGATATAAGGATTTTTTGCCGTGAGGTCCCTGCACAGGGCCAGGTGCCCCTGGGCACATCCTTTTTCCATTTTCCCTGGGAAAGAAAACTCAGCAGTCCAGGTTCCTGCTGTCAGTTTGTAGGGCTCCCTTGGGTCTATCAGGGCAGCACAAGTTTGAGGTGGGGACAACTTCGGTGTGGGGTCCATCCTTCGATATAAGGATTTTTTGCAGTCAGGGTATGGGGCCCAGGGCCAGGGGCCCCTGGGCACATCCTTTTTCCATTTTCCCTGGGAAAGAAAACTCAGTAGTCCAGGTTCCAGATGTCAGTTTGTAGGGCTCCCTTGGGTCTATCAGGGCAGCACAAGTTTGAGGTGGGGACAATTTCGGTGTGGGGTCCATCCTTCGATATAAGGATATTTTGCAGTCAGGGTCAGGGGCCCCTGGGCCTATCCTTTTTCCATTTTCTCTGGGAAAGAAAACTCAGCAGTCCATGTTCCTGATGTCAGTTTGTAGGGCTCCCTTGGGTCTATCAGGGCAGCACAAGTTTGAGGTGGGGACAACTTCGGTGTGGGGTCCATCCTTCGATATAAGGATTTTTTGTAGTGAGGCCCCAGCCCAGGGCCAGGGGCCCCTGGGCACATCCTTTTTCCATTTTCCCTGGGAAAGAAAACTCAGCAGTCCAGGTTCCTGATGTCAGTTTGTAGGGCTCCCTTGGGTCTATCAGGGCAGCACATGTTTGAGGTGGGGACAATTTCGGTGTGGGGTCCATCCTTCGATATAAGGATTTTTTGCAGTCAGGGTCAGGGGCCCCTGGGCATATCCTTTTTCCATTTTCCCTGGGAAAGAAAACTCAGCAGTCCAGGTTCCTGATGTCAGTTTGTAGGCCTCCCTTGGGTCTATCAGGGCAGAACAAGTTTGAAGTGGGGACAACTTTGGTGTGGGCTCCATCCTTCGATATAAGGATTTTTTGCAATCAGGGCCAGGGGCCCCTGGGCACATCCTTTTTCCATTTTCCCTGGGAAAGAAAACTCAGCAGTCCAGGTTCCTGATGTCAGTTTGTAAGGCTCCCTTGGGTCTATCAGGGCAGCACAAGTTTGAGGTGGGGACAACTTCGGTGTGGGGTCCATCCTTCGATATAATGATTTTTTGTAGTGAGGCCCCAGCCCAGGGCCAGGGGCCCCTGGGCACAACCTTTTTCCATTTTCCCTGGGAAAGAAAACTCAGTAGTCCAGGTTCCTGATGTCAGTTTGTAGGGCTCCCTTGGGTCTATCAGGGCAGCACATGTTTGAGGTGGGGACAACTTCGGTGTGGGCTCCATCCTTCGATATAAGGATTTTTTGAAGTCAGGGCCAGGGGCCCCTGGGCACATCCTTTTTCTATTTTCCCTGGGAAAGAAAACTCAGCAGTCCAGGTTCCTGATGTCAGTTTGTAGGGCTCCCTTGGGTCTATCAGGGCAGCACAAGTTTGAGGTGGGGACAAGTTCGGTGTGGAGTCCATCCTTCGATATAAGGATTCTTTGCAGTGAGGCCCCAGCCCAGGGCCAAGGCCCCCTGGGCACATCCTTTTTCCATTTTCCCTGGGAAAGAAAACTCAGCAGTCCAGGTTCCTGATGTCAGTTTGTAGGGCTCCCTTGGGTCTATCAGGGCAGCACAAGTTTGAGGTGGGGACCACTTCGGTGTGGGGTCCATCCTTCGATATAAGGATTTTTTGCAGTCAGGGCCAGGGGCCCCTGGGCACATCCATTTTCCATTTTCCCTGGGAAAGAAAACTCAGCAGTCCAGGTTCCTGATGTCAGTTTGTAGGGCTCCCTTGGGTCTATCAGGGCAGCACAAGTTTGAGGTGGGGACAACTTCGGTGTGGGGTCCATCCTTCGATATAAGGATTTTTTGCAGTCAGGGCCAGGGGCCCCTGGGCACATCCTTTTTCCATTTTCCCTGGGAAAGAAAACTCAGCAGTCCAGGTTCCTGATGTCAGTTTGTAGGGCTCCCTTGGGTCTATCAGGGCAGCACAAGTTTGAGGTGGGGACAACTTTGGTGTGGGGTCCATCCTTCGATATAAGGATTCTTTGCAGTGAGGCCCCAGCCCAGGTCCAGGGGCCCCTGGGCACATCCTTTTTCCATTTTCCCTGGGAAAGAAAACTCAGCAGTCCAGGTTCCTGATGTCAGTTTGTAGGGCTCCCCTGGGTGTATCAGGGCAGCACAAGTTTGAGGTGGGGACATCTTCAGTGTGGGGTCCAGCCTTCGATATAAGGATTTTTTGTAGTGAGGCCCCAGCCCAGGGCCAGGGGCCCCTGGGCACATCCTTTTTCCATTTTCCCTGGGAAAGAAAACTCAGCAGTCCAGGTTCCAGATGTCAGTTTGTAGGGCTCCCTTGGGTCTATCAGGGCAGCACAAGTTTGAGGTGGGGACAATTTCGTTGTGGGCTCCATCCTTCGATATAAGGATTTTTTGCAGTCAGGGTCAGGGGCCCATGGGAATATCCTTTTTCCATTTTCCCTGGGAAAGAAAACTCAGCAGTCCAGGTTCCTGATGTCAGTTTGTAGGGCTCCCTTGGGTCTATCAGGGCAGCACAAGTTTGAGGTGGGGACAACTTTGGTGTGGGGTCCATCCTTCGATATATGGATTTTTTGTAGTGAGGCCCCAGCCCAGGGCCTGGGGCCCCTGGGCCTATCCTTTTTCCATTTTCTCTGGGAAAGAAAACTCAGCAGTCCAGGTTCCTGATGTCAGTTTGTAGGGCTCCCTTGGGTCTATCAGGGCAGCACAAGTTTGAGGTGGGGACAACTTTGGTGTGGGCTCCATCCTTCGATATAAGGATTTTTGTAGTGAGGCCCCAGCCCAGGGCCAGGGGCCCCTGGGCACATCCTTTTTCCATTTTCCCTGGGAAAGAAAACTCAGCAGTCCAGGTTCCTGATGTCAGTTTGTAGGGCTCCCTTGGGTCTATCAGGGCAGCACAAGTTTGAGGTGGGGACCACTTCGGTGTGGGGTCCATCCTTCGATATAAGGATTCTTTGCGGTCAGGGCCAGGGGCCCCTGGGCACATCCTTTTTCCATTTTCCCTGGGAAAGAAAACTCAGCAGTCCAGGTTCCTGATGTCAGTTTGTAGGGCTCCCTTGGGTCTATCAGGGCAGCACAAGTTTGAGGTGGGGACAACTTCGGTGTGGGGTCCATCCTTCGATATAAGGATTTTTTGCAGTGAGGTCCCAGCCCAGGGCTAGGGGCCCCTGGGCACATCCTTTGGCCATTTTCCCTGGGTAAGAAAACTCAGCAGTCCAGGTTCCTGATGTCAGTTTGTAGGGCTCCCTTGGGTCTATCAGGGCAGCACAAGTTTGAGGTGGGGACAACTTCGGTGTGGGGTCCATCCTTCGATATAAGGATTTTTTGCAGTCAGGGCCAGGGGCCCCTGGGCACATCCTTTTTCCATTTTCCCTGGGAAAGAAAACTCAGCAGTCCAGGTTCCTGATGTCAGTTTGTAGGGCTCCCTTTGGTCTATCAGGGCAGCACAAGTTTGAGGTGGGGACAACTTTGGTGTGGGCTCCATCCTTCGATATAAGGATTTTTTGCAGTCAGGGCCAGGGGCCCCTGGGCACAACATTTTTCCATTTTCCCTAGGAAAGAAAACTCAGCAGTCCAGGTTCCTGATGTCAGTTTGTAGGGCTCCCTTGGGTCTATCAGGGCAGCACAAGTTTGAGGTGGGGACAACTTCGGTGTGGGGTCCATCCTTCGATATAAGGATTTTTTGCAGTCGGGGCCAGGGGCCCAGGGCCAGGTGCCCCTGGGCACATCCTTTTTCCATTTTCCCTGGGAAAGAAAACTCAGCAGTCCAGGTTCCTGATGTCAGTTTGTAGGGCTCCCTTTGGTCTATCAGGGCAGCACAAGTTTGAGGTGGGGACAACTTTGGTGTGGGCTCCATCCTTCGATATAAGGATTTTTTGTAGTTGTGGCCCAGCCCAGGGCCAGGGGCCCCTGGGCATAACCTTTATCCATTTTCCCTGGGAAAGAAAACTCAGCAGTCCAGGTTCCTTATGTCAGTTTGTAGGGCTCCCTTGGGTCTATCAGGGCAGCACAAGTTTGAGGTGGGGAACACTTTGGTGTGGGGTCCATCCTTCGATATAAGGATTCTTTGCAGTCAGGGCCAGGGGCCCCTGGGCACATGCTTTTTCCATTTTCCCTGGGAAAGAAAACTCAGCAGTCCAGGTTCCTGATGTCAGTTTGTAGGGCTCCCTTGGGTCTATCAGGGCAGCACAAGTTTGAGGTGGGGACAACTTCGGTGTGGGCTCCATCCTTCGATATAAGGATTTTTTGCAGTGAGGTCCCAGCCCAGGGCTAGGGGCCCCTGGGCACATCCTTTTTCCATTTTCCCTGGGAAAGAAAACTCAGCAGTCCAGGTTCCTGATGTCAGTTTGTAGGGCTCCCTTGGGTCTATCAGGGCAGCACAAGTTTGAGGTGGGGACAACTTCGGTGTGAGGTCCATCCTTCGATATAAGGATTTTTTGCAGTCAGGGCCAGGGGCCCCTGGGCACATCCTTTTTCCATTTTCCCTGGGAAAGAAAACTCAGCAGTCCAGGTTCCTGATGTCAGTTTGTAGGGCTCCCTTGGGTCTATCAGGGCAGCACAAGTTTGAGGTGGGGACAACTTCGGTGTGGGGTCCATCCTTCGATATAAGGATTTTTTGCAGTCAGGGCCAGGGGCCCAGGGCCAGGGGCCCCTGGGCACATCCTTTTTCCATTTTCCCTGGGAAAGAAAACTCAGCAGTCCAGGTTCCTGATGTCAGTTTGTAGGGCTCCCTTGGGTCTATCAGGGCAGCACAAGTTTGAGGTGGGGACAACTTCGGTGTGGGGTCCATCCTTCGATATAAGGATTTTTTGTAGTGAGGCCCCAGCCCAGGGCCAGGGGCCCCTGGGCACATCCTTTTTCCATTTTCCCTGGGAAAGAAAACTCAGCAGTCCAGGTTCCTGATGTCAGTTTGTAGGGCTCCCTTGGGTCTATCAGGGCAGCACAAATTTGAGGTGGGGACAACTTCGGTGTGGGCTCCATCCTTCGATATAAAGATTTTTTGCAGTCAGGGCCAGGGGCCCCTGGGCACATCCTTTTTCCATTTTCCCTGGGAAAGAAAACTCAGCAGTCCAGGTTCCTGATGTCAGTTTGTAGGGCTCCCTTGGGTGTATCAGGGCAGCAGAAGTTTGAGGTGGGGACAACTTCGGTGTGGGCTCCATCCTTCGATATAAGGATTCTTTGCAGTGTGGCCCCAGCCCATGGCCAGGGGCCCCTGGGCACATCCTTTTTCCATTTTCCCTGGGAAAGAAAACTCAGCTGTCCAGGTTCCTGATGTCAGTTTGTAGGGCTCCCTTGGGTCTATCAGGGCAGCACAAGTTTGAGGTGGGGACAACTTTGGTGTGGGGTCCAACCTTCGATATAAGGATTTTTTGCAGTCAGGGCCAGGGGCCCCTGGGCACATCCTTTTTCCATTTTCCCTGGGAAAGAAAACTCAGCAGTCCAGGTTCCTGATGTCAGTTTGTAGTGCTCCCTTGGGTCTATCAGGGCAGTACAATTTTGAGGTGGGGACAACTTCGGTCTGGGCTCCATCCTTCGATATAAGGATTTTTTGCAGTCAGGGCCAGGGGCCCCTGGGCACATCCTTTTTCCATTTTCCCTGGGAAAGAAAACTCAGCAGTCCAGGTTCCTGATGTCAGTTTGTAGGGCTCCCTTGGGTCTATCAGGGCAGCACAAGTTTGAGGTGGGGACAACTTTGGTGTGGGGTCCATCCTTCGATATAAGGATTCTTTGCAGTGAGGCCCCAGCCCAGGTCCAGGGGCCCCTGGGCACATCCTTTTTCCATTTTCCCTGGGAAAGAAAACTCAGCAGTCCAGGTTCCTGATGTCAGTTTGTAGGGCTCCCCTGGGTGTATCAGGGCAGCACAAGTTTGAGGTGGGGACATCTTCAGTGTGGGGTCCAGCCTTCGATATAAGGATTTTTTGTAGTGAGGCCCCAGCCCAGGGCCAGGGGCCCCTGGGCACATCCTTTTTCCATTTTCCCTGGGAAAGAAAACTCAGCAGTCCAGGTTCCAGATGTCAGTTTGTAGGGCTCCCTTGGGTCTATCAGGGCAGCACAAGTTTGAGGTGGGGACAAATTCGGTGTGGGCTCCATCCTTCGATATAAGGATTTTTTGCAGTCAGGGTCAGGGGCCCATGGGAATATCCTTTTTCCATTTTCCCTGGGAAAGAAAACTCAGCAGTCCAGGTTCCTGATGTCAGTTTGTAGGGCTCCCTTGGGTCTATCAGGGCAGCACAAGTTTGAGGTGGGGACAACTTTGGTGTGGGGTCCATCCTTCGATATATGGATTTTTTGTAGTGAGGCCCCAGCCCAGGGCCTGGGGCCCCTGGGCCTATCCTTTTTCCATTTTCTCTGGGAAAGAAAACTCAGCAGTCCAGGTTCCTGATGTCAGTTTGTAGGGCTCCCTTGGGTCTATCAGGGCAGCACAAGTTTGAGGTGGGGACAACTTTGGTGTGGGGTCCATCCTTCGATATAAGGATTTTTGTAGTGAGGCCCCAGCCCAGGGCCAGGGGCCCCTGGGCACATCCTTTTTCCATTTTCCCTGGGAAAGAAAACTCAGCAGTCCAGGTTCCTGATGTCAGTTTGTAGGGCTCCCTTGGGTCTATCAGGGCAGCACAAGTTTGAGGTGGGGACCACTTCGGTGTGGGGTCCATCCTTCGATATAAGGATTCTTTGCGGTCAGGGCCAGGGGCCCCTGGGCACATCCTTTTTCCATTTTCCCTGGGAAAGAAAACTCAGCAGTCCAGGTTCCTGATGTCAGTTTGTAGGGCTCCCTTGGGTCTATCAGGGCAGCACAAGTTTGAGGTGGGGACAACTTCGGTGTGGGGTCCATCCTTCGATATAAGGATTTTTTGCAGTCAGGGCCAGGGGCCCCTGGGCACATCCTTTTTCCATTTTCCCTGGGAAAGAAAACTCAGCAGTCCAGGTTCCTGATGTCAGTTTGTAGGGCTCCCTTTGGTCTATCAGGGCAGCACAAGTTTGAGGTGGGGACAACTTTGGTGTGGGCTCCATCCTTCGATATAAGGATTTTTTGCAGTCAGGGCCAGGGGCCCCTGGGCACAACATTTTTCCATTTTCCCTAGGAAAGAAAACTCAGCAGTCCAGGTTCCTGATGTCAGTTTGTAGGGCTCCCTTGGGTCTATCAGGGCAGCACAAGTTTGAGGTGGGGACAACTTCGGTGTGGGGTCCATCCTTCGATATAAGGATTTTTTGCAGTCGGGGCCAGGGGCCCAGGGCCAGGTGCCCCTGGGCACATCCTTTTTCCATTTTCCCTGGGAAAGAAAACTCAGCAGTCCAGGTTCCTGATGTCAGTTTGTAGGGCTCCCTTTGGTCTATCAGGGCAGCACAAGTTTGAGGTGGGGACAACTTTGGTGTGGGCTCCATCCTTCGATATAAGGATTTTTTGTAGTTGTGGCCCAGCCCAGGGCCAGGGGCCCCTGGGCATAACCTTTATCCATTTTCCCTGGGAAAGAAAACTCAGCAGTCCAGGTTCCTTATGTCAGTTTGTAGGGCTCCCTTGGGTCTATCAGGGCAGCACAAGTTTGAGGTGGGGAACACTTTGGTGTGGGGTCCATCCTTCGATATAAGGATTCTTTGCAGTCAGGGCCAGGGGCCCCTGGGCACATGCTTTTTCCATTTTCCCTGGGAAAGAAAACTCAGCAGTCCAGGTTCCTGATGTCAGTTTGTAGGGCTCCCTTGGGTCTATTAGGGCAGCACAAGTTTGAGGTGGGGACAACTTCGGTGTGGGCTCCATCCTTCGATATAAGGATTTTTTGCAGTGAGGTCCCAGCCCAGGGCTAGGGGCCCCTGGGCACATCCTTTTTCCATTTTCCCTGGGAAAGAAAACTCAGCAGTCCAGGTTCCTGATGTCAGTTTGTAGGGCTCCCTTGGGTCTATCAGGGCAGCACAAGTTTGAGGTGGGGACAACTTCGGTGTGAGGTCCATCCTTCGATATAAAGATTTTTTGCAGTCAGGGCCAGGGGCCCCTGGGCACATCCTTTTTCCATTTTCCCTGGGAAAGAAAACTCAGCAGTCCAGGTTCCTGATGTCAGTTTGTAGGGCTCCCTTGGGTCTATCAGGGCAGCACAAGTTTGAGGTGGGGACAACTTCGGTGTGGGGTCCATCCTTCGATATAAGGATTTTTTGCAGTCAGGGCCAGGGGCCCAGGGCCAGGGGCCCCTGGGCACATCCTTTTTCCATTTTCCCTGGGAAAGAAAACTCAGCAGTCCAGGTTCCTGATGTCAGTTTGTAGGGCTCCCTTGGGTCTATCAGGGCAGCACAAGTTTGAGGTGGGGACAACTTCGGTGTGGGGTCCATCCTTCGATATAAGGATTTTTTGTAGTGAGGCCCCAGCCCAGGGCCAGGGGCCCCTGGGCACATCCTTTTTCCATTTTCCCTGGGAAAGAAAACTCAGCAGTCCAGGTTCCTGATGTCAGTTTGTAGGGCTCCCTTGGGTCTATCAGGGCAGCACAAATTTGAGGTGGGGACAACTTCGGTGTGGGCTCCATCCTTCGATATAAAGATTTTTTGCAGTCAGGGCCAGGGGCCCCTGGGCACATCCTTTTTCCATTTTCCCTGGGAAAGAAAACTCAGCAGTCCAGGTTCCTGATGTCAGTTTGTAGGGCTCCCTTGGGTGTATCAGGGCAGCAGAAGTTTGAGGTGGGGACAACTTCGGTGTGGGCTCCATCCTTCGATATAAGGATTCTTTGCAGTGTGGCCCCAGCCCATGGCCAGGGGCCCCTGGGCACATCCTTTTTCCATTTTCCCTGGGAAAGAAAACTCAGCTGTCCAGGTTCCTGATGTCAGTTTGTAGGGCTCCCTTGGGTCTATCAGGGCAGCACAAGTTTGAGGTGGGGACAACTTTGGTGTGGGGTCCAACCTTCGATATAAGGATTTTTTGCAGTCAGGGCCAGGGGCCCCTGGGCACATCCTTTTTCCATTTTCCCTGGGAAAGAAAACTCAGCAGTCCAGGTTCCTGATGTCAGTTTGTAGTGCTCCCTTGGGTCTATCAGGGCAGTACAATTTTGAGGTGGGGACAACTTCGGTCTGGGCTCCATCCTTCGATATAACGATTTTTTGCAGTCAGGGCCAGGGGCCCCTGGGCATATCCTTTTTCCATTTTCCCTGGGAAAGAAAACTCAGCAGTCCAGGTTCCTGATGTCAGTTTGTAGGGCTCCCTTGGGTCTATTGGGGCAGCACAAGTTTGAGGTGGAGACAACTTCGGTGTGGGGTCCATCCTTCGATATAAGGATTTTTTGCAGTCAGGGCCAGGGGCCCAGGGCCACGGGCCCCTGGGCACATCCTTTTTCCATTTTCCCTGGGAAAGAAAACTCAGCAGTCCAGGTTCCTGATGTCAGTTTGTAGGGCTCCCTTGGGTCTATCAGGGCAGCACAAGTTTGAGGTGGGGACAACTTCGGTGTGGGGTCCATCCTTCGATATAAGGATTCTTTGCAGTGAGGCCCCAGCCCAGGTCCAGGGGCCCCTTGGCACATCCTTTTTCCATTTTCCCTGGGAAAGAAAACTCAGCAGTCCAGGTTCCTGATGTCAGTTTGTAGGGCTCCCCTGGGTGTATCAGGGCAGCACAAGTTTGAGGTGGGGACATCTTCAGTGTGGGGTCCAGCCTTCGATATAAGGATTTTTTGAGGTGAGGCCCCAGCCCAGGGCCAGGGGCCCCTGGGCACATCCTTTTTCCATTTTCCCTGGGAAAGAAAACTCAGCAGTCCAGGTTCCAGATGTCAGTTTGTAGGGCTCCCTTGGGTCTATCAGGGCAGCACAAATTTGAGGTGGGGACAATTTCGGTGTGGGGTCCATCCTTCGATATAAGGATTTTTTGCAGTCAGGGTCAGGGGCCCATGGGCATATCCTTTTTCCATTTTCCCTGGGAAAGAAAACTCAGCAGTCCAGGTTCCTGGTCTCAGTTTGTAGGGCTCCCTTTGGTCTATCAGGGCAGCACAAGTTTGAGGTGGGGACAACTTTGGTGTGGGGTCCATCCTTCGATATATGGATTTTTTGTAGTGAGGCCCCAGCCCAGGGCCTGGGGCCCCTGGGCCTATCCTTTTTCCATTTTCTCTGGAAAAGAAAACTCAGCAGTCCAGGTTCCTGATGTCAGTTTGTAGGGCTCCCTTGGGTCTATCAGGGCAGCACAAGTTTGAGGTGGGGACAACTTCGGTGTGGGGTCCATCCTTCGATATAAGGATTTTTTGTAGTGAGGCCCCAGCCCAGGGCCAGGGGCCCCTGGGCGTATCCTTTTTCCATTTTCTGTGGGAAAGAAAACTCAGCAGTCCAGGTTCCTGATGTCAGTTTGTAGGGCTCCCTTGGGTATATCAGGGTAGCACAAGTTTGAGGTGGGGACAACTTCGGTGTGGGCTCCATCCTTCGATATACCGATTTTTTGCAGTCAGGGCCAGGGGCCCCTGGGCACATCCTTTTTCCATTTTCCCTGGGAAAGAAAACTCAGCAGTCCAGGTTCCTGATGTCAGTTTGTAGGGCTCCCTTGGGTCTATCAGGGCAGCACAAGTTTGAGGTGGGGACAACTTCGGTGTGGGCTCCATCCTTCGATATAAGGATTTTTTGCAGTCGGGGCCAGGGGCCCAGGGCCAGGTGCCCCTGGGCACATCCTTTTTCCATTTTCCCTGGGAAAGAAAACTCAGCAGTCCAGGTTCCTGATGTCAGTTTGTAGGGCTCCCTTGGGTCTATCAGGGCAGCACAAGTTTGAGGTGGGGACAACTTCGGTGTGGGGTCCATCCTTCGATATAAGGATTTTTTACAGTCAGGGCCAGGGGCCCCTGGGCACATCCTTTTTCCATTTTCCCTGGGAAAGAAAACTCAGCAGTCCAGGTTCCTGATGTCAGTTTGTAGGTCTCCCTTGGGTCTATCAGGGCAGCACAAGTTTGAGGTGGGGACCACTTCGGTGTGGGGTCCATCCTTCGATATAAGGATTTTTTGCAGTCAGGGCCAGGGGCCCCTGGGCACATCCTTTTTCCATTTTCCCTGGGAAAGAAAACTCAGCAGTCCAGGTTCCTGATGTCAGTTTGTAGGGCTCCCTTGGGTCTATCAGGGCAGCACAAGTTTGAGGTGGGGACAAATTGGTGTGGGGTCCATCGTTTGATATAAGGATTCTTTGCAGTGTGGCCCCAACCCAATGGCCAGGGGCCCCTGGGCACATCCTTTTTCCATTTTCCCTGGGAAAGAAAACTCAGCAGTCCAGGTTCCTGATGTCAGTTTGTAGGGCTCCCTTGGGTCTATCAGGGCAGCACAAGTTTGAGGTGGGGACAACTTTGGTGTGGGCTCCATCCTTCGATATAAGGATTTTTTGTAGTTGTGGCCCAGCCCAGGGCCAGGGGCCCCTGGGCATAACCTTTATCCATTTTCCCTGGGAAAGAAAACTCAGCAGTCCAGGTTCCTGATGTCAGTTTGTAGGGCTCCCTTGGGTCTATCAGGGCAGCACAAGTTTGAGGTGGGGAACACTTTGGTGTGGGGTCCATCCTTCGATATAAGGATTCTTTGCAGTCAGGGCCAGGGGCCCCTGGGCACATGCTTTTTCCATTTTCCCTGGGAAAGAAAACTCAGCAGTCCAGGTTCCTGATGTCAGTTTGTAGGGCTCCCTTGGGTCTATCAGGGCAGCACAAGTTTGAGGTGGGGACAACTTCGGTGTGGGGTCCATCCTTCGATATAAGGATTTTTTGCAGTGAGGTCCCAGCCCAGGGCTAGGGGCCCCTGGGCACATCCTTTTTCCATTTTCCCTGGGAAAGAAAACTCAGCAGTCCAGGTTCCAGATGTCAGTTTGTAGGGCTCCCTTGGGTCTATCAGGGCAGCACAAGTTTGAGGTGGGGACAATTTCGGTGTGGGGTCCATCCTTCGATATTACGATTTTGTGCAGTCAGGGCCAGGGGCCCCTGGGCATATCCTTTTTCCATTTTCCCTGGGAAAGAAAACTAAGCAGTCCAGGTTCCTGATGTCAGTTTGTAGGGCTCCCTTGGGTCTATCAGGGCAGCACAAGTTTGAGGTGGGGACAACTTCGGTGTGGGGTCCATCCTTCGATATAAAGATTCTTTCAAGTGAGGCCCCAGCCCAGGGCCAGGGCCCCTGGGCACATCCTTTTTCCATTTTCCCTGGGAAAGAAAACTCAGCAGTCCAGGTTCCTGATGTCAGTTTGTAGGGTTCCCTTGGGTCTATCAGGGCAGCACAAGTTGGATGTGGGGACAACTTCGGTGTGGGCTCCATCCTTCGATATAACGATTTTTTATATTGAGGTACCAGCCCAGGGCCAGGGGCCCCTGGGCACATCCTTTTTCCATTTTCCCTGGGAAAGAAAACTCAGTAGTCCAGGTTCCTGATGTCAGTTTGTAGGGCTCCCTTGGGTCTATCAGGGCAGCACAAGTTTGAGGTGGGGACAACTTCGGTGTGGGGTCCATCCTTCGATATAAGGATTTTTTTGCAGTGAGACCCCAGCCCAGAGCCAGGGGACCCCGGGTACAACCTTTGGCCATTTTCCCTGGGAAAGAAAACTCAGCAGTCCAGGTTCCTGATGTCAGTTTGTAGGGCTCCCTTGGGTCTATCAGGGCAACACAAGTTTGAGGTGGGGACAACTTCGGTGTGAGGTCCATCCTTCGATATAAGGATTTTTTGCAGTCAGGGCCAGGGGCCCCTGGGCACATCCTTTTTCCATTTTCCCTGGGAAAGAAAACTCAGCAGTCCAGGTTCCTGATGTCAGTTTGTAGGGCTCCCTTGGGTCTATCAGGGCAGCACAAGTTTGAGGTGGGGACAACTTCGGTGTGAGGTCCATCCTTCGATATAAGGATTTTTTGCAGTCAGGGCCAGGGGCCCCTGGGCACATCCTTTTTCCATTTTCCCTGGGAAAGAAAACTCAGCAGTCCAGGTTCCTGATGTCAGTTTGTAGGGCTCCCTTGGGTCTATCAGGGCAGCACAAGTTTGAGGTGGGGACAACTTTGGTGTGGGCTCCATCCTTCGATATAAGGATTCTTTACAGTGAGGCCCCAGCCCAGGGCCAGGGCCCCCTGGGCACATCCTTTTTCCATTTTCCCTGGGAAAGAAAACTCAGCAGTCCAGGTTCCTGATGTCAGTTTGTAGGGCTCCCTTGGGTCTATCAGGGCAGCACAAGTTTGAGGTGGGGACAACTTCGGTGTGGGGTCCATCCTTCGATATAAGGATTTTTTGCAGTCAGGGCCAGGGGCCCCTGGGCACATCCTTTGGCCATTTTCCCTGGGAAAGAAAACTCAGCAGTCCAGGTTCCTGATGTCAGTTTGTAGGGCTCCCTTGGGTCTATCAGGGCAGCACAAGTTTGAGGTGGGGACAACTTCGGTGTGGGGTCCATCCTTCGATATAAGGATTTTTTGCAGTCAGGGCCAGGTGCCCCTGGGCACATCCTTTTTCCATTTTCCCTGGGAAAGAAAACTCAGCAGTCCAGGTTCCTGATGTCAGTTTGTAGGGCTCCCTTGGGTCTATCAGGGCAGCACAAGTTTGAGGTGGGGACAACTTCGATGTGGGGTCCATCCTTCGATATAAAGATTCTTTCAAGTGAGGCCCCAGCCCAGGGCCAGGGCCCCTGGGCACATCCTTTTTCCATTTTCCCTGGGAAAGAAAACTCAGCAGTCCAGGTTCCTGATGTCAGTTTGTAGGGCTCCCTTGGGTCTATCAGGGCAGCACAAGTTTGAGGTGGGGACAACTTCGGTGTGGGGTCCATCCTTCGATATAAGGATTTTTTGCAGTCAGAGCCAGGGGCCCCTGGGCACATCCTTTTTCCATTCTCCCTGGGAAAGAAAACTCAGTAGTCCAGGTTCCTGATGTCAGTTTGTAGGGCTCCCTTGGGTCTATCAGGGCAGCACAAGTTTGAGGTGGGGACAACTTCGGTGTGGAGTCCATCCTTCGATATAAGGATTTTTTGCAGTCAGGGCCAGGGGCCCCTGGGAACATCCTTTGGCCATTTTCACTGGGAAAGAAAACTAAGCAGTCCAGGTTCCTGATGTCAGTTTGTAGGGCTCCCTTGGGTCTATCAGGGCAGCACAAGTTTGAGGTGGGGACAACTTCGGTGTGGGGTCCATCCTTCGATATAAAGATTCTTTCAAGTGAGGCCCCAGCCCAGGGCCAGGGCCCCTGGGCACATCCTTTTTCCATTTTCCCTGGGAAAGAAAACTCAGCAGTCCAGGTTCCTGATGTCAGTTTGTAGGGTTCCCTTGGGTCTATCAGGGCAGCACAAGTTGGATGTGGGGACAACTTCGGTGTGGGCTCCATCCTTCGATATAACGATTTTTTATATTGAGGTACCAGCCCAGGGCCAGGGGCCCCTGGGCACATCCTTTTTCCATTTTCCCTGGGAAAGAAAATTCAGTAGTCCAGGTTCCTGATGTCAGTTTGTAGGGCTCCCTTGGGTCTATCAGGGCAGCACAAGTTTGAGGTGGGGACAACTTCGGTGTGGGGTCCATCCTTTGATATAAGGATTCTTTGCAGTGAGGCCCCAGCCCAGGGCCAGGGGCCCCGGGGCACATCCTTTTTCCATTTTTCCTGGGAAAGAAAACTCAGTAGTCCAGGTTCTTGATGTCAGTTTGTAGGGCTCCCTTGGGTCTATCAGGGCAGCACAAGTTTGAGGTGGGGACATCTTCGGTGTGGGGTCCATCCTTCGATATAAGGATTTTTTTACAGTGAGACCCCAGCCCAGAGCCAGGGGACCCCGGGTACAACCTTTGGCCATTTTCCCTGGGAAAGAAAACTCAGCAGTCCAGGTTCCTGATGTCAGTTTGTAGGGCTCCCTTGGGTCTATCAGGGCAGCACAAGTTTGAGGTGGGGACAACTTCGGTGTGGGCTCCATCCTTCGATATAAGGATTTTTTGCAGTCAGGGCCAGGGGCCCCTGGGCACATCCTTTTTCCATTTTCCCTGGGAAAGAAAACTCAGCAGTCCAGGTTCCTGATGTCAGTTTGTAGGGCTCCCTTGGGTCTATCAGGGCAGCACAAGTTTGAGGTGGGGACAACTTCGGTGTGGGGTCCATCCTTCGATATAAGGATTTTTTGCAGTGAGGTCCCAGCCCAGGGCCAGGGGCCCCTGGTCACAACCTTTTTCCATTTTCCCTGGGAAAGAAAACTCAGCAGTCCAGGTTCCTGATGTCATTTTGTAGGGCTCCCTTGGGTCTATCAGGGCAGCACAAGTTTGAGGTGGGGACAACTTCGGTGTGGGGTCCATCCTTCGATATAAGGATTTTTTGCAGTCAGGGCCAGGGAGCCCTGGGCACATACTTTTTCCATTTTCCCTGGGAAAGAAAACTCAGCAGTCCAGGTTCCTGATGTCAGTTTGTAGGGCTCACTTGGGTCTATCAGGGCAGCACAAGTTTGAGGTGGGGACAACTTCGGTGTGGGCTCCATCCTTCGATATAAGGATTTTTTGCAGTCAGGGCCAGGGGCCCCTGGGCACATCCTTTTTCCATTTTCCCTGGGAAAGAAAACTCAGCAGTCCAGGTTCCTGATGTCAGTTTGTAGGGCTCCCTTGGGTCTATCAGGGCAGCACAAGTTTGAGGTGGGGACAACTTCGGTGTGGGGTCCATCCTTCGATATAAGGATTTTTTGCAGTGAGGTCCCAGCCCAGGGCCAGGGGCCCCTGGTCACAACCTTTTTCCATTTTCCCTGGGAAAGAAAACTCAGCAGTCCAGGTTCCTGATGTCAGTTTGTAGGGCTCCCTTGGGTCTATCAGGGCAGCACAAGTTTGAGGTGGGGACAACTTCGGTGTGGGGTCCATCCTTCGATATAAGGATTTTTTGCAGTGAGGCCCCAGCCCAGGGCCAGGGGCCCCTGGTCACAACCTTTTTCCATTTTCCCTGGGAAAGAAAACTCAGCAGTCCAGGTTCCTGATGTCAGTTTGTAGGGCTCCCTTGGGTCTATCAGGGCAGCACAAGTTTGAGGTGGGGACAACTTCGGTGTGGGGTCCATCCTTCGATATAAGGATTTTTTGCAGTCAGGGCCAGGGAGCCCTGGGCACATACTTTTTCCATTTTCCCTGGGAAAGAAAACTCAGCAGTCCAGGTTCCTGATGTCAGTTTGTAGGGCTCACTTGGGTCTATCAGGGCAGCACAAGTTTGAGGTGGGGACAACTTTGGTGTGGGCTCCATCCTTCGATATAAGGACTTTTTGTAGTTGTGATCCAGCCCAGGGCCAGGGGCCCCTGGGCACAACCTTTATCCATTTTCCCTGGGAAAGAAAACTCAGCAGTCCAGGTTCCTGATGTCAGTTTGTAGGGCTCCCTTGGGTCTATCAGGGCAGCACAAGTTTGAGGTGGGGAACATTTTGGTGTGGGGTCCATCCTTCGATATAAGGATTCTTTGCAGTCAGGGCCAGGGGCCCCTGGGCACATCCTTTTTCCATTTTCCCTGGGAAAGAAAACTCAGCAGTCCAGGTTCCTGATGTCAGTTTGTAGGGTTCCCTTCGATGTATCAGGGAAGCACAAGTTTGAGGTGGGGACAACTTTGATGTGGGGTCCATCCTTCGATATAAGGATTTTTTGCAGTCAGGGCCAGGGGCCCCTGGGCACATCCTTTTTCCATTTTCCCTGGGAAAGAAAACTCAGCAGTCCAGGTTCCTGATGTCAGTTTGTAGGGCTCCCTTGGGTCTATCAGGGCAGCACAAGTTTGAGGTGGGGACAACTTTGGTGTGGGCTCCATCCTTCGATATAAGGATTTTTTGTAGTGAGGCCCTAGTCCAGGGCCAGGGGCCCCTGGGCACAACCTTTTTCCATTTTCCCTGGGAAAGAAAACTCAGCAGTCCAGGTTCCTGATGTCAGTTTGTAGGGCTCCCTTGGGTCTATCAGGGCAGCACAAGTTTGAGGTGGGGACAACTTCGGTGTGGGCTCCATCCTTCGATATAAGGATTTTTTGCAGTCAGGGCCGGGGACACCTGGGCACATCCTTTTTCCATTTTCCCTGGGAAAGAAAACTCAGCAGTCCAGGTTCCTGATGTCAGTTTGTAGGGCTCCCTTGGGTCTATCAGGGCAGCACAAGTTTGAGGTGGGGACAACTTTGGTGTGGGCTCCATCCTTCGATATAAGGATTTTTTGGAGTGAGGCCACAGCCCAGGACCAGGGACCCCTGGGCACATCCTTTTTCCATTTTCCCTGGGAAAGAAAACTCAGCAGTCCAGGTTCCTGATGTCAGTTTGTAGGGCTCCCTTGGGTCTATCAGGGTAGCACAAGTTTGAGGTGGGGACAACTTCGGTGTGGGGTCCATCCTTCGATATAAGGATTTTTTGCAGTCAGGGCCAGGGGCCCCTGGGCACATCCTTTTTCCATTTTCCCTGGGAAAGAAAACTGAGCAGTCCAGGTTCCTGATGTCAGTTTGTAGGGTTCCCTTGGGTCTATCAGGGCAGCACAAGTTTGATGTGGGGACAACTTCGGTGTGGGCTCCATCCTTCGATATAAGGATTTTTTGTAGTGAGGTCCCCGCCCAGGGCCAGGGGCCCCTGGGCACATGCTTTTTCCAGTTTCCCTGGGAAAGAAAACTCAGCAGTCCAGGTTCCTGATGTCAGTTTGTAGGGCTCCCTTGGGTCTATCAGGGCAGCACAAGTTTGAGGTGGGGAACACTTTGGTGTGGGCTCCATCCTTCGATATAAGGATTTTTTGCAGTCAGGGCCAGGGGCCCCTGGGCACAACCTTTTTCCATTTTCCCTGGGAAAGAAAACTCAGCAGTCCAGGTTCCTGATGTCAGTTTGTAGGGTTCCCTTCGATGTATCAGGGAAGCACAAGTTTGAGGTGGGGACAACTTTGGTGTGGGCTCCATCCTTCGATATAAGGATGTTTTGCAGTCAGGGCAAGGGGCCCCTGGGCATATCCTTTTTCCATTTTCCCTGGGAAAGAAAACTCAGCAGTCCAGGTTCCTGATGTCAGTTTGTAGGGCTCCCTTGGGTATATCAGGGTAGCACAAGTTTGAGGTGGGGACAACTTCGGTGTGGGGTCCATCCTTCGATATACCGATTTTTTGCAGTCAGGGCCAGGGGCCCCTGGGCACATCCTTTTTCCATTTTCCCTGGGAAAGAAAACTCAGCAGTCCAGGTTCCTGATGTCAGTTTGTAGGGCTCCCTTGGGTCTATCAGGGCAGCACAAGTTTGAGGTGGGGACAACTTTGGTGTGGGCTCCATCCTTCTATATAAGGATTTTTTGTAGTGAGGCCACAGCCCAGGGCCAGGGACCCCTGGGCACATCCTTTTTCCATTTTCCCTGGGAAAGAAAACTCAGCAGCCCAGGTTCCTGATGTCAGTTTGTAGGGCTCCCTTGGGTGTATCAGGGCTGCACAAGTTTGAGGTGGGGACAACTTCGGTGTGGGGTCCATCCTTCGATATAAGGATTCTTTGCAATCAGGGCTAGGGGCCCCTGGGCACATCCTTTTTCCATTTTCCCTGGGAAAGAAAACTCAGCAGTCCAGGTTCCTGATGTCAGTTTGTAGGGCTCCCTTGGGTCTATCAGGGCAGCACAAGTTTGAGGTGGGGACAACTTTGGTGTGGGCTCCATCGTTCGATATAAGGATTTTTTGCAGTCAGGGCCAGGGGCCCCTGGGCACATCCTTTTTCCATTTTCCCTGGGAAAGAAAACTCAGCAGTCCAGTTTCCTGATGTCAGTTTGTAGGGCTCCCTTGGGTCTATCAGGGCAGCACAAGTTTGAGGTGGGGACAACTTTGGTGTGGGGTCCATCCTTCGATATAAGGATTTTTTGCAGTCCGGGCCAGGGGCCCCTGGGCACATCCTTTTTCCATTTTCCCTGGGAAAGAAAACTCAGCAGTCCAGGTTCCTGATGTCAGTTTGTAGGGCTCCCTTGGGTCTATCAGGGCAGCACAAGTTTGAGGTGGGGACAACTTTGTTGTGGGGTCCATCCTTCGATATAAGGATTTTTTGTAGTGAGGCCACAGCCCAGGACCAGGGACCCCTGGGCACATCCTTTTTCCATTTTCCCTCGGAAAGAAAACTCAGCAGTCCAGGTTCCTGATGTCAGTTTGTAGGGCTCCCTTGGGTCTATCAGGGTAGCACAAGTTTGAGGTGGGGACAACTTCGGTGTGGGGTCCATCCTTCGATATATGGATTTTTTGCAGTCAGGGCCAGGGGCCCCTGGGCACATCCTTTTTCCATTTTCCCTGGGAAAGAAAACTGAGCAGTCCAGGTTCCTGATGTCAGTTTGTAGGGTTCCCTTGGGTCTATCAGGGCAGCACAAGTTTGATGTGGGGACAACTTCGGTGTGGGCTCCATCCTTCGATATAAGGATTTTTTGTAGTGAGGTCCCAGCCCAGGGCCAGGGGCCCCTGGGCACATGCTTTTTCCAGTTTCCCTGGGAAAGAAAACTCAGCAGTCCAGGTTCCTGATGTCAGTTTGTAGGGCTCCCTTGGGTCTATCAGGGCAGCACAAGTTTGAGGTGGGGAACACTTTGGTGTGGGCTCCATCCTTCGATATAAGGATTTTTTGCAGTCAGGGCCAGGGGCCCCTGGGCACAACCTTTTTCCATTTTCCCTGGGAAAGAAAACTCAGCAGTCCAGGTTCCTGATGTCAGTTTGTAGGGTTCCCTTCGATGTATCAGGGAAGCACAAGTTTGAGGTGGGGACAACTTTGGTGTGGGCTCCATCCTTCGATATAAGGATGTTTTGCAGTCAGGGCAAGGGGCCCCTGGGCATATCCTTTTTCCATTTTCCCTGGGAAAGAAAACTCAGCAGTCCAGGTTCCTGATGTCAGTTTGTAGGGCTCCCTTGGGTATATCAGGGTAGCACAAGTTTGAGGTGGGGACAACTTCGGTGTGGGCTCCATCCTTCGATATACCGATTTTTTGCAGTCAGGGCCAGGGGCCCCTGGGCACATCCTTTTTCCATTTTCCCTGGGAAAGAAAACTCAGCAGTCCAGGTTCCTGATGTCAGTTTGTAGGGCTCCCTTGGGTCTATCAGGGCTGCACAAGTTTGAGGTGGGGACAACTTCGGTGTGGGCTCCATCCTTCTATATTAGGATTTTTTGTAGTGAGGCCACAGCCCAGGGCCAGGGACCCCTGGGCACATCCTTTTTCCATTTTCCCTGGGAAAGAAAACTCAGCAGCCCAGGTTCCTGATGTCAGTTTGTAGGGCTCCCTTGGGTCTATCAGGGCAGCACAAGTTTGAGGTGGGGACAACTTCGGTGTGGGGTCCATCCTTCGATATAAGGATTCTTTGCAATCAGGGCTAGGGGCCCCTGGGCACATCCTTTTTCCATTTTCCCTGGGAAAGAAAACTCAGCAGTCCAGGTTCCTGATGTCAGTTTGTAGGGCTCCCTTGGGTCTATCAGGGCAGCACAAGTTTGAGGTGGGGACAACTTTGGTGTGGGCTCCATCGTTCGATATAAGGATTTTTTGCAGTCAGGGCCAGGGGCCCCTGGGCACATCCTTTTTCCATTTTCCCTGGGAAAGAAAACTCAGCAGTCCAGGTTCCTGATGTCAGTTTGTAGGGCTCCCTTGGGTCTATCAGGGCAGCACAAGTTTGAGGTGGGGACAACTTCGGTGTGGGGTCCATCCTTCGATATAAGGATTTTTTGCAGTGAGGTCCCAGCCCAGGGCCAGGGGCCCCTGGTCACAACCTTTTTCCATTTTCCCTGGGAAAGAAAACTCAGCAGTCCAGGTTCCTGATGTCAGTTTGTAGGGCTCCCTTGGGTCTATCAGGGCAGCACAAGTTTGAGGTGGGGACAACTTCGGTGTGGGCTCCATCCTTCGATATAAGGATTTTTTGCAGTCAGGGCCAGGGGCCCCTGGGCATATCCTTTTTCCATTTTCCCTGGGAAAGAAAACTCAGTAGTCCAGGTTCCTGATGTCAGTTTGTAGGGCTCCCTTGGGTCTATCAGGGCAGCACAAGTTTGTGGTGGGGACAACTTTGGTGTGGGCTCCATCCTTCGATATAAGGATTTTTTGCAGTCAGGGCCAGGGGCCCCTGGGCACAACCTTTATCCATTTTCCCTGGGAAAGAAAACTCAGCAGTCCAGGTTCCTGATGTCAGTTTGTAGGGTTCCCTTCGATGTATCAGGGAAGCACAAGTTTGAGGTGGGGACATCTTTGGTGTGGGGTCCATCCTTCGATATAAGGATTTTTTGCAGTCCGGGCCAGGGGCCCCTGGGCACATCCTTTTTCCATTTTCCCTGGGAAAGAAAACTCAGCAGTCCAGGTTCCTGATGTCAGTTTGTAGGGCTCCCTTGGGTCTATCAGGGCAGCACAAGTTTGAGGTGCGGACAACTTTGGTGTGGGATCCATCCTTCGATATAAGGATTTTTTGCAGTGAGGCCCCAGCCGAGGGCCAGGGGCCCCTGGTCACAACCTTTTTCCATTTTCCCTGGGAAAGAAAACTCAGCAGTCCAGGTTCCTGATGTCAGTTTGTAGGGCTCCCTTGGGTCTATCAGGGCAGCACAAGTTTGAGGTGGGGACAACTTCGGTGTGGGGTCCATCCTTCGATATAAGGATTTTTTGCAGTCAGGGCCAGGGACACCTGGGCACATCCTTTTTCCATTTTCCCTGGGAAAGAAAACTCAGCAGTCCAGGTTCCTGATGTCAGTTTGTAGGGCTCCCTTGGGTCTATCAGGGCAGCACAAGTTTGAGGTGGGGACAACTTTGGTGTGGGCTCCATCTTTCGATATAAGGATTTTT
This sequence comes from Lonchura striata, assembly GCF_050655825.1. Taxonomy (NCBI): domain Eukaryota; kingdom Metazoa; phylum Chordata; class Aves; order Passeriformes; family Estrildidae; genus Lonchura; species Lonchura striata. The sequence continues at coordinate 16,084,718 of NC_140739.1, read as the reverse complement.
TGTAGTGAGGCCACAGCCCAGGACCAGGGACCCCTGGGCACATCCTTTTTCCATTTTCCCTGGGAAAGAAAACTCAGCAGTCCAGGTTCCTGATGTCAGTTTGTAGGGCTCCCTTGGGTGTATCAGGGTAGCACAAGTTTGAGGTGGGGACAACTTCGGTGTGGGGTCCATCCTTCGATATAACGATTTTTTGCAGTCAGGGCCAGGGGCCCCTGGGCACATCCTTTTTCCATTTTCCCTGGGAAAGAAAACTGAACAGTCCAGGTTCCTGATGTCAGTTTGTAGGGTTCCCTTGGGTCTATCAGGGCAGCACAAGTTTGAGGTGGGGACAACTTCGGTGTGGGGTCCATCCTTCGATATAAGGATTTTTTGTAGTGAGGTCCCAGCCCAGGGCCAGGGGCCCCTGGGCACATCCTTTTTCCATTTTCCCTGGGAAAGAAACCTCAGCAGTCCAGGTTCCTGATGTCAGTTTGTAGGGCTCCCTTGGGTCTATCAGAGCAGCACAAGTTTGAGGTGGGGACAACTTCGGTGTGGGGTCCATCCTTCGATATAAGGATTTTTTGCAGTCAGGGCCAGGGGCCCCTGGGCACATGCTTTTTCCAGTTTCCCTGGGAAAGAAAACTCAGCAGTCCAGGTTCCTGATGTCAGTTTGTAGGGCTCCCTTGGGTCTATCAGGGCAGCACAAGTTTGAGGTGGGGAACACTTTGGTGTGGGGTCCATCCTTCGATATAAGGATTCTTTGCAGTCAGGGCCAGGGGCCCCTGGGCACATCCTTTTTCCATTTTCCCTGGGAAAGAAAACTCAGCAGTCCAGGTTCCTGATGTCAGTTTGTAGGGCTCCCTTGGGTCTATCAGGGCAGCACAAGTTTGAGGTGGGGACAACTTCGGTGTGGGCTCCATCCTTCGATATAAGGATTTTTTGCAGTCAGGGCCAGGGGCCCCTGGGCATATCCTTTTTCCATTTTCCCTGGGAAAGAAAACTCAGTAGTCCAGGTTCCTGATGTCAGTTTGTAGGGCTCCCTTGGGTCTATCAGGGCAGCACAAGTTTGTGGTGGGGACAACTTTGGTGTGGGCTCCATCCTTCGATATAAGGATTTTTTGCAGTCAGGGCCAGGGGCCCCTGGGCACAACCTTTTTCCATTTTCCCTGGGAAAGAAAACTCAGCAGTCCAGGTTCCTGATGTCACTTTGTAGGGTTCCCTTCGATGTATCAGGGAAGCACAAGTTTGAGGTGGGGACAACTTCGGTGTGGGGTCCATCCTTCGATATAACGATTTTTTGCAGTCAGGGCCAGGGGCCCCTGGGCACATCCTTTTTCCATTTTCCCTGGGAAAGAAAACTCAGCAGTCCAGGTTCCTGATGTCAGTTTGTAGGTCTCCCTTGGGTCTATCAGGGCAGCACAAGTTTGAGGTGGGGACAACTTTGGTGTGGGCTCCATCCTTCTATATAAGGATTTTTTGTTGTGAGGCCACAGCCCAGGGTCAGGGACCCCTGGGCACATCCTTTTTCCATTTTCCCTGGGAAAGAAAACTCAGCAGTCCAGGTTCCTGATGTCAGTTTGTAGGGCTCCCTTGGGTGTATCAGGGTAGCACAAGTTTGAGGTGGGGACAACTTCGGTGTGGGGTCCATCCTTCGATATAAGGATTTTTTGCAGTCAGGGCCAGGGGCCCCTGGGCACATCTTTTTTCCATTTTCCCTGGGAAAGAAAACTCAGCAGTCCAGGTTCCTGATGTCAGTTTGTAGGGCTCCCTTGGGTCTATCAGGGCAGCACAAGTTTGAGGTGGGGATAACTTTGGTGTGGGCTCCATCCTTCTATATAAGGATTTTTTGTAGTGAGGCCACAGCCCACGGCCAGGGACCCCTGGGCACATCCTTTTTCCATTTTCCCTGGGAAAGAAAACTCAGCAGCCCAGGTTCCTGATGTCAGTTTGTAGGGCTCCCTTGGGTGTATCAGGGCTGCACAAGTTTGAGGTGGGGACAACTTCGGTGTGGGGTCCATCCTTCGATATAAGGATTCTTTGCAATCAGGGCTAGGGGCCCCTGGGCACATCCTTTTTCCATTTTCCCTGGGAAAGAAAACTAAGCAGTCCAGGTTCCTGATGTCAGTTTGTAGGGTTCCCTTGGGTCTATCAGGGCATCACAATTTTGAGGTGGGGACAACTTCGGTGTGGGGTCCATCCTTCGATATAAGGATTTTTTGCCGTGAGGTCCCTGCACAGGGCCAGGGGCCCCTTGGCACATCCTTTTTCCATTTTCCCTGGGAAAGAAAACACAGCAGTCCAGGTTCCTGATGTCTGTTTGTAGGGCTCCCTTGGGTCTATCAGGGTAGCACAAGTTTGAGGTGGGGACAACTTCGGTGTGGGGTCCATCCTTCGATATAAGGATTTTTTGCAGTCAGGGCCAGGGGCCCCTGGGCACAACCTTTTTCCATTTTCCCTGGGAAAGAAAACTCAGCAGTCCAGGTTCCTGATGTCAGTTTGTAGGGTTCCCTTCGATGTATCAGGGAAGCACAAGTTTGAGGTGGGGACAACTTTGGTGTGGGCTCCATCCTTCGATATAAGGATGTTTTGCAGTGAGGGCCAGGGGCCCCTGGGCACATCCTTTTTCCATTTTCCCTGGGAAAGAAAACTCAGCAGTCCAGGTTCCTGATGTCAGTTTGTAGGGCTCCCTTGGGTATATCAGGGTAGTACAAGTTTGAGGTGGGGACAACTTCGGTGTGGGCTCCATCCTTCGATATAAGGATTTTTTGCAGTCCGGGCCAGGGGCCCCTGGGCACATCCTTTTTCCATTTTCCCTGGGAAAGAAAACTCAGCAGTCCAGGTTCCTGATGTCAGTTTGTAGGGCTCCCTTGGGTCTATCAGGGCAGCACAAGTTTGAGGTGGGGACAACTTCGTTGTGGGGTCCATCCTTCGATATAAGGATTTTTTGCAGTGAGGTCCCAGCCCAGGACCAGGGACACCTGGGCACATCCTTTTTCCATTTTCCCTCGGAAAGAAAACTCAGCAGTCCAGGTTCCTGATGTCAGTTTGTAGGGCTCCCTTGGGTCTATCAGGGCAGCACAAGTTTGAGGTGGGGACAACTTCGGTGTGGGCTCCATCCTTCGATATAAGGATTTTTTGCAGTCAGGGCCAGGGGCCCCTGGGCATATCCTTTTTCCATTTTCCCTGGGAAAGAAAACTCAGCAGTCCAGGTTCCTGATGTCAGTTTGTAGGGTTCCCTTCGATGTATCAGGGAAGCACAAGTTTGAGGTGGGGACAACTTTGGTGTGGGGTCCATCCTTCGATATAAGGATTTTTTGCAGTCCGGGCCAGGGGCCCCTGGGCACATCCTTTTTCCATTTTCCCTGGGAAAGAAAACTCAGCAGTCCAGGTTCCTGATGTCAGTTTGTAGGGCTCCCTTGGGTCTATCAGGGCAGCACAAGTTTGAGGTGCGGACAACTTTGGTGTGGGATCCATCCTTCGATATAAGGATTTTTTGCAGTGAGGCCCCAGCCGAGGGCCAGGGGCCCCTGGTCACAACCTTTTTCCATTTTCCCTGGGAAAGAAAACTCAGCAGTCCAGGTTCCTGATGTCAGTTTGTAGGGCTCCCTTGGGTCTATCAGGGCAGCACAAGTTTGAGGTGGGGACAACTTCGGTGTGGGGTCCATCCTTCGATATAAGGATTTTTTGCAGTCAGGGCCAGGGACACCTGGGCACATCCTTTTTCCATTTTCCCTGGGAAAGAAAACTCAGCAGTCCAGGTTCCTGATGTCAGTTTGTAGGGCTCCCTTGGGTCTATCAGGGCAGCACAAGTTTGAGGTGGGGACAACTTTGGTGTGGGCTCCATCCTTCGATATAAGGATTTTTTGTAGTGAGGCCACAGCCCAGGACCAGGGACCCCTGGGCACATCCTTTTTCCATTTTCCCTGGGAAAGAAAACTCAGCAGTCCAGGTTCCTGATGTCAGTTTGTAGGGCTCCCTTGGGTGTATCAGGGTAGCACAAGTTTGAGGTGGGGACAACTTCGGTGTGGGGTCCATCCTTCGATATAACGATTTTTTGCAGTCAGGGCCAGGGGCCCCTGGGCACATCCTTTTTCCATTTTCCCTGGGAAAGAAAACTGAACAGTCCAGGTTCCTGATGTCAGTTTGTAGGGTTCCCTTGGGTCTATCAGGGCAGCACAAGTTTGAGGTGGGGACAACTTCGGTGTGGGGTCCATCCTTCGATATAAGGATTTTTTGTAGTGAGGTCCCAGCCCAGGGCCAGGGGCCCCTGGGCACATCCTTTTTCCATTTTCCCTGGGAAAGAAACCTCAGCAGTCCAGGTTCCTGATGTCAGTTTGTAGGGCTCCCTTGGGTCTATCAGAGCAGCACAAGTTTGAGGTGGGGACAACTTCGGTGTGGGGTCCATCCTTCGATATAAGGATTTTTTGCAGTCAGGGCCAGGGGCCCCTGGGCACATGCTTTTTCCATTTTCCCTGGGAAAGAAAACTCAGCAGTCCAGGTTCCTGATGTCAGTTTGTAGGGCTCCCTTGGGTCTATCAGGGCAGCACAAGTTTGAGGTGGGGAACACTTTGGTGTGGGGTCCATCCTTCGATATAAGGATTCTTTGCAGTCAGGGCCAGGGGCCCCTGGGCACATCCTTTTTCCATTTTCCCTGGGAAAGAAAACTCAGCAGTCCAGGTTCCTGATGTCAGTTTGTAGGGCTCCCTTGGGTCTATCAGGGCAGCACAAGTTTGAGGTGGGGACAACTTCGGTGTGGGCTCCATCCTTCGATATAAGGATTTTTTGCAGTCAGGGCCAGGGGCCCCTGGGCATATCCTTTTTCCATTTTCCCTGGGAAAGAAAACTCAGTAGTCCAGGTTCCTGATGTCAGTTTGTAGGGCTCCCTTGGGTCTATCAGGGCAGCACAAGTTTGTGGTGGGGACAACTTTGGTGTGGGCTCCATCCTTCGATATAAGGATTTTTTGCAGTCAGGGCCAGGGGCCCCTGGGCACATCCTTTTTCCATTTTCCCTGGGAAAGAAAACTCAGCAGTCCAGGTTCCTGATGTCACTTTGTAGGGTTCCCTTCGATGTATCAGGGAAGCACAAGTTTGAGGTGGGGACAACTTCGGTGTGGGGTCCATCCTTCGATATAACGATTTTTTGCAGTCAGGGCCAGGGGCCCCTGGGCACATCCTTTTTCCATTTTCCCTGGGAAAGAAAACTCAGCAGTCCAGGTTCCTGATGTCAGTTTGTAGGGCTCCCTTGGGTGTATCAGGGTAGCACAAGTTTGAGGTGGGGACAACTTCGGTGTGGGGTCCATCCTTCGATATAAGGATTTTTTGCAGTCAGGGCCAGGGGCCCCTGGGCACATCTTTTTTCCATTTTCCCTGGGAAAGAAAACTCAGCAGTCCAGGTTCCTGATGTCAGTTTGTAGGGCTCCCTTGGGTCTATCAGGGCAGCACAAGTTTGAGGTGGGGATAACTTTGGTGTGGGCTCCATCCTTCTATATAAGGATTTTTTGTAGTGAGGCCACAGCCCACGGCCAGGGACCCCTGGGCACATCCTTTTTCCATTTTCCCTGGGAAAGAAAACTCAGCAGCCCAGGTTCCTGATGTCAGTTTGTAGGGCTCCCTTGGGTGTATCAGGGCTGCACAAGTTTGAGGTGGGGACAACTTCGGTGTGGGGTCCATCCTTCGATATAAGGATTCTTTGCAATCAGGGCTAGGGGCCCCTGGGCACATCCTTTTTCCATTTTCCCTGGGAAAGAAAACTAAGCAGTCCAGGTTCCTGATGTCAGTTTGTAGGGTTCCCTTGGGTCTATCAGGGCATCACAATTTTGAGGTGGGGACAACTTCGGTGTGGGGTCCATCCTTCGATATAAGGATTTTTTGCCGTGAGGTCCCTGCACAGGGCCAGGGGCCCCTTGGCACATCCTTTTTCCATTTTCCCTGGGAAAGAAAACACAGCAGTCCAGGTTCCTGATGTCAGTTTGTAGGGCTCCCTTGGGTCTATCAGGGTAGCACAAGTTTGAGGTGGGGACAACTTCGGTGTGGGGTCCATCCTTCGATATAAGGATTTTTTGCAGTCAGGGCCAGGGGCCCCTGGGCACAACCTTTTTCCATTTTCCCTGGGAAAGAAAACTCAGCAGTCCAGGTTCCTGATGTCAGTTTGTAGGGTTCCCTTCGATGTATCAGGGAAGCACAAGTTTGAGGTGGGGACAACTTTGGTGTGGGCTCCATCCTTCGATATAAGGATGTTTTGCAGTCAGGGCCAGGGGCCCCTGGGCACATCCTTTTTCCATTTTCCCTGGGAAAGAAAACTCAGCAGTCCAGGTTCCTGATGTCAGTTTGTAGGGCTCCCTTGGGTATATCAGGGTAGTACAAGTTTGAGGTGGGGACAACTTCGGTGTGGGGTCCATCCTTCGATATAAGGATTTTTTGCAGTCCGGGCCAGGGGCCCCTGGGCACATCCTTTTTCCATTTTCCCTGGGAAAGAAAACTCAGCAGTCCAGGTTCCTGATGTCAGTTTGTAGGGCTCCCTTGGGTCTATCAGGGCAGCACAAGTTTGAGGTGGGGACAACTTTGTTGTGGGGTCCATCCTTCGATATAAGGATTTTTTGTAGTGAGGCCACAGCCCAGGACCAGGGACCCCTGGGCACATCCTTTTTCCATTTTCCCTCGGAAAGAAAACTCAGCAGTCCAGGTTCCTGATGTCAGTTTGTAGGGCTCCCTTGGGTCTATCAGGGTAGCACAAGTTTGAGGTGGGGACAACTTCGGTGTGGGGTCCATCCTTCGATATATGGATTTTTTGCAGTCAGGGCCAGGGGCCCCTGGGCACATCCTTTTTCCATTTTCCCTGGGAAAGAAAACTGAGCAGTCCAGGTTCCTGATGTCAGTTTGTAGGGTTCCCTTGGGTCTATCAGGGCAGCACAAGTTTGATGTGGGGACAACTTCGGTGTGGGCTCCATCCTTCGATATAAGGATTTTTTGTAGTGAGGTCCCAGCCCAGGGCCAGGGGCCCCTGGGCACATGCTTTTTCCAGTTTCCCTGGGAAAGAAAACTCAGCAGTCCAGGTTCCTGATGTCAGTTTGTAGGGCTCCCTTGGGTCTATCAGGGCAGCACAAGTTTGAGGTGGGGAACACTTTGGTGTGGGCTCCATCCTTCGATATAAGGATTTTTTGCAGTCAGGGCCAGGGGCCCCTGGGCACAACCTTTTTCCATTTTCCCTGGGAAAGAAAACTCAGCAGTCCAGGTTCCTGATGTCAGTTTGTAGGGTTCCCTTCGATGTATCAGGGAAGCACAAGTTTGAGGTGGGGACAACTTTGGTGTGGGCTCCATCCTTCGATATAAGGATGTTTTGCAGTCAGGGCAAGGGGCCCCTGGGCATATCCTTTTTCCATTTTCCCTGGGAAAGAAAACTCAGCAGTCCAGGTTCCTGATGTCAGTTTGTAGGGCTCCCTTGGGTATATCAGGGTAGCACAAGTTTGAGGTGGGGACAACTTCGGTGTGGGCTCCATCCTTCGATATACCGATTTTTTGCAGTCAGGGCCAGGGGCCCCTGGGCACATCCTTTTTCCATTTTCCCTGGGAAAGAAAACTCAGCAGTCCAGGTTCCTGATGTCAGTTTGTAGGGCTCCCTTGGGTCTATCAGGGCTGCACAAGTTTGAGGTGGGGACAACTTCGGTGTGGGCTCCATCCTTCTATATAAGGATTTTTTGTAGTGAGGCCACAGCCCAGGGCCAGGGACCACTGGGCACATCCTTTTTCCATTTTCCCTGGGAAAGAAAACTCAGCAGCCCAGGTTCCTGATGTCAGTTTGTAGGGCTCCCTTGGGTGTATCAGGGCTGCACAAGTTTGAGGTGGGGACAACTTCGGTGTGGGGTCCATCCTTCGATATAAGGATTCTTTGCAATCAGGGCTAGGGGCCCCTGGGCACATCCTTTTTCCATTTTCCCTGGGAAAGAAAACTCAGCAGTCCAGGTTCCTGATGTCAGTTTGTAGGGCTCCCTTGGGTCTATCAGGGCAGCACAAGTTTGAGGTGGGGACAACTTTGGTGTGGGCTCCATCGTTCGATATAAGGATTTTTTGCAGTCAGGGCCAGGGGCCCCTGGGCACATCCTTTTTCCATTTTCCCTGGGAAAGAAAACTCAGCAGTCCAGGTTCCTGATGTCAGTTTGTAGGGCTCCCTTGGGTCTATCAGGGCAGCACAAGTTTGAGGTGGGGACAACTTCGGTGTGGGGTCCATCCTTCGATATAAGGATTTTTTGCAGTGAGGTCCCAGCCCAGGGCCAGGGGCCCCTGGTCACAACCTTTTTCCATTTTCCCTGGGAAAGAAAACTCAGCAGTCCAGGTTCCTGATGTCAGTTTGTAGGGCTCTCTTGGGTCTATCAGGGCAGCACAAGTTTGAGGTGGGGACAACTTCGGTGTGGGCTCCATCCTTCGATATAAGGATTTTTTGCAGTCAGGGCCAGGGGCCCCTGGGCATATCCTTTTTCCATTTTCCCTGGGAAAGAAAACTCAGTAGTCCAGGTTCCTGATGTCAGTTTGTGGGGCTCCCTTGGGTCTATCAGGGCAGCACAAGTTTGTGGTGGGGACAACTTTGGTGTGGGCTCCATCCTTCGATATAAGGATTTTTTGCAGTCAGGGCCAGGGGCCCCTGGGCACAACTTTTATCCATTTTCCCTGGGAAAGAAAACTCAGCAGTCCAGGTTCCTGATGTCAGTTTGTAGGGTTCCCTTCGATGTATCAGGGAAGCACAAGTTTGAGGTGGGGACAACTTTGGTGTGGGGTCCATCCTTCGATATAAGGATTTTTTGCAGTCCGGGCCAGGGGCCCCTGGGCACATCCTTTTTCCATTTTCCCTGGGAAAGAAAACTCAGCAGTCCAGGTTCCTGATGTCAGTTTGTAGGGCTCCCTTGGGTCTATCAGGGCAGCACAAGTTTGAGGTGCGGACAACTTTGGTGTGGGATCCATCCTTCGATATAAGGATTTTTTGCAGTGAGGCCCCAGCCGAGGGCCAGGGGCCCCTGGTCACAACCTTTTTCCATTTTCCCTGGGAAAGAAAACTCAGCAGTCCAGGTTCCTGATGTCAGTTTGTAGGGCTCCCTTGGGTCTATCAGGGCAGCACAAGTTTGAGGTGGGGACAACTTCGGTGTGGGGTCCATCCTTCGATATAAGGATTTTTTGCAGTCAGGGCCAGGGACACCTGGGCACATCCTTTTTCCATTTTCCCTGGGAAAGAAAACTCAGCAGTCCAGGTTCCTGATGTCAGTTTGTAGGGCTCCCTTGGGTCTATCAGGGCAGCACAAGTTTGAGGTGGGGACAACTTTGGTGTGGGCTCCATCCTTCGATATAAGGATTTTTTGTAGTGAGGCCACAGCCCAGGACCAGGGACCCCTGGGCACATCCTTTTTCCATTTTCCCTGGGAAAGAAAACTCAGCAGTCCAGGTTCCTGATGTCAGTTTGTAGGGCTCCCTTGGGTGTATCAGGGTAGCACAAGTTTGAGGTGGGGACAACTTCGGTGTGGGGTCCATCCTTCGATATAACGATTTTTTGCAGTCAGGGCCAGGGGCCCCTGGGCACATCCTTTTTCCATTTTCCCTGGGAAAGAAAACTGAACAGTCCAGGTTCCTGATGTCAGTTTGTAGGGTTCCCTTGGGTCTATCAGGGCAGCACAAGTTTGAGGTGGGGACAACTTCGGTGTGGGGTCCATCCTTCGATATAAGGATTTTTTGTAGTGAGGTCCCAGCCCAGGGCCAGGGGCCCCTGGGCACATCCTTTTTCCATTTTCCCTGGGAAAGAAACCTCAGCAGTCCAGGTTCCTGATGTCAGTTTGTAGGGCTCCCTTGGGTCTATCAGAGCAGCACAAGTTTGAGGTGGGGACAACTTCGGTGTGGGGTCCATCCTTCGATATAAGGATTTTTTGCAGTCAGGGCCAGGGGCCCCTGGGCACATGCTTTTTCCAGTTTCCCTGGGAAAGAAAACTCAGCAGTCCAGGTTCCTGATGTCAGTTTGTAGGGCTCCCTTGGGTCTATCAGGGCAGCACAAGTTTGAGGTGGGGAACACTTTGGTGTGGGGTCCATCCTTCGATATAAGGATTCTTTGCAGTCAGGGCCAGGGGCCCCTGGGCACATCCTTTTTCCATTTTCCCTGGGAAAGAAAACTCAGCAGTCCAGGTTCCTGATGTCAGTTTGTAGGGCTCCCTTGGGTCTATCAGGGCAGCACAAGTTTGAGGTGGGGACAACTTCGGTGTGGGCTCCATCCTTCGATATAAGGATTTTTTGCAGTCAGGGCCAGGGGCCCCTGGGCATATCCTTTTTCCATTTTCCCTGGGAAAGAAAACTCAGTAGTCCAGGTTCCTGATGTCAGTTTGTAGGGCTCCCTTGGGTCTATCAGGGCAGCACAAGTTTGTGGTGGGGACAACTTTGGTGTGGGCTCCATCCTTCGATATAAGGATTTTTTGCAGTCAGGGCCAGGGGCCCCTGGGCACAACCTTTTTCCATTTTCCCTGGGAAAGAAAACTCAGCAGTCCAGGTTCCTGATGTCACTTTGTAGGGTTCCCTTCGATGTATCAGGGAAGCACAAGTTTGAGGTGGGGACAACTTCGGTGTGGGGTCCATCCTTCGATATAACGATTTTTTGCAGTCAGGGCCAGGGGCCCCTGGGCACATCTTTTTTCCATTTTCCCTGGGAAAGAAAACTCAGCAGTCCAGGTTCCTGATGTCAGTTTGTAGGGCTCCCTTGGGTCTATCAGGGCAGCACAAGTTTGAGGTGGGGATAACTTTGGTGTGGGCTCCATCCTTCTATATAAGGATTTTTTGTAGTGAGGCCACAGCCCACGGCCAGGGACCCCTGGGCACATCCTTTTTCCATTTTCCCTGGGAAAGAAAACTCAGCAGCCCAGGTTCCTGATGTCAGTTTGTAGGGCTCCCTTGGGTGTATCAGGGCTGCACAAGTTTGAGGTGGGGACAACTTCGGTGTGGGGTCCATCCTTCGATATAAGGATTCTTTGCAATCAGGGCTAGGGCCCCCTGGCACATCCTTTTTCCATTTTCCCTGGGAAAGAAAACTAAGCAGTCCAGGTTCCTGATGTCAGTTTGTAGGGTTCCCTTGGGTCTATCAGGGCATCACAATTTTGAGGTGGGGACAACTTCGGTGTGGGGTCCATCCTTCGATATAAGGATTTTTTGCCGTGAGGTCCCTGCACAGGGCCAGGGGCTCCTTGGCACATCCTTTTTCCATTTTCCCTGGGAAAGAAAACACAGCAGTCCAGGTTCCTGATGTCTGTTTGTAGGGCTCCCTTGGGTCTATCAGGGTAGCACAAGTTTGAGGTGGGGACAACTTCGGTGTGGGGTCCATCCTTCGATATAAGGATTTTTTGCAGTCAGGGCCAGGGGCCCCTGGGCACAACCTTTTTCCATTTTCCCTGGGAAAGAAAACTCAGCAGTCCAGGTTCCTGATGTCAGTTTGTAGGGTTCCCTTCGATGTATCAGGGAAGCACAAGTTTGAGGTGGGGACAACTTTGGTGTGGGCTCCATCCTTCGATATAAGGATGTTTTGCAGTCAGGGCCAGGGGCCCCTGGGCACATCCTTTTTCCATTTTCCCTGGGAAAGAAAACTCAGCAGTCCAGGTTCCTGATGTCAGTTTGTAGGGCTCCCTTGGGTATATCAGGGTAGTACAAGTTTGAGGTGGGGACAACTTCGGTGTGGGGTCCATCCTTCGATATAACGATTTTTTGCAGTCAGGGCCAGGGGCCCCTGGGCACATCCTTTTTCCATTTTCCCTGGGAAAGAAAACTCAGCAGTCCAGGTTCCTGATGTCAGTTTGTAGGGCTCCCTTGGGTCTATCAGGGCAGCACAAGTTTGAGGTGGGGACAACTTTGGTGTGGGCTCCATCCTTCTATATAAGGATTTTTTGTAGTGAGGCCACAGCCCAGGGTCAGGGACCCCTGGGCACATCCTTTTTCCATTTTCCCTGGGAAAAAAACTCAGCAGTCCAGGTTCCTGATGTCAGTTTGTAGGGCTCCCTTGGGTGTATCAGGGCTGCACAAGTTTGAGGTGGGGACAACTTCGGTGTGGGGTCCATCCTTCGATATAACGATTCTTTGCAATCAGGGCTAGGGGCCCCTGGGCTCATCATTTTTCCATTTTCCCTGGGAAAGAAAACTAAGCAGTCCAGGTTCCTGATGTCAGTTTGTAGGGTTCCCTTGGGTCTATCAGGGCAGCACAAGTTTGAGGTGGGGACAACTTCGGTGTGGGGTCCATCGTTCTGTATAATGATTTTTTGCAGTCAGGGCCAGGGGCCCCTGGGCACATCCTTTTTCCATTTTCCTTGGGAAAGAAAACACAGCAGTCCAGGTTCCTGATGTCAGTTTGTAGGGCTCCCTTGGGTCTATCAGGGTAGCACAAGTTTGAGGTGGGGACAACTTCGGTGTGGGGTCCATCCTTCGATATAAGGATGTTTTGCAGTCAGGGCCAGGGGCCCCTGGGCACATCCTTTTTCCATTTTCCCTGGGAAAGAAAACTCAGCAGTCCAGGTTCCTGATGTCAGTTTGTAGGGCTCCCTTGGGTATATCAGGGTAGTACAAGTTTGAGGTGGGGACAACTTCTGTGTGGGGTCCATCCTTCGATATAAGGATGTTTTGCAGTCAGGGCCACGGGCCCCTGGGCACATCCTTTTTCCATTTTCCCTGGGAAAGAAAACTCAGCAGTCCAGGTTCCTGATGTCAGTTTGTAGGGCTCCCTTGGGTCTATCAGGGCAGCACAAGTTTGAGGTGGGGACAACTTTGGTGTGGGCTCCATCCTTCTATATAAGGATTTTTTGTAGTGAGGCCACAGCCCAGGGTCAGGGACCCCTGGGCACATCCTTTTTCCATTTTCCCTGGGAAAGAAAACTCAGCAGTCCAGGTTCCTGATGTCAGTTTGTAGGGCTCCCTTGGGTGTATCAGGGCTGCACAAGTTTGAGGTGGGGACAACTTCGGTGTGGGGTCCATCCTTCGATATAAGGATTCTTTGCAATCAGGGCTAGGGGCCCCTGGGCACATCCTTTTTCCATTTTTCCTGGGAAAGAAAACTAAGCAGTCCAGGTTCCTGATGTCAGTTTGTAGGGTTCCCTTGGGTCTATCAGGGCAGCACAAGTTTGATGTGGGGACAACTTCGGTGTGGGCTCCATCCTTCGATATAAGGATTTTTTGTAGTGAGGTCCCAGCCCAGGACCAGGGGCCCCTGGGCACACCCTTTTTCCATTTTCCCTGGGAAAGAAAACTCAGCAGTCCAGGTTCCTGATGTCAGTTTGTAGGGCTCCCTTGGGTCTATCAGGGCAGCGCAAGTTTGAGGTGGGGACAACTTCGGTGTGGGGTCCATCCTTCGATATAATGATTTTTTGCAGTCAGGGCCAGGGGCCCCTGGGCACATCCTTTTTCCATTTTCCCTGGGAAAGAAAACTCAGCAGTCCAGGTTCCTGATGTCAGTTTGTAGGGCTCCCTTGGGTCTATCAGGGCAGCACAAGTTTGAGGTGGGGACAACTTCGGTGTGGGGTCCATCCTTCGATATAAGGATTTTTTGCAGTCAGGGCCAGGGGCCCCTGGGCACAACCTTTTTCCATTTTCCCTGGGAAAGAAAACTAAGCAGTCCAGGTTCCTGATGTCAGTTTGTAGGGCTCCCTTGGGTCTATCAGGGCAGCACAAGTTTGAGGTGGGGACAACTTCGGTGTGGGCTCCATCCTTCCATATAAGGATTTTTTGCCGCGAGGTCCCTGCACAGGGCCAGGGGCCCCTGGGCACAACCTTTTTCCATTTTCCCTGGGAAAGAAAACTCAGCAGTCCAGGTTCCTGATGTCAGTTTGTAGGGTTCCCTTCGATGTATCAGGGAAGCACAAGTTTGAGGTGGGGACAACTTTGGTGTGGGCTCCATCCTTCGATATAAGGATGTTTTGCAGTCAGGGCCAGGGGCCCCTGGGCACATCCTTTTTCCATTTTCCCTGGGAAAGAAAACTCAGCAGTCCAGGTTCCTGATGTCAGTTTGTAGGGTTCCCTTGGGTCTATCAGGGCAGCACAAGTTTGAGGTGGGGACAACTTTGGTGTGGGCTCCATCCTTCTATATAAGGATTTTTTGTAGTGAGGCCACAGCCCAGGGTCAGGGACCCCTGGGCACATCCTTTTTCCATTTTCCCTGGGAAAAAAACTCAGCAGTCCAGGTTCCTGATGTCAGTTTGTAGGGCTCCCTTGGGTGTATCAGGGCAGCACAAGTTTGAGGTGGGGACAACTTCGGTGTGGGGTCCATCCTTCGATATAACGATTCTTTGCAATCAGGGCTAGGGGCCCCTGGGCACATCATTTTTCCATTTTCCCTGGGAAAGAAAACTAAGCAGTCCAGGTTCCTGATGTCAGTTTGTAGGGTTCCCTTGGGTCTATCAGGGCAGCACAAGTTTGATGTGGGGACAACTTCGGTGTGGGCTCCATCCTTCGATATAAGGATTTTTTGTAGTGAGGTCCCAGCCCAGGGCCAGGGGCCCCTGGGCACATCCTTTTTCCATTTTCCCTGGGAAAGAAAACTCAGCAGTCCAGGTTCCTGATGTCAGTTTGTAGGGCTCCCTTGGGTCTATCAGGGCAGCGCAAGTTTGAGGTGGGGACAACTTCGGTGTGGGGTCCATCGTTCTGTATAATGATTTTTTGCAGTCAGGGCCAGGGGCCCCTGGGCACATCCTTTTTCCATTTTCCTTGGGAAAGAAAACACAGCAGTCCAGGTTCCTGATGTCAGTTTGTAGGGCTCCCTTGGGTCTATCAGGGTAGCACAAGTTTGAGGTGGGGACAACTTCGGTGTGGGGTCCATCCTTCGATATAAGGATGTTTTGCAGTCAGGGCCAGGGGCCCCTGGGCACATCCTTTTTCCATTTTCCCTGGGAAAGAAAACTCAGCAGTCCAGGTTCCTGATGTCAGTTTGTAGGGCTCCCTTGGGTCTATCAGGGCAGCACAAGTTTGAGGTGGGGACAACTTCTGTGTGGGGTCCATCCTTCGATATAAGGATTTTTTGCAGTCAGGGCCACGGGCCCCTGGGCACATCCTTTTTCCATTTTCCCTGGGAAAGAAAACTCAGCAGTCCAGGTTCCTGATGTCAGTTTGTAGGGCTCCCTTGGGTCTATCAGGGCAGCACAAGTTTGAGGTGGGGACAACTTTGGTGTGGGCTCCATCCTTCTATATAAGGATTTTTTGTAGTGAGGCCACAGCCCAGGGTCAGGGACCCCTGGGCACATCCTTTTTCCATTTTCCCTGGGAAAGAAAACTCAGCAGTCCAGGTTCCTGATGTCAGTTTGTAGGGCTCCCTTGGGTGTATCAGGGCTGCACAAGTTTGAGGTGGGGACAACTTCGGTGTGGGGTCCATCCTTCGATATAAGGATTCTTTGCAATCAGGGCTAGGGGCCCCTGGGCACATCCTTTTTCCATTTTTCCTGGGAAAGAAAACTAAGCAGTCCAGGTTCGTGATGTCAGTTTGTAGGGTTCCCTTGGGTCTATCAGGGCAGCACAAGTTTGATGTGGGGACAACTTCGGTGTGGGCTCCATCCTTCGATATAAGGATTTTTTGTAGTGAGGTCCCAGCCCAGGGCCAGGGGCCCCTGGGCACATCCTTTTTCCATTTTCCCTGGGAAAGAAAACTCAGCAGTCCAGGTTCCTGATGTCAGTTTGTAGGGCTCCCTTGGGTCTATCAGGGCAGCGCAAGTTTGAGGTGGGGACAACTTCGGTGTGGGGTCCATCCTTCGATATAATGATTTTTTGCAGTCAGGGCCAGGGGCCCCTGGGCACATCCTTTTTCCATTTTCCCTGGGAAAGAAAACTCAGCAGTCCAGGTTCCTGATGTCAGTTTGTAGGGCTCCCTTGGGTCTATCAGGGCAGCACAAGTTTGAGGTGGGGACAACTTCGGTGTGGGCTCCATCCTTCGATATATGGATTTTTTGCAGTCAGGGCCAGGGGCCCCTGGGCACAACCTTTTTCCATTTTCCCTGGGAAAGAAAACTCAGCAGTCCAGGTTCCTGATGTCAGTTTGTAGGGCTCCCTTGGGTCTATCAGGGCAGCACAAGTTTGAGGTGGGGACAACTTCGGTGTGGGCTCCATCCTTCGATATAAGGATTTTTTGCAGTCAGGGCCAGGGGTCCCTGGGCATATCCTTTTTCCATTTTCCCTGGGAAAGAAAACTCAGTAGTCCAGGTTCCTGATGTCAGTTTGTAGGGCTCCCTTGGGTCTATCAGGGCAGCACAAGTTTGAGGTGGGGACAACTTTGGTGTGGGCTCCATCCTTCTATATAAGGATTTTTTGTAGTGAGGCCACAGCCCAGGGTCAGGGACACCTGGGCACATCCTTTTTCCATTTTCCCTGGGAAAGAAAACTCAGCAGCCCAGGTTCCTGATGTCAGTTTGTAGGGCTCCCTTGGGTGTATCAGGGCTGCACAAGTTTGAGGTGGGGACAACTTCGGTGTGGGGTCCATCCTTCGATATAAGGATTCTTTGCAATCAGGGCTAGGGGCCCCTGGGCACATCCATTTTCCATTTTCCCTGGGAAAGAAAACTAAGCAGTCCAGGTTCCTGATGTCAGTTTGTAGGGTTCCCTTGGGTCAATCAGGGCATCACAATTTTGATGTTGCGACAATTTCGGTGTGGGGTCCATCCTTCGATATAAGGATTTTTTGCCGTGAGGTCACTGCACAGGGCCAGGGGCCCCTGGGCACATCCTTTTTCCATTTTCCCTGGGAAAGAAAACACAGCAGTCCAGGTTCCTGATGTCAGTTTGTAGGGCTCCCTTGGGTCTATCAGGGTAGCACAAGTTTGAGGTGGGGACAACTTCGGTGTGGGGTCCATCCTTCGATATAAGGATTTTTTGCAGTCAGGGCCAGGGGCCCCTGGGCACAACCTTTTTCCATTTTCCCTGGGAAAGAAAACTCAGCAGTCCAGGTTCCTGATGTCAGTTTGTAGCATTCCCTTCGATGTATCAGGGAAGCACAAGTTTGAGGTGGGGACAACTTTGGTGTGGGCTCCATCCTTCGATATAAGGATGTTTTGCAGTGAGGGCCAGGGGCCCCTGGGCACATCCATTTTCCATTTTCCCTGGGAAAGAAAACTCAGCAGTCCAGGTTCCTGATGTCAGTTTGTAGGGCTCCCTTGGGTATATCAGGGTAGTACAAGTTTGAGGTGGGGACAACTTCGGTGTGGGGTCCATCCTTCGATATAAGGATGTTTTGCAGTCAGGGCCAGGGGCCCCTGGGCACAACCTT